>NW_004444116.1:179247-209838 GCF_000243295.1 Trichechus manatus latirostris
AAAAAAAAAAAAAAAAAGAATCTTCTTTGTTTCTGTCAAAAATTTCAAACAATCACTTGGATGAAAGAGACTTTTTTTTTTTTTAATTTGCTTGCAAGGGCACAAAATTTTCGAAAGGACAACGCCTCTTGGAATAGAGTATAACGCGAATTTATAGCTCAAGTTTGTTACATAACGGCCACAATTTCGATTGGAATCTCGTTTGGGTCTATTTTCACAAAAGCAAAGAAATTATAAACAACAAACTTCGTAAGACTTTCGTGACTTATATTACGCAACAGGATTTTTAGGAAGTCTCCGCACTCTGGGGCTCCTGTTTGCAGCTTCCTCTCTGATGATGTGACTCAGCACCCAATCTAGAATGTAAACTTTTTGATGAAAGATTAGCTTTTGGATGATAAGCGTAGTGTCTTCATTAAGTCACATGGCTACTTCATTTGTTTTATTTTATTTATTTATTTTTTTTTCAGTTTTCCCGTCCACAATAAACTTACGGAGCGGTCTCTGCAGTATTTTCTTTTCGCAGTAGAGAGGCGAGCGTAGCTGCTCCGAAGAGCCGAGGACCCTCGTTCGGATTCCCTACCACACACACAACTTTTCCAGAGCACTGCTGCTGGCGCGCACAGCGGCAGCCTTGCTCAAGGTTCTGTCTGCAATCGCAGACCGCTGAATCGCTCCTCCGAACTTGCGCCCCCTAGCAGAGACAGACAGAGCAGAAACGTCACTCGTCACCTTATGGACAATTCAGGCTTTCTGGAAGCCCTAGTGGCGTAGTGGTTAAGAGCTACGGCTGCTAACCGGAAGGTCAGCAATTTGAATCCACCAGGCACTCCTTGGAATCCGTGTGGGCAGAGTTCTACTCTGTCCTATAGGGTCGGTATCTTTCGGAATCGACTCAACCGCAAGGGCTTTGGTTTGGTTTGGTTTGGTTTGTTTTGTTGGACACCTGGTGGCGCAGTGGTTAAGAGTTCAGGTACTAGCCAAAAGGTCGGCAGCTGGAATCCACCAGCCACTCCTTGGAAACCCTATGGGTCACTCTGAGTCCGACACAACGGCAACGGTTTTTTTTTTCTTTCTTTCCAACAGGGAGGCAGTCATTTGAAATAGCTTTTAATTTCAGCCTTCTTAAGGTAGCCCGGTGCCTTGGTGGTAGAGTGGTTAAGAGCTGTGGCTTCTAATCAAAGGGATGGCAGTTCAAGCTCACCAGCTCCTTGGATGCCCTATGTGGCAGTTCTACCCTCGGAATCGACTCCACGGCAATGGATTTTTTGGAAGGCAGCCCACGTGGGATGGACTTCGCTTAGCAAAGATTTCCTCAAGCCAAGACCATGACCAAAATTCTGATATATTTTCCCACCCTTGAAAGGGGTGGGAGCCCAGAGACAGGGAACCAGACCGCAGGAAACTTTGAACTCATCCGCCCCACCCCCACACCTAGTCAGGCCTGAAAAATCATACATGGGTTTTTAGCTGTGAGCTAGACTCTACACGACTTTGTGTTTTTGTTTTAAACTAAGGAAGAATTAGTTTCATAAATGAATGTAAGGAAGACTAGAAAGAACACACATAGGATAGAGATGAGCCTCAAATTTAATTAGGTCACCAGTAAGTCACAGGGACACAGGGACTCAGAACTAGAGATAAACTTGAGTACATAAAGTAGATTCATGGAGACTGGCGGGGGGAGGGGGGGTGTTACTTTCCATTATCTGTGAAACCAGTGTGGAAGATTTGATTGTTTTGAAAAACCTTTTTTACTGTATAGATGAAGAAGTGGAAAACCAGATGTTTCCACAATATCAGTAGTCATCATTTACAACTGAGGGAAGCAATTAAATTAATTTGAGAATAGGGGTACCCATTTAGAAGAGGCACAAAGTCCAATTGACCACAGGAATCACCATCAGTAAATTAGTAAATTTGATGTTATCCATTTATTGATTATAAAACACAGGTTTTTATGGGATGGTGCTAACGCTTTCAAAATTATCACCACATACAAGTTGGCTTTTGTTAAAAGAGCTGGAAGAATGTCCTGAACATTCAGTTATTCCCAGTGCAAGCCAGATATTAGTGAGGACCACTTTTCCTCTTTCCAATCTAGATAGAACTGCTCTCAACATGGAGCTAAGCCTTTTCATGGCTCATACACACTATTTTTTAATTGGTCTTTCTAGCAGTTTCAGAGTTGCGATCTTTTTCGAAAATTATCTAATACCACCTCTTCCACTGTGCACATAAAAAAGTGGAAGCATAAACATTTTAGTTACTGGTCAAAGATACATCGGTGGATATATACACAATTTATAGAAAAAGAAAAAAAAAGCTATAATCTCTACTGCTCCAAATGGTCCCAGTACTATACCTCACATTCATCCTTGCCTTCTTCTACCACCGATTTTAAATTTCCTTCACTATTTTCCTGCAGTTTTAATGGATAAGTTGCTTGCCTGGTGGAGCAATGCAGATATACATCCTTGAGAGGCCTCAGCCCCTCATTACTGTGACTTTTTCAGGCCATAGTGGTTGGAATTGCCCGTGATGGTTAAAACTGGCCACAGAAACACCAGCAAATGCATCAGTAAGTAAATACCTATGCTCCAAACAGTCTCCTCCCTGTACTAAAAACTCTACCACCTTTTGAAAATTAGAGTTAGTTGCCCTTGCCAGTATAGAAACTTCTTTATTTGCCTGGTTTATCAGCATGACAAGCCCCAAATCATGGCTCAACAGTTGTAGCTTTAGATTCAGTGGAACTCTTACTGTATCCCCTCATGGAAACATATCTTCTGTAGGAACAGTGACCTCTAGACCCACCAACCTAAAGTTGTGGGGACGGGAAAGACAATGGGTAATTGGGAAAGATGGTGAAAGAGGTCACTCCCACTTCTACCTCTCTGTCTTTGGACACATGCATTCTACTTATAATGTAAACAGAAACATAGAGTGTTCAAAGTATGTTTCACTTCTTGAAGGATAGCACCTCAATTGTGCAGGGTATCATCTTTAAACTAGTCCTTCAGCTGCATGTTTAAAAAGTCATTCCAATGTTCTATCAGGCTAGCATCTTCTGAGTATTTGAATATACAATAGGACCAGTACATCTTTTGGTCACACACCCATTGTCACTCTTCCTTTGTTGAAAGTAGGTCCTTTAGCAAAAAGCAATGCTATGTGGCATACTATTTTGGTTCATTAGACTCAGATAGCAGTGCTGGCCAAGGTATTGCAGACAGAAGAGGTAAACTCGTGTCTGGAATACTTGTTAATCCTAGTCAGAAAAAATTGCTGTGTTTCAGGGTAGGAGTTCGATGTAATTAACTTGCCACCAAGGGGCTGGTTGATCTCCTCAAAAGATAGGACCTAATTTAGAGGTCAACATTGATCTCTAGCTGATAGTTTAGATATTCAGCAGCAGTTGTAGCTATTGGGCCCATGCATGACCTTCATCTCCTCTACCATGGCTTTACGGGCCCTTGGGTGACTGAAGGGAGAGGCTGGCTGACATCTACTGGATAAGTTCTTCTGTCCACCTGATTGTTCAGTGCCTGTTCTGAAGTAGATGTGTATCTGGTAGGTATTAATACATAATAATAAGACTCTCAACATTGTGACTATTCAGATAGGTTGATCTACATGCCTTTCCTCAATACCTCTATGTCTCCAATCTTCAAATCTTGCTCATATTAAAAGTCTGGTGCTCTACTGACCAAGCTAACAACCTTCTTCATACCCAGAAATGAGATCAATGAATAGCACAACTGCTTGATGGTATTGTACATTCATTCTTGCACTCAGGAAAGGCAACTGACCCAATGTTTAACCTCCATGGAGTCAATTCACCCAGCACTTGTTTGTGTTTTCTTCAGGTCTGTATAGAAGGAATGTATTAAAACTGGTGTCGAGAAAACAATGCTTATTTGTGTACAGTTTGTGGAAGGGGAAAATAAAGCACTGGAAGATGTAATAGAAGTACTTGGGGGGAATTTGTCACCCCCCTCCTCCATGAAATTGTGTACAATATACAAGACCACCTCGATTGAAGAAGACATTTCTGACTCAATATTTCCAATCGTTCCCAGTCAGGCACCTGGGAGGAGATAATTTTTACATACCAGGACAAAGTGCCACAGTCATATGAGTGTTTATTAAAAATGTCTTAATTAATCAAGCACAAAGATGGAATTTTTCCCGTGAAGATGGGAAAGAGGGACTTGCATGCCACACTTCTCTGGTGAACTCTCAGGCAGGTGAATTTTAGGGAAAGGTTTTTCTTGGAAAATGTTAAGTTTGGAAGATCTAGAAATCTATTTAGTTCAAGATCTACTTGCCAGAAAAGCACGATTTGAATACTACAGCGAGGAGGGAGTTGCTGGAAAACCGCATAGTAGAGGATAGCTCTATCCATTGATCTCTAGTTAGGAGTCCAGCTTGTTTCTGCTGCGCCATTTTGCTTGTAGATTAACACTTGTCACTAATACTCAACTCTGTTACCACAATCAGGTTTCCCAACATGAGGATGGTTTCATTTTCTTTTCCACGTCTATCTTTTTCCTTCTTCCCTCCTCATTCACCTCTCCCTTTTCTCGGCTTCTCTAAGATCGACCCCCTTGAGAACCAGATGGCTCCAGCATTCCTCCGGAGTCTGAGCTTTCTCAATCTGCCAAGGATTCTGCGGAGCTGTAAAGTCATCACCTCTACGCTCCAGGCGGAAGTGTCTTAACCATCTGCTATAAAAAATCTGTTCTTTTCTTTGCCTGCGAGGGCAACAGACTTTCAGAAGAACAGGGACCTTGGAATAGAGAGGTGCATAACGTGCTCACTGCTAACCAAAAGGTTGGCAGGTGGAGTCCACCTACAGGTGCCTCGGAAAAGGCCTAGGGATATACTTCCACGAAATCAAGCATTGCAAACCCTATGGAGCACAGTTCTACTCTGACATATATGGGGTTGCCATAAGTCGGACTCCACTCCACTGCAACTGCTTGGTTGGTTGGTATAGCTGCTCAAGTTAGCATAGGGAGACCACAGTTCTGATAGGATAACCTTTAGGTCTGTTTTGACATAGACTAGGGGTTCCTTTGTTTTAAAACAGGATATTCGTTTTTTGGGTTTATCTCAGGGAACAAGGCTATTGGAAGCCTCAGCACAACAAAGCTGCTGCTATTTGCAGCTGCCTCTGCGTTGTATGTTTTAGGAGTTACATGGCAAGATGTTTAATAGGAAGTTTATACCACACAAACGGGAAGACAGACATCATGTGAGAATCGTTTACAAGTCAAGGAATACCTGGTGCTACTAACAATGAAGGAATGAATGTATATTAGAGAACTCTGATTTGGACTGTTAGGCTCCAGAATTGTAAGAAAATAAATTTCTATTCTTTAAAGACACCCACTAGTGTTATTTGTGTTACAGCAGCACTAAGAAAGTAAAACACTGTTATGGATTGAATTTTGTTCCCCAAAAATATGTGTTGTAAATCCTAACCACTGTACCTGTGGCTATAACCCCATTTGGGAATGGGTTTTTTTGTTATGTTAATGAAATAGTATTAGTGTAGGGTGTATCTTACATCAATCTCTTTTGAGATACAAAAGAGATTAAACAAGGGAGCAAGCAGAGATGGTGGAAGAGAGATGCCAAGCCACATGAAAATTGCTGACAGAGATAGAAAGCCTTCCCCAAGAGCCAGCACCCTAATTATGGACTTCTAACTTTCTAACTGTGAGAAAATATGTTTGTTAAAGCCACCCACTTGTGTTATGTCTGTTATGGTGGCACTAAGTAGAGAAGACAGACAAATTTGGAGTTGATTTTGGCGTATAGTGTGAGGTATGGATTCGACTTTATCTTTTTTTACAAGTGGTTATCTGCTTGTCCCTCCACCATTTGTTTAAAAATCCGTCTTTATTCCCAGTGATTTGAAAAATTACCTTTATCATATACTAACTTTCTGTGTGTACTTGGGTCTATTTTTGGACTTTCTATTATGTTCTTTTGGTTTGTTTGTTCACGTATGAATACAATGTTTTTGGCTAGGTTCTCTAGAGAAGCAAAATCAGAGAAGTGTATAAATATATAGAGAGATTTCTATCAAGGAAATGTCTCACGCCGTTGTACAGGCTAGAACGTCCCAATTCCGTGGGTCAGGTGAGGCTCCTCCTGACTCACATAGCTGCAGGGGCTGGCAAACCCAAGATCGGAAGGTCAGACAGCAGGCGTCTGGCTCACAGGTTGTGGAGGCTGAATAATCCCATGATCATCAGGTAAAACAGAGGTAAGTTGCTAGCTCAATTCCCAAGAACCAGAGGTCAGATGAACAGGAGCCAGCTGCAAGATCCAGAGCGAGCAAAAGCCCATGAGTTTTGCCAGAAAGTCCACCTGTATTGGATGCAGGCCACACCCCCACGGAAACTCCCTTTCAACTGACTGGCTGCTTATAGCAGATCTCATCATGAAGGAGATTACATTATATCAGATCTCATTATGGAGGTGATTACATCATTACATAGCTGCTAAACTACATCGTAACTGACAGACCACTGAGAATCATGGCCCAGCCAAGTTGACACACAACCTTAACCATCATAACAATACTGTCTTAATTATAGAGGTGTATTTTAATATTTAGTAGGGCAAGAACCTCTTCATTACACTCTTTTTAATTTTTAAAGCAATTTAATTATTTTTCCTTATTAACTTTGAAATCAACATTTCTACCTAAGGAAAGTTTGTATTTTTATTGGGATTTCCTTAAAATTCATAAGGATTACACTGTTACATAAACAATATAAACTTGGAAAGAAAGACATCTTCATAAAATTGACTCATACTATTCAACAAGGAATGTTTTTCCATTTCTTCAGATCTTCATTTGCTGATGTGGCACAACTCAAAATAAGAAGAAACAGCTGCAAATATTTAATAGTAATCAGAAAGTGGAATGCACCAAGTATGAATCAAGGAAAATTGGACATCAAAAAGAAAAAAATGAAATGGAATGCATAAAGATCGAAATCGTAGACATTAGTGAGCTGAAACGAACTGGCATTGACCATTTTGAATTGGTCTACTATGCTATATACTATGCCAGAAATGAAAAATTGAAGAGCAAGAGCATTGGATTTATCATCAAAAAGAACATTTCAAGATCTATCCTGAAGTACTTTCCCGTCAGTGATAGGATAATATCCATACCCCTACAAGGAGGACCAGTTAATATGACTATTCAAATTTATGCCCCAACCACTAATGCCAAAGATTAACAAATTTAAGATTTTTACCAAATCCTGCTGTCTGAAATTGATCAAATTTGTGATCAAGATACATTGATAATTACTAGTCATTGGAATGCAAAAGTTGGAAACAATAACAAAAAAAAGTATCAGTAGTTGGAAAATATGGCATTGGTGATAGGAATGATGCCAGACATTGAATTATAGAGTTTTGCAAATCCAATGATTTATTCATTGAAAATGCCTTTTTTGAACAACATAAATGACGACTATACATATGGACCTCACCAGATGGAATACACAGGAATCAAATAGATGACATGTGCGGAAAGAGATGATGCAGAAGCTCAGTATCATTAGTAGTAAAAAGGCCAGGGGCTGACTGTGGAACAGACCATCAAATGCATGTTCAAGTTGAAGCTAAAGAAAATTGCACAAGTCCATGAAAGCCAAAGTACGACCTTGAGTATGTTGTTCTTGTTAGGTGGTGTCGAGTCAGTTCTGACTCATAGCAACCCTATGCACAACAGAACAAAACACTGCCTGGTCCAGTGCCATCATCACAATCGTTGCTGTGGTTGAACTCATTGTTGCAGATACTGTGTCAATCCATCTCGTTGAGGATCTTTCTCTTTTTCAATGACCCTCTACTTTACCAAGCATGATGTTGTTGAGTATATCCTGCCTGACTTTAGAGACCATCTCAAGAATAGATTTGATGTATTGAACACTGTTATGGATTGAATTGTGTCCCCCCCAAAATGTGTGTAAACTTGGCTAGTCCATAATTCCCAATATTGTGTTGTCCATCATTTTGTGATCTGATGTGATTATCCTGTGTGTTGTAAATACTAACCTCTATGATGTTAATGAAGCAAGATTAGAGGCAGCTATGTTAATGAGGCGGACTCAATCTATAGGGTTAAGTTGTATCTTAGGTCAATCTCTTTTGAGATATAAAAGAGATAATTGAGCAGAGAGGAACCTCATTACTACCAAGCAAGAAAAGCCAGGAGCAGAGCACGTCCTTTGGACCTGGAGTCCCTGCACTGAGAATTTCCCAGGCCAGGGGAAGATTGATGACAAAGACCTTCCCCTAGAGCCAAAAAAGAGACAAAGCATTCCCCTGGAGCTGGCGTCCTGAGTTCAGACTTCTAGCCTCCTAAACTGTGAGATAATAAATTTCTCTTTGTTAAAGCTTTCCACTTGTGCTATTTCTGTTATAGCAGCACTAGATAACTAAAACAGAATTTGGTACCAGGAGAGTGGGGTGCTGCTGTAACAGAGACCTAAAATGTGGAAGCGGATTTGAAAATATGAATGGGTAGAGGCTGGAAGAATTTTAAATTGCCTGACAGTAAAAGCCTAGATTGCCTTGAAGAGACTGTTGGTGGAATTATAGACATCAAAGGTATTTCTGGTGAAGACTCAGAAGGAAGTGAGGAGAAGAAAACCAAAGAAACAAGTGAAAGATTAGTCCAAAGGACCACAATTACCACAGTCCCCACCAGACTGAGTTCAGGACAACTAGATGGTGCCCAGCTACCACCACTGACTGCAATGACAGGGATCACAACAGAGGATTCGAGACAGAGCAGGACAAAAATGGGTCTGACAGAGACTGGAGAAATTCTAAGAGTATGGTCTCCAGACACCCTTTTAATTCAGTACTGAAGTCACTCCTGAAGTTCACCCTTCAGCCAAAGATTAGAAAGATCCATGAGACAAACAACAACACATGCAGTTCAACCATGTATATGAGACTAAATGAGAATACCAGCCCAAAAACAAAGACGAGAAGGCAGAAAGGGACAGGAAAACTGGACAAATGGAAATCGGGAACACGAGGTTGAGAATTGGAAAATGTGGACATATTGAAGGGTTAGCAATCAATGTCACAAAAACAAATTGTGTATTAATTGTTTAATGAGAAACTGGTTTTCTCTATAAACTTTCACCTACAACACAATAAAAAATAAAATTAAAAAAAAGAAGAAAGTAAGGAGAGCTGTAACACTGGAGACAGAGCAGACAGTTGGTAGCAGTAGCAGAACAAAAAGACCAGAGTGAGAAGGCTTGGGAGCCAACCCATGGACCAAGACAGCTGAGGGCCTTTTTGCACAGGAGGCTTCCTGGTGAAGTGGGATGCCTCCAGACACTTATCAGTGGAGCTATACTGAGGCCAAGGACGCAGGAAACAGAAGGTGAAAAGGCAAAGACAACACGAAGCAGAGCTGCCCTGCTCTCAAAGGGTAGGGCTACAGCCTCTGTGGTCTCAACGGGTGGAACCATAGCCTGCTGAGTCTCAAAGGGTGGGGTCATGGCCTCCTATGTTTCAAAGAGTCAGATCTTCACCAACTCGGTTCTGGAGTGTGGGGCTACCTTTCACTAGTGCCAGAGGGATGAGGCCAAATCTGCCCAAAGCTGAGAGGGCAGGGCTGCCATGCCCAAGGGGCAGAATACATGGCCTACCATGGCTAAGGGGATGGGGTCACCACTCATATGGACTAGGATAGGTAACTAAGACAAACACTAGTGACCAAAAACCAGAAGAGTTGTGGGATGACATCAAGGACATCATACATGAAGAAAGCAAAGGGTCATTTAAAAAATAGGAAAAAAAGAAAACACCAAAATGGATATCAGAAGAGACTCTGAAACTTGCTCTTGAACATAGAGTAGGTAAAGTGAATGGAAGAAATGATAAAGTAAAAGAGCTTGTCTTAGGTATCTAGTGCTGCTATAACAGAAACACAAGTGGATGGCTTTAACAAAAAAAAATATTTTCTCACAGTTTAGGAAGCTAGAAGTACAAATTCAGGGCGCCAGCTCTAGGAGAAGGCTTTCTGTCTCTGTCAGCTCTGGGGAAAGGTCCTTGTCATCAATCTTCCCCTGGTCTGGGAGCTTCTCGGCACAGCGACCCCAGGTCCAAAGAACACACTCTGCTCCTGGCTCTTCTTGCTTGGTGGTAATGAGGTCCCTCTACTCTCTGCTCTCTTCTGTCTTTTATAACTCAGAAGAGATTGATTTAAAACACAGTCTAATCCTGTAGATTGAGTTCTCCATCATTAAGATAACTGCCTCTAATTCTGCCTCGTTAACATCATACAGGCAGGATCTGCAATACATAGGAAAATCAAGTCTGATGACAAAATGGTGGACAATCACAGAATACTAGGAATCATGTCCTAACCAAGTCAACACACATTTTGGGGGGGACACATATCAATCCACAACAGAGCCGAACAGAAGATTTCAAATTGCAGCTCAAGAAGACAATGTATTATAATGAAGTGTGCAAAGACCTGGAGTTAAGAACCATAAGTGAAGAACACACTGGTAATGTCTCAAGTGAAATAAATGAAGAAAAATTCAAGCCTCAAGTTGCAATATTGAAGTATTCTATGGGCAAAAACTTTAATGATGCAGGAAGCATCAAACGAAGATGGAAGGAATACACAGAATCACTGTTCTAAAAAGAATTGGTTGCCATTCAACCATTTCAGAAGGCAGCATATGATCAAGAATCAATGGTACTAAAGGAAGAAGTCCAAGCTGTACTGAAGGCATTGGAGAAAAACAAGGCTCTAGTAACTGATGAAATACCAATTAAGATGCTTCAACATATGGGTAAAATGCTGGAAGTGTTCGCTTGCCTATGCAAAGAAATTTGGAAGACAGCTACCTGGCCAACCAACTAGAACCAAAAAAACCATTGTTGTCAAGTCGATTCTGACTCATAGCAACCCTATAGGACAGAGTAGAACTGCCCCATAGGGTTTCCAAGAAGCTCCTGGTGGATTCAAACTGCCGACCTTTTGGTTAGCAACCATAGCTCTTAACCACTATGCCACCAGGGTTTCCAACCAACTAGAAAGAGATCCATATTTGTGCCCATTCCAAAGACAGGTGATCCAATAGAATGTGCAGTTATGGAACAATATCAATAACATCATATGAAAGCAAAATTTTGCTGAACATACTTCAAAAAGGGTTGCAGCAGTACATTGACAGGGAACTGCCAGAAATTCAAGTTGGATTTAGAAGAGGACATGGAATGAGGGATATCATTGCTGATGTCAGATGGATCTTTGCTGAAAGCAGAGAATACCAGCAAGATATTTTCCTGTGTTTTATTGACTATGCAAAGGCATTCGACTGGGTGGATCATAATAAATTATGGGTAACATTGCAAAGAATGGGAATTCCAGAACACTTAATAGTGCTCCCGTAGAACCTGTACATACACCTAGAAGCAGTTGTTCAAACAGAACACGGAGATACTGCATGGTTTAAAATAAGAAGAGGTGTGCTTTGGGGTTATATCTTTTCATCATACTTATTCAATCTGTATACTGAGCAAATATTCATAGAAGCTGGACTATATGAAGAAGAACGGGGGGTCAGGACTAGAGGAAGACTCATTAAGAACTTGCTATATGCAGATTACACAACCTTGCTTGCGGAAAATAAAGAGGACTTGACACATTTACGGATGAAGATCCAACTATGGATCAAAATATGAAGATCTGTATAGATTACACCTCATCATAAAGAAAACAAAAATCCTCACAACTGGACCAATAAGCAACATCATGATAAAAAGAAAATATTGAAGTTGTCAAAGATTTCATTTTACTTGGATCCACAATCAATGCCCATGAAAGCAGCAGTCAAGAAATCAAACAACACATTGCATTGGGCAAATCTCCTGCAAAAAACTTCTTAAAATGTTAAAAAACAAAACAAAACAAAGATGTCAGTTTGAGGTCTAAGGTGTGCCTTGCCCAAGACACGGTATTTTCAATCACCTCCTATGCATGTGAAAGCTTGACAATGAATAAGGAAGACCAAAGAAGAATTGATTCATTTGAATTATGGTGTTGGCAAAGAATTCTGAATATGCCATGGACTTCCAGAAGAACAAACAAATATGTCTTAGAAGAAGTACAGCCAGAATGTTCCTTAAAACCGAGGATGGTGAGACTTCATCTCACTTACTTTGGACATGCTATCAGGAGGGACCAGTCTCTGGAGAAGTACATCATGCTTGGTAAAGTAGAGGGTCAGTGAAAAAGAGGAAGACCTCAATGAGATGAATTGACACAGGGGCTGCAATAACGGGATCAAACACAGCAGTGATTGTGAGGATGGCACAGGACAGGTCAGTGTTCCATTCTGTTGCACATAGGGTCGCTATGAGTTGGGATCAACTTGAGGGCACCTAATAACATGTTTTGTAGCTTTCGGGAAGATTTGAAAGTTTTTTTATGTTGATTTGGCACACTTATGTTTATTAGGTATTTTATTTTTTGTTTTTGTTACTGTAAATTGTCTTCTCCTTTGTAGTTATATATGAAGTATATTGATTTTTAGGTTTAATTTTATATCCTGAAAATTTACTAAATCTTTTCATTGTTTATGTTAGAGTTTCAATTTACTCTCTTCAGTTTTCTAGGTAAAAAAAGGGAACCATTGAGAAAAGGAAGATTTCCATGTGTCCCCTCTTTTCCTGCTGGTATGAATAACTAAGGGTAGGACCCCTCCCATGCATATCGCATATTCTTCTCTCATTTTCCCATCTTTGATATTTATTATACAGAGAGAGAGAGACGTGGTAATGCAGAGGAGGAAAGGAATAGAATCCATAACAACAATAAAAAAAATATTTCTAGTTTAAAAATAATCTGGTTTCCTCCAGAGCAAGCAATCTCACAAAAGACCACTGCGACTGGTCCTGGGGTTAAGAAACGGAAGGTCTAAAAAGATAGAACGGGGCTGGTTACCCTAGTCTCAAAAGTCCTAACTCTTTGACTCTCCAACCCCGCTGCATTTTTTAAAAAGCTTCTCATCCTCTTGGACTCGGTGATCTAAAAAATGACCATGCAAGGAAGGGGAGCTTGGTTCTTCCTTGTGGTATAGGAGTGGAGTAACTGTTGCAGCACCTTCTCTTGTTCTTGGAGGGAGGCTACAACGTGGTGTACAGATTGTCGTACTGAACTGGTGAAAACTGTCAGTGTGATGGTCCAGTTGACACCAAATGTGGGTGACTGTCAGCTTTCCATTTGTAAGCCAGTGAAGGGGAAACAGGCTTTGCGAGGCCAAACACAGCCTTCTTTATGCTTTCTGCTAGTTCAATGCCATTTGCTAAGTCATTCCTAAGTAATTCTTGCTGAGGCAGCCTTATGTAAGTCTAGAGGCATCGCTGGCATGTAGCTACTATTGTTCACCAACACTATAAAACTTCTGCCCTCCCAGTGCAGAGTGCAGAGGTCCTGCTTGGTCCTGCTGTCACCCAGGACCTGCCACATATGTAAATCTCCCTAATAAACTCCTTGGCTACCACCTTGGAGTCGCTCGCCTCTTCCTTTGGTCTTTCGGCACCCTCCGTTTTTGGAGGCAAGTTTCACATTACCAGTCCCTGCTAGGACAATTGGAAAGCCAGCCAAGAGACCGAGGAAACAGCAAGTGGGAGTGACGCCTCTGCAGAGGAAGTCCTGTATTGGCCAGCAACCTCCATGTGGGGAGGTTTGGCCTATATACTGATGTGTGTGGACCGCTGTGTGAGTACAGAGACGCCTTGAAAATGCCAATCAGCATAGCCCGACTGTGGGAAGACAAGCACATTCAGGAGTGTAGAAAGGAAGCTAGGAAAGCAGTAGCAGCTGTAGGGTGGCTGTTACTCTGGGCTGTTCAGCTTACCACCAAAGCCCAGCTATATGCTGAAGCACATGTAAGAACTTTGAAGGAAGAGTTACAGTTGGAAAGGAATGTGTAGCCATGACTGACATATTTAGCAGCCACTTTCGTGAACAGGATGAGTGACAAGAAATGCTCGCCTGCAGGTTTGCAAAGATGGGGGGAAGGAAAGTGCCAAACGCTAAGATCAGGGCAGTGTTGATGAAAGGTGACTGGGACATGAAAGTGTGGAATCCTTCAGAGAGCGGGTCTGCTAGCTACTCATATGTGGAGGTGATAGTAGAGGATGGGCCTGGCTTTGCAGAGTGTTGCCTTCTGGCATGGCCTTATCCATAAAATGAAAGCTACACATGAGCCTGATGACCATACGCAAGAAATCCTGCCTGCCAGTTCTATGACATTGAATACACCCCCAATGAGTTGATTGAATTGTATGGGAACTTCCAGCATAAAGGAAAGGAAACCACTGGAACTTGGTTATTACATCTGTGGGGGAGATGGAGCCGAGGCAGAAAAATCAAGTACATAGTATAACCACCAACCCCACCCTCCAGCAGCATTTACGCACAGCTCGGAACATAGAAGGCATACACGTCCTCACATATTGGATCATCTTGTGTTGTAGAAGGTCATGGCCAAATGAGGGAGATCTTCCTGGTATGGTTGGGAAGTGGTTTTCCATACAGCAGTTACAGCAACTAATATGAGAGCTAGGTATGTGCCACACCATTTATATCAAGCAATTCTGGGGACCAGACAGTGAACTCTTTACTGCAGGAATAAAAGCAAAGATCCTACAGGTGGCCTGCGCCCCTGGTATGGCACTCTTGTGCCTATAATTAGTCCCTTGGTGGGCCAGATGGCCTACCAGGTGGGACAAGCCATAGCCGACTTGGGTGAAACTGAGAGGGCTAGAGAGAAGGGGATGTAAGACATGGAAAGAGAGAAAAGAAACGCTGAAAACCCTGTAAGATAATCGTCCAAGGGTCCCTTGAAAGTAACTCGAAAGCAGTTTGGATGGATTTAGTGGCTGCTGGGAGAGCAGTAGAAAAGATAGAGAAACAAACAAATGCAGTTTTGGTCAACTTCTGGAAGAATATGAAGATGGAGCACCTATACTGCTCTCTGGGTCCTACTGCCCCTGCGAGGAAGTGCCCCTTGCCACAGGGTGGACCCCACCAATCTCTAGGGACTAGGGGTGGGCTCAAGGTCACCTGCAGATCAGGGCCCTGCAGTGGGACTGGAGACCCTGTGTAGAGGTCACAATACACCAGTCCAGAACAAACAAGCAGTGGGTGCTAGCAGAATCACCCTTATCTTTGGAACCCCTGAACGGTTTCCAAGACCTTTCTTTGGCAATTGATGGGTACTGTGGAAAGTCCATCCATGTATGTCAGATATTCCTGACCTTACAAACAGGGCATACTCCCCCTAAACCATATCAGGTATTTCCTCAATACTGGAATACACTCTAGGGGTGGATGTCCTCATGGGACTGACTTTGACCACTTCTGTGGGAGAATTTCAATGGCATGTGAGAGTGGTAAAAGTAGTCTTGAGGGGGAACCCAGCATTGGAACCAGTGATCCTGTCCCCCTCACAGTGGTAGACATCAGGCAATATTTGTTGAGCAGAGGACATTAGGAGATCAGTGAAACCATTTTGGAATTGAAAATGGTAGGTATCCTCTGGGAATCCTACAGTGCTTTTAATAGCCCTGTGTGGACTGTGAAGAAACCAGAAGCATCCTGGCGTATGAACCTGGACTATAGAGAACTTAACAAGCTGATCCCTCCTATATATGCTGCAGTCCCAAACATAAATTCCTTGTTGGAAAGCCTTAGTAGAGACCTAGACACGTATCGTGCTGTGTTGGATGTGGCTGGCACAGTGGTTAAGAGCTATGGCTACTAACAAAAGGTTGGCAATTCAAATCCACCAGCCACTCATTGGCTTATTGGAAACCCTATGGGGCAGTTCTACTCTGTCCTATAGAGTCACTATGAGTCGAAATCAACTCAACAGCAATGGGTTTGGTTTTTTTTTTTTTTTTTTTTTTTTTTTTGGAACATGTTCCTTAGCATCCCTCTAGCCCCGTCTGCTCAGGACCAGTTTGCCTTCACTTAGGAGGGACAGCAATGGATGTTCCAGGTGCTACTCCAAGGGTATCTATGTAGTTCAACCGTTTGCCATGGTACGGTTGCTAGGGTTCTGACTCTTTTCCCCTTCCACGCTAGTGTCCATTGGTTTCATTACATTGATGACAGCATGTTAACTGCTGTAGATGTTTCTCTGTTACAGGAGTGTCTAGATGCCCTAATCATCCACCTACAGGGGAGAGGATGGGCCATGAATCCCCAAAAGGGGCTGGGAATGTCAGTAAAATTCTTAGGGGTCGTCTGGTCGGGTAAGACCCGTGCGTTGCCTGAAGCCATAGTTGATAAGACACAAGCTTATCCCACACCTAGGAGGCTAAAAGAAGTACAGGCCCTTGTGGGTCTTTTGGGGTATTGGAGAGTATTTATTCCTCATTTTCCCCAGAGCTTGAGACGACTCTATTGACTGGTAAAAAAGGATGCCTCTTGGGACTGGAGTAATGAACAGCAGCAAGCTTTCAAGGCAAAGATGTTCATTGCATGAGTGAAAATGTTGGGTACAATGATATTACCACCTGCCCTACAACTCCCAGGCTATGGGC
Source organism: Trichechus manatus latirostris (assembly GCF_000243295.1). Lineage (NCBI taxonomy): Eukaryota > Metazoa > Chordata > Mammalia > Sirenia > Trichechidae > Trichechus > Trichechus manatus. The sequence goes on from NW_004444116.1 coordinate 195,883, forward strand.
CTGGTGGAAAGGAAGAAAAGTGTCCTAAAAAACAAATAGAGCCCTCGAAGCCAAGGATTCCCTGGCAGGGTGGACCAAGGTGCCACGTGAGGCTTTGAGGTTGATAAATTTGGCTTTTACTGGGGCTTTAGCCTCATATGCCAGATAAGGAGCCCCAAATAACCCTCCAACAATGATACAAGTTACATCACAGTCTCCGGAAGCATATTCACCAAGATTGTTACCACTACAAAACAGCATGGTCCTCCAGACACCTCAGGACCTGGTGCCAGGAAGTGGAACCATCTATTGGCACTCGTTGTGGGTTATTCTACTGGGGTGGATTGGTTACTTCATCCCTCTGGAAGTGGAGGAATTGATTGGCTTAATGTGGGAGCCCACCATCCTACTGCACAGAGGGCCTCAACAGTCACGCTCTACATGGAAAGGAACGATGGCTATATCACAAGGGATGGAAGTATGTCTCCTTTTCTGGCATACAGCAAAATGAGTAACTTTACTCACAACCCCTCAAGTGAACTCCCAGGGCAGCACATACAGTACACTCAGGCAGGAAAAATGCCTAAAGCAGAAGCTGTTCTCACCACTGAAGGGGAAGCCACTAGTGTGATCGTAATAGAAGGGGAAGATTTATACCTTTTGGTACCTACTAAACACCTGCCTTTCCAACTGTAGGTATGGCCACTCTGCTTTCTTCCCTTCGAGGCTGCCAACGTCTTCCTAGAGTAGACTCAAAGCTTTGCCATAGTCCATAACAAAAGCAGCTACTGGGTCTGCGGACATCTCCCCCTCTCTAGTGCCAGTGGTATGCCTTGGAGTGTGGAGTCCCTGACTGGAACTTATTGGGCAGCTGTGGGAGACATTAAAAAAAAAAACCCAAACTCAATGCCATTGAGTTAACTCTGACTCATACTGACCCTATCGGACAGAGTAGAACTGCCTCATAAGGTTTCCAATAAGCCGCTGGTGGATTCGAACTGCCAATCATTTGGTTAGCAGACGAGCTCTTAACCACTGCACCACCAAAGCTCTGTGGGAGACATGGGGGTATTAACTAATTGTGGTATAACAGGAGGGGGGCACATCAATTTTTCCTGGACTCAGACTGTCACAGACATCACATCTTTGTAAAAGACCGCAACGGCATCTAGGTTGCAGTCATGACAGAGTGTTTACCATGTCTGGGATGGTTTAGGTTGTTTGGTTCTTGAACAGGGTATGTTAGGAAAACCCACTTCTGTCTATTTTGAACCAAATAAAACTCCATGGGTTCCCCTGTCTCCCTCCAATTCCTCCTGCATAGTGGGCTGGACTTCTGCATCCCACTGCCAATGGATGATAACACCTAATACCACTGAATGGTTGCAGTATAACAACCCCAACAGGACTGCAGGAATGTACATTGCTCCGAATGGCACTTGATGGCTGTGTGGACACTATCTGTGGCCCTGGTTATCATACAATTGGATAGGGGGCTGAATTTTTGGGTTACCCTATGCTGCAGGAACTGTTAGAAAGACTATACCAAAACTTCTGAATTATCCCGTAGTAAAATCCGGGTGGATCAAGGATAGTCTTTTCCACTGGTATAATTTCCTTTTAACTGTTTTTGTTCCCCCTGTTGTCTCCTTAGAAATAATGGTAAAAATTGAAGCTCTAATTTTACTAAACAGGCCCTGAATGTGTGTGGCTATTAACTGCCACAAACACCCAAATGAGGAAGATAGTCCTTCAGAATCGAATGGCTCTAGACATTTTAACAGCTGCTCAACGTGGGACATGTGCCATAGTAAAAACTGAATGTTGTAGCTGTATACCAGACTACCACCAGAACATAACTGATTTATTAGGCCATATGAAGAAACAGAGAGAAGCCTTGGACACACTTGATGGCTGGTCTGCTGTGGCCACCTGGTTTTCCTCTTTCCCTTCTGACTGGCTAAGTTTTTTGTTGGGTCTTGGTCTTTTCCTGGGTATAGAGTTTTCTGCTGTGTTTGTTATATTGCTTTTGTGGTCTGTGCCTCTAACTACAGCAGTGCTGTCTGTCCCTGCCTTAAAGGTGTAACACCTCCTCTCGGCTCTCAGGGGCCTTGAGGAAGAGGGGAATGTGCCAGATTGTAAGAGCCAGACTTGAGGGGTACACTGAAATGCAAACAGGCTTTGCGAGGCTGAACACAGCTGCTCTCATGCTTTCTGCTAGGTCACTGCTGTTTGCTAAGTCATTCTTATGTAATTCTTGCTAAGGCAGCCTTATGTAAGTCTAGAGGTCTTCCTAGCATGTAACCACTATTGTTCACCACCACTATAAAACCTCTGCCCTCCCACTTCAGGATGTGGAGATATGCTTTGTCCTGCTGCCGCCCAGGGCCTACCTTGTATGTAATTCTCCCTAATAAACTCCTTTACTGCTACCCTGGAGTTGCCCACCTCTTTCTTCAGTCTCTCAGCACCCTTCATTTTTGGAAGCGGGTTGCACGTTACCAGTCCATGCCAGGACAGCAAGCCAGGCTGACAGGGAGAGGTGTAGCATAAAGGCAGGTGTGGCTAAGACCCTGCCTGCACTGACTTGAATCAAGGCTGTTTGAAGGAGTAGGCTGTTATAAGATAGGTATCCACTTCGTGTCTGGTTGGCCAGGCTATTATAGGAGGTGGAGGTAGTATTCTCTGAATGAATGGACTGCAACTAACCCAGCTCAAAGACTGTGCCCTGGGCTGACTTGGGGCTGGAGCAGCTTGAGCCACCGGATAGTGTATCAAAGTGAAATTTTGCCAAAGTTGAGAAAACTGAAGCTGGCTCAAAGCTGGGCTATGAGCAGTAGTTGGAATGGCAGCTGTTCTCTGCAATTGAGGTTAGCTCCTTCAAGCTGTCCCCACAACCCAACTTGGTGCTGGAGAAATGAGGCATGGAAGCTAATACACTGCTGTTAGTGTAGCCTGGCTGATACTTGTACATGGTAGTGTAAAGGAGCTTCCCCTACCCAAGAAGCTGCTATCTTCAGTAGTAGCCAGGCTGAGGTGTGTTCATAGCCCTGTGTAGTGGCTCACGTCTGGCTTAGAAGGAATTGGAGACTCAACATCTGTGTACTGGCTGTCTGATCTCTCCAAGCTCCCCTTATACTTAGTTCTCCTCAGATTTCCCTGGATACTGTTGTCCATGATCTTCACAGTTATCTGATCATCTGTTACTTCTGGTCAAAGGAAGTGAGGTCAGATTACAATTGTCTTCTCTTCTTTTAGTCTCCCAAATACCTGGGTGGTGAGGAACTGCAGAGTACATGCCTGACATTGTTACAGCAGCCATTATTGAAGGGGATCACATCTCCCTGGAAATGTCCCATAACCTATTGATGGGTTAGGCGTCCCCTATCCCCTAGCATCATGTGAAATCCTGTGAAGCCAGCTACATAGATGAATAAGCCAGCCACACACGACTGCCATTGTGACATCTGTGCAGACCCTGAGAGTTCCTCCATGTGGTCGAGGACATAAATAAGACCAAAGTTAAACACACCTACAATTTGGGCTACCAGAGAAAGGAGTAACAGGAAGAAATAGGATAGTTATTATGACTAATACAGTTGTTCACTCAGGGTCAGCGATAATCAAGTATGTTCCTGTCATAGATTGAATTGTGTCCCAAAAAAATATCTGTCAACTTGGCTAGGTCATGATTCCCAGTATTGCATTGTCTACCATTTCATTTGAAGACATTTCCCTACGTGTTGTAAATCCTATCACTATGATGTAATGAGATGGATTAGTAGTCATATTAATGAGATCTACAAGATTAGATAGTGTCTTAAGCCAATCTCTTTTGAGATATAAAAGAGAGAAGCGAGCAAAGAGACATGGGGACCTCATACCGCCAAGAAAGCAGTGCCAGGAGCAGATTGCATCCTTTGGACCTGACGTTACTGGGCTGAGATGCTTGCAGACCAAGGGAGGGCTAATGACAAGGACTTTCCTCCAGAGGTGACAGAGAAAGGCTTCCCCTGGAACCAGTGCCCTGAATTCGGACTTCTAGCCTACTGGACTGTGAAAGAATAAACTTCTCTTTGTTAAAGCCATCCACTTGTGGTATTTCTGTTATAGCAGCACTAGATAACTAAGACAGTCCCTGTCTCAGCAGCAACCATTTTTTTAGTGGGAGTTACAATAAGTAGAATAAGTTGAAGAAATCAGTTCCACTCAATGATACTTAAAAAGGTTACTGTGGATGAAAGGAAAGTTCCAAAGATGTCTCTGTTTCTAGGTTAGTCAATGTCTCTTATCTTTCTTCTTCAATCTTGAGCTTTCTGAATGCAGAGTTCAGTTGGGTCGTGGTGCTTCACCATGTGTAATGCTGGCAGTTTTCCTTAATTTTGTACTGTTTCTTTCCCTTTCAATCTAAGCTAATGGGATTTCTGCTATGGTGACTGATTAGATCCATCAGTCAGAGGCTTAATCTATTTAACAAAAGATTGAATAGTCACATTCTTGGTGAAAAATTTTCCAGGACACATTTCCTTAGTTTGTACAATAGAATTTTCCAAATCTTTAAGTTCCAGTTTCATTTTGCACAGTTAATTTTTTTAATTAATATTTTATTGTGTTTTCAGTGAAATTTTACACAACAAATTAGGTTCCCATTTAACAATTTCTATACAAACTGTTCAGTGACATTGGTTACATTATTCTCAATGTGTCATCATTCTCATTATTTCTGTTCTGGTTGTTTCATTTCCATTAATCTAGTTTCTCTGTCCCCCATTACCTTCTTATCTTTTCTTTATAGTAAATGTTGACCATTTGGTCTCCTATAGATGATTTTTTAAAACACAGTACTCACAGGTGATAGTTTATTTTATGAGCCACTCTGTTATTATCGCTGAAAGGGACCTCTGGGAGTAGTTTCAGTTCAAAGTTTAAAGGGTATCTCAGGGAGATAGTCTCAGGGGTTCCTCTAGTCTCAACCAGTCCAGTAAGTCTAGACTTTAAAAATTTGAGAATGTAATCAATGTCACTGAATTGTATGTGTAGAAACAGTTGAATTAGTGTATGTATTCTCAACAACAACAAAATAAAAAAAATAATGTGAGTTTTCACCTACATTTTCCCCCTATTCTATCAGGGTCCATCTACTGTGTTCCCATTCAGAACGGTCAGTAGGGGTAGCCAGGCACCATCTAGTTCTTCTGGTCTCAGGATAGATGAGGCAGTGTTTTGTGTAGGCTATTAGTCTTGTAGACTAGTTTCATCTTTTAGTCTTTGGTTTCCTTCTTTCTCTTTTGCTCCAGAGGAGTACAGACCAATAGTTGCATCTTAGATGGCCACTCTCAAGCTTTTAAGACCCTGGACACTACTCACCAAACTAGGATGTGAACATAAGTTTTATGAATTATGCCAATTGACAGGTTGGCCTTCAAACTCGGTAAACCAATCCCACAAGGTGTTTGTTTATATCTAAGAAGTACTCATAACTGTGCCCTCTATGTGCTTTATTTTATTAAAAAAAAAACCAAACCCGTTGCCGTTGAGCTGATTCTGGCTTATAGTGACCCTATAGGACAGAGCAGAACTGCCCATAGGGTTTCCAAGGCTGCAATCTTTATGCAAGCAGACTGCCACATTTTTCTCCCAAAGAGTGGCTGGTGAGTTTGAACCACTGACCTTTAGGTTAGCAGCCGAGTGCTTCACCACTGTGCCACCAAGCCTCCATGCTTTATTATATATATGCATCACACACATACATGTATATACTATGCCTATAGATACACCTATACATGCACACATATATACACACATATACTTACCTATACATATATATGCATACATACCTACATATGTAGCCACACACATATTTCTTGGTTGCTGCTGCAAAATTGTGTTGTAGCATTTACCAAAAAGGTCCCCTATTCTTGTGTAGTTTTTAGTGACATCATTTACCTTGGTCAAGCTATGCACACTTCACCAACCTTCAGTGTTACCTTTCCCATCACCAAAAATAAGTGTCTACTATCTAGAAAGTGATTTCCCTCCCTCCCTCTTCCATCCCTGGTAACTACCAATAAACATTGATTTCTGTATGCATACCTGTTCCTGTCTTTTTATAAAAGTGAGATCATAAAGTATTTGTCCTTTTGTGATTGACTTATTTCACTCAGTATAATGTCCTCCAAATTCATCCACGTTACAAGATGTTTGGAGAACTCATCATTATTCTTTATGGCTGCGTAGTATTCCATTGTATGTATGTACCACATTTTGTTTATCCATTCATCCATTTATGGACACTTAGGTTGTTTCCATCTTTTTCTATTGTGAATAGTGTTGCTAGGGACATAGGTATGCAGATGTCTGTTTATGTCACTTCTCTTAGATCTCTAAGGTATACCTAGGAGTGGGACTGCTAGATCATAAGGTAGTTCTATTTGTCGAAGAAGAGCCATACTGTTTTCCATAATGGTTGTACCATTTTACTTTCCCACCAGCAGTGTTCCAATCTCCCCACATTCTCACCAGCATTTGTTTTCTGTTTCCTCGATCAATGCCATCTTAGCAGGCATGAGATGATATTTCATTGTAGTTTTGATTTGCATCTCTCTAATGATTAATGGGAGGCCCAGTGGCACAGTGGTTAAGAGCTCGACTGTTAACCAAAAGGTCAGTAGTTCGAATCCACCAGCCACTCCTTGGTAAATCTGTAGGGCAGTTATACTCTCTCCTATAGGGTTGCTGTGAGTTGGAATTGACTCGATGGCATCAGGTTTTGGGTTTGGAATGACTAATGATTGTGAACATCTTTTCATGTGTTTGTTTGCTGCTTGAATGTCCTCTTTTGTGAAGTGTCTGTTCACATCCTTTATCCATTTTTAAATTGAGTTTTGTCTTTTTGTTGAGTTGTTGAAGTTTTCTATGTATTTTATAGGTTAGACTTATGGGATATAGCATTCACAAAGAGTTTATCTCAATCCATAGGTTGTCATTTTACTCTCTTGATAAAGCCTTTGATGAGAAGAAGTATTTAAGTTTTATGAGGTCCCGGATACCTAATTTGTCTTCTGCTGTTTGTGCATTTATAGCTGTGTTTGATAGTTTATTTTTATGCACAGTTCATTTTTAAGTCCATCTATTTCCTTTTGCATTTAACCATCAATGGTAAGGAGAAATAACATGCCCCTTTCAAGATTTCACTTAGAAATCTCCTCAGCCAAATATCCAAGTTCATCACTTAAAAATTGTACCTTCCACAAAATATTCAAACATAATTCAGACAAGTTACTTGTCAATGGATAAAAAGCATCTTTCCCTCCAATGTCCAATGACTTGTTCATCATTTCATTTTAAAGTCTCATCAGAAGCACATTTAATGTCCACATTTCTAGCAAATTTCTGTTCATGACAATAGAAGCTTTCATCAGAGCTCTCAATTCTTTCTGAACCCTCATCAGAATCAACTTTACTATTGATAATTCTACCAATAGTCTCTTCAAGACAAACTAGGGCCTTACTATGAAGCTGGTCAAAATTCCTCCATATTCTACTCATTACCCAATTCCAAACCCCCTTCCACATTTTGTTAAAGCAATATTCCCCACTTCTCCATACCGAATTTTGTGTTATCTAGTGCTGCTGTAACAGAAATACCACAAGTGGGTATTTCTGCTTTAACAAACAGGAATTTATTTTCTCACAGTCTGGGAGGCTAGAAGTCTGAATTCAGTGCATTAGTTCTAGGGGAAGGTTCTCTGCCTGTTCTGCAAGAAAATCTTTGTTTCAGCTTCTCTAGCCCTGTGATCGTCAGTTCCTTGGAGATCTCCACATGGCATCTATCTTTCCCCCATTCATGCTTGCTTGCTTCTGTGCCTAATCTGCTTTTTGTATCTCAGAAGTGATTAGGTTTAAGACACACCTACACCGATATGGTCTCATTAACATAACAAAGAAAATCCTATTCCCAAAAGATACTGCAAGTATAAGGGATAGGATTTACAACACATATTTTTTTGGGGGACACAATTCAATCCATAACACTTCCCCTAAAAAAATTTTGCGGACTGATTTACTGGACTTATGTAGAATTCTCAATGAATTCTCTGTTCCTTAGCTATGTTCAGCTAATGTTTGAGAGATTTCCTTGAATGCCAGGGAAGATAAATAAATAAAAACAAATAAAGACCCTATCCCAATCTTTGCAAATTGAGTCTATTCCCGGGTCCTCCTTCAATATTTAGCCAGGCTTGCACCAAGCCTAGGGATCAGCCTAAGGTGAAAGTATAGAATCTTTTCAGGTTATTTCTGAGCATGTCTTCCTGCATACGCTTGTGGCTTTCTCAACTCCCATGTATACATGATATTTTGAAAGCCTAAAATCTAAGAGAAACTCTCTCCCTGGCTTCTCCTTCCTGTCTTTGGGCACCTATCATATGCCTTAATTAACCTCTTTAACCTCAAGTGGCTACAAGTGGTTACAGCCTTCAGACATTGCTTGTTGCCCCTCAGCCCTGTGTGAGCTGTTTTCCCACATTCATTACATTACCCAAGATGAGTGTCTTGCTTTGGTCCTTCAGATGGCCCCCGGCCAGGTTAGAACAGACACAATTTGCAAATAATGTCTTCTCAGCTCCATCTAGAGCCAAAGACCAGGCTCCATCTCTGGTAGTGCTGGCTGCTGCTGCTGTTTTTTCGGTAGTGATAGGCATTTGTATGTGTGTGTGTGTGACTATTTTAGAAAGCTTCTACAGTCTAAGATCATACAAATATTTACGTATATTTATTTACTTCTCTTACAGATAATTTTTACATTTAATGCTAAATCTATTTGGGAAAGTTATTTGATATAAAGGTTAGTTACTTGTCTGAAAACTGTTTTTGAATTATCCAATCACTTCTAATTTGGAATGTCATAAGCTAAATTCTGTTTTTTGAACTGGGCCTTTTTCAAGGTTTTCTTTTCTGTTTCATTGATCTATCAACTGGTTTTTCATCTCCCCTCCCTCAACATTATTTTGAAAATAATCTGCCTATTATCATCTCATTTTTTCTTTTATATTAAATTTAGAATCACCTGGCATTAAATTTACAAATTAATATGATTATGACACAGTTTTGACTCTTCCTATATCAGGTAGGTGATAGATTTCTTGTGTTCTGATCAACTTTATGTTGCTATAAAAAAAATCTATGATTTTTTAAAATTTTTTTCTTGCATACTCATTAATATCACTCCTAAATATTTTATATTTCTATAGTTATTAGGAGCCCTGGTGGTGCAGTGGTTAAGTGATCAGCTGCTAACCAAAAAGTCGGTGGTTCAAACTCACCAGCCACTCCATGGGAGAAAGATGTGGCAGTCTGCTTCCATCAAGATTTACAGCTTTGGAAAGTCTACAGGGGCAGTTCTACTCTGTCCTATAGGGTGGCTATGAGTCAGAATTGACTTGACGGCAATGGTATGGGTAGTTATTATGAATAAAATCTATTTTCCATTACACTTTCAAGTTGATTAGTTAGTACAGTATATATAAACACTACTGATTTTATATATATTTATTTTGTAACTGTTCTTGAAATTGTGTCAGTATGTCATGCATTCTTTTGGTTTTCAGAGGGACACATACAATTAGAAAAGCTTAAACACAACTGCCTTAAATCCAGGTTTTTCTAAGTCTTGTGTAGCAAGTCCATCTTAATTTACCCTTATGGGTGATCAGTCTTCTTGGGCACCAAAATGAACTCGAGAATCAGTAAGTCTGAACTAGTCTCCAAAACCATACACAGGATAAGTTCCATATCAAGTGCATTTTTCCTATTGCTACCTAGTCAATTTAAAATAATAGATTTCTGAAACTAAATCTTCATATTTTCAGGCCATTGTCCCTGCAACCATAGAAAAAACAGCCTTTTCTAGACATACTGAATCTCAAAATTTGTTCTCATTCACATGCTCATTTTATGTTTAGGTGTTGAAATAACAAATGCATTTTCCAATTTCACTTTCATCTGCCTAATTCATGTTTTTTTTTCTATTTCCTTTTCATATGGGACATGATGGCAACCATATTCAATGTAGCTTTTTATTGCTAGATTAGGTTTGGATGGAATCTAGGTTATCTAGCCTTTATCCACCTACAATTTGAGTCATTCATTTATTCTGAGGTTTTATCCAACATCATACATTGAATCAAAAAAAGATCTCAACCTTTCTATTACAATAATTCATAGAACTTTTACTATTTAATCTCTTAATTTTCAATATTCATGACATGTTGAATTTTGGAGAACCAATGCAGGTGCAATAAACAGCATACATGGTATTTTTATTTAATCCTTAATGACTATTATATCTTCATATTGTGATTCATATCTGATTTAGAATTCATAATTTATGAACAACATCTATAAAAACCTGCAAAGGAGTAGCTATGACAAATGTGGATCTTAAAGTTCAACTGACTAGGCCTCTCAATTTTTCAGGTGAGGAACTTAAGGCTTAGAGAGGTAAAGTGATGTATCCCCAAAGTAAAAAGACCTAGTTAGTGGCAGGGGTGACAATATAATCCAGGACTTCTAAAGCCTAGAAACATAGAGCCATTCTAGGTAGTTGATGGTTTTAGTGATCCTTCTGTTTTCCTGAGAAGGGTCTCCACACTAACCAAACTCACAATGCATTCAGAGGATTTAACCTCAGTGTGAGGTTTTTCATGTTGAACAGAAGAGCTTTGTCTACAGGTTTTCAAACATTCATTATGTCTATTTGATTCCTCTCCTCTATGAATTTTCTGGTGTTTTGTAAGATATGAGCTTTGGGTAAAGGCTTTCCCACATTAATTACATTTATAGAATATTTCTTCAGTATGAGTTTTTTGATGTTTTGTAAGATCTGTACTCCAGCTGAAGGATTTGCCACATTTACTGCATTTGTAAGGTTTCTCTCCAGTATGAATGATCTGATGTTAAATAAAGCCTGAGCAGTAACTAAAGGCTTTTCCACATTCATTAAATTTATAGGATTTTTCACCAGTATGTTTTCTGATGATTTGTGAGGTTTGTACTCTGACTGAATGCTTTTCCACATACATTTATAGGGTTTCTCTCCAGTGTGAGTTCTCTGATGTTGAATAAGCGCTGACGGACCACTAAAGGCTTTTCCACAGTCTTTACATTGATAGGGCTTCTCTCTAGTATGAATTATCTTATGTTGAATAAGGGCTGAACAGAAACTGAAAGTTTTCCCACAGTCATTACATTCGCAGGGCTTCTCTCCAGTGTGAGTTCTCTGATGCTGAACATACCCTGAGTGGTCACTAAAAGCTTTCCCACATTCATTACATTTGAAGAGTTTTTCTCCAGTATGAAGCCCCATATGTTGTGTAAGGAATGAGCTCTGGCTTAACCTTTTCTCACATTCTTTACATTTATATGGTTTTTCTCCTGTATGATTTCTTCGATGTTGAGTAAGGTATGTGCCTCTGCTGAAGGCTTTTCCACATTCCTTACATTCATAAGGATTCTCTCCAGTATGAGTACCTTGATGTCAAATAAAAGACGAGTAGCTACCAAAGGCTTTCCCACATTCATTACACTTATAGGGCTTCTCTCCAGTGTGATTTCTTTGATGCTGAACAAGGGCTGAACAATCACTAAAGGCATTACCACATACATTGCATTTGTATGGTTTTTCTCCAGTATGCATTCTCTGGTGTTGAATAAGGTCTGAACAGTAACTGAAAGCTTTCCCACAGTCATTACATTCATAGGGTTTCTCTCCAGTATGGATGATACGATGTCAAATGAGAGCTGAATGATCACTGAAGGTTTTCCCACATTCATTACATTTATAGGGTTTTTCTCCCTTATGAATCCTTTGATGTTGAGTAAGATGTGCACTCTGACTAAAGGTTTTACCACATTCATTGCATTCATAAGGTTTTTCTCCTATATGAATTCTCTGATGTAAAGTAAAGTGTGTGTTTTGGCTAAATGCCTTTATATTTAAGACATTTATAGGGTTTCTCACTAGTGTGAATTCTTTGATGCTGAGTAAGGTATGTACTACGACTGAATGTCTTGCCACATTCAGTGCACTCAGAAGGTGTCTCTCGACTATGAATTCTCTGCTGTTGAATAAGAACTGAACAATAACTGAAGGCCTTCCCACAGTCATTGCATTTGTAGGGTTTTTCTCGTATGAATCTTCTGATGGTTTGTTAGGTGGGAACTCTGGTTAAATCCCTTTTCACATTCATTACATTTATAGAGTCTGTCTCCAGTATGAGTTCTTTGACGTTGAACAAGTGTGGTGAGGTCTCTGAAGGTTTTCCCACATTCACTACATTTATAAGGTATTTTCCCTTCATGTTTCTTTTGTATAATTAAATCTAACCTTTGTTTGAACCTCTTTCCATGTGTACTATATTTATGAAAACTATCTTCTATAGGATCACTCCACTCTGTATCAAGTATTTATTGTGTACTGAAACTTTTTCCAAATTCATTAGATTCTATATCTCTTTCTTCAGTAGGAAATGTCATGCAGGTGACTATCTCTTGTTTCTGATATTTCTCCTGGTTTAGTTGCTGATTCTTAAAGCGGCCTCTAGATTTCCATGTTTCTCCTAATATAGACTTTGTCTTTGTAAGTTCTTCTATCTTTATTCCTTGCAATGAACCTTCTTTGGAAATGTCCTGCTGTTCTACTGTTGACTTCTTGGCCTCAGCTACAATCTTCCCATCTAAAAGATATAAAAATACAGTTGTAGTATGTACTCTCCTATTGTCTGGGAGAAAAATAGCTACTATATTAGGTATGGGATGAAACTGCAAATACTGAGAACACAAAATACTGGGGCTATAAATATGGCATAGTAATCTAGGGAGGTGTGGATTGGAAATACTAATGGTCTGAAAGGGTCTGATTCAGGGCATAATGTAAAGAAAAAAAATGAAGGAAACACTCTGTAAGGTAAGAAGGATGATTAGGGAAAAGGCTAAATAGTGGACATGAGAAAAGACAAAAACATGAAGATGAGCAGAGATTAAAAAAAGGAAAACTGTTATCAGAGAGATGGTCTTTTAGGAAGTATCTTGTAAGAAAACTACCTAATAGGCATTTAAATTGTCTTAAAACCTATTAAGACTTCTTTAAATGAATTTTAAATAAACTGTTTTATTAGACTTTTTTTTTTACTTGAAAGAAGTAATACTTTTATTCATCTTTTTCAACTGACTGCTAAAGAACCATGTGATGTAAGAAGAGCAGAAACTAGGTCTAAAAACAAGATTAAAAGAGGGAAAATTGCTTTTTGAAATGAAAAATACTCTTAAGGTTTTTTTTTTTTTTTTTTGACTGGCAATAGGTTTTTTTTGACAGTCAGTACACATACTGTTTACTGTTTTACGACATTGGTTAACAACCCCACGACATGTCAACCCTCTCCCTTCTGGACCTTTTTTTTCTTTTTGGTGAAAATATACATAGCCAAAGATACACCATTTCAAAAAATTTCTACATGCACAGTTCAGTGACATCGACTACATTCTTCCAGTTGCGCTGCTATTCTCACTTTAGATGAAGGTTTACAGAACAAAATAGTTTCTCATTAAACAGTACACATGTTGCCCTATGACAATGGTTAACAACCCCACTACATGTCAACACTGTCCTTACTCAACCGTGGGTTCCCTATCACTAGCTTTCCTGTCCCCTTCTGCCTTCTAGTCCTTGTCCCTGGACTGCTGTGCCTCATTATTCCCATGTTGTTTTATGGGGCTTTCCAATCCCCAGCTAAACAGTGAACCTCGGAAGTGACTTCATCACTGAGCCAAAAGGGTGTCTGGGGAACACACTTGCAGGGTTTCTCCAGTCTCTTTCTGGCCAGTAAATCTGGTCTATTTTGCGTGTGTTAGAATTTTGTTCTACATCCTTCTCCAGCTCTGTCCAGAACCCTCTGTTGTGATCCTGGTCAGAGCAGTCAG
>NW_004444116.1:210188-227269 GCF_000243295.1 Trichechus manatus latirostris
GTTTTTACAATAGAGGTCTCATACAATATTTGTCCTTTTGTGATTGACTTATTTCACTCAGTATAATGTCCTCCATTTTCATTCATGTTATGAGATGCTTCACAGATTCATCGTTCTTTATCATTGCATAATACTCTATTGTGTGTATGTACCATAGGTTCTTTATCCGTTCACCTGCTGATGGGCATCTAGGTTGTTTCCACCTTTTCGCTATTGTGAACAATGCTGTCATGAACATGGGTGTGCATATGTCTATTCGTGTGACAGCTCTTATTTCTCTAGGATATATTCCTAGGAGTGGGACTGCTGGATTGTATTTCTATTTCTAGCTTTCTAAGGAAGTGCTGTATCATTTTCCAAAATGGTTGTATCATTTTGCATTCCCACCAGCAGTGCATAAGAGTCTCTTAAGGTTTTTAATGACAAACCTACATTATTTTTCTCTCTCAGTCATGAATGTAAAGGCAAGAAACATTAAGCATAGAGGAGAAAAAGGGATGACCCTTATTTTGATATATCAGCATATCCAAAAAATTATCCTTCACTCTGGATTCATACTTAACAATGAGTTACTAATATGTTTATTGAAAGTTAAGTGTTAGTGTGTGTCATGGATTGAATTATGTCCCCCCAAAATGTGTGTATTAATTTGGCTGCTTCTGCATGTCTCAGTCACTGGCTCTGCTGCTGGGCCCTTTCTGGGTCTCTCACCATCTTTAGTGTTACAGCTCTTGACCTGTATTACAGATCTTTTAGGTGATTCCCCATGCAGGAACTCTGGGTTCAAAACACTCCACTCCAGGCTCTTCTTTGTCTTGAGTTTCCCTACTCCCCTCTAAAATACTCTGTGGGGGTGGTTGCTTATATATGCAAACTCCTTGTCAATTTCAAGGCATGGTCCTCCCAGCAGGACCATGAACTGACCAACCCCCATGGTGGACTGTAAGTTGCTCAATCCTATTGGATGGCTTTACACACCACTTTTCCGACTAGTAAACTGACCAATCCCCACAAGATGAGTAAAATAGACCAATCACAGGGCAGACTGCAGCCCAACCAATCATTTTTGGCATAATTACAAACCCAGGACCAGAAAAGCCATATATAAGAGAAACCTACTGCACTGCAGATACATCAAGAAAAATAATAGGGGCTCAGAAAAGTAGCTGAGGGAGTTTCTGTGAGGATAAGGGAAAGACTTGACATGTTACAAAAGGAAAGGAAGGGTTGATCCTAGGACTGAGATTCTGGAAGATATAGGAAAGGAAGAATCTATGTTTGCTGAACAAATGCATGAATGTTGAATACAGATAGATCAGTTTTAGATGAAGACTACATCTTTCTCCAAGAGTAGGAGTTAAAATGAGAACTGGCTATTGAAATAAAGGCCAAAAAAATAAAAGGAAATTCATGTTAGATGGTCTTGAATCTATGCAGAGATTTGAAGATAGTGATCCAACCCTTCACTGGACAGCAGGAAGGCTGTGTCTAATGCCTCTCTTCAGCATGATTCTCACTCACCTGGGAAAGTACTCCTGGAACATTTAATTTCAGTAGCCTGACTCTTTCTGTTCCTCCAAATGCGAGAGCATATCAGATGTGGAAGCTGAAATCCTTGTATACAAGGGAGCAAATGGGTTAGCAACAGAAAGCTCTAGCCACTTGTTATACAGGAAAAAGAAAATACAAAGGACTACTGAAGGGGTCACAAAATTGAAAACAGAAAAAGGATGGAATTAAAGATGGAAATGTGGAAGTTGATATGAGCCCAAATCACTTTTCCAATTCTACAAATTAGTAACATTGGAAATCTGGTGGGGATAGGAGAGAGGTGCTAATAGCCTAGGGAGCAGAGATCAGAGAAGTAAAGCACATTCGAACATTTGGTTTCCAATTCTGTGTGGTCCACATCTTTTGCCATAAACGGCAAACAGAAGAACTCAGAAACAAACCTGATCCTTTAGCTCCAAGCCAAACTCAGTAAAGTGTCTGAATAATAATAATCATAACGGTAATAATAGTAAGAAACTACATGAGTTAGGTGTTGTTATTAGTCCTATTTTATAGATGGAGAAATAGTTTCAGAAAGTTTAAAAAAGCATCCCTAAAGTCTTTAAAATGGTAAGTAGCAGAGCCAGGACTTGAACTTGGGTGTCCTGGCTATGAAACCCACATTCTGAGCCACCATATTATACTGTCCCATGACTGTAACAACTAGAGAAGACAAAATACTCCATTGTAAGATATAGGGAGAAAGTAACACCTAGAAAAATCAGGTTCCTATATTTTTCCAACATCATGTTTCTGAACATGTACTTCTGAGCAGGGTCTAGTTATTCCCACTTCTCCCAGGTGTTGTCCACAGCCACTTTTTCCAATGTCTTTGGTAACTGAAAACCAAATACATTGCATTAATGCAGTAACCAGCTATACTGATTTGTGTCCAGAGTCATGGATGAAGGTGACAGAGTTGAGGAAAATGGAAGAGAATCAAGTCACATCACATATTTGTTGAGCAACTCCTGTGAATTACATAGTATAATTCAATTTTCTTGGAACTATAAAAGAAGTTTGAGACATAATCCTTGGCCTTAATCTTAAAATTTTATACAAGACTTATAGACACAAAATAATCACTGAATAATATAAACCAATTCCAAATTATATATGGTTAAAACAGTAAGTACTAAGATCAAAGTGTATCTGCCTGAATAAGGCTTCAAAGAGGAACTGAAACATAAGAAGAAGCACTAAAGAGGCCATAAGCAGTATTTTTCAGACTTCCGAGGGAGAACCATCAGTAGATCATGAAATCGGTGTAGTGGAGTAGTGACCTTAAAAGTTCAGACTCTAGAGCCAGACTGTCTGGATTCAAATCCCATGTCAGTCACCTACCAGCTGTATGACCTTGAGCAATTAAACTCTGTGTTTCATCTGTAAAATGGGGACAATAACAAATCTTATAATCCAGGCTTATTACAAGGATTAAAAGAGTTAATATGTAAAACCCTTAGAATAGAGCCAGAAACACAGTAAGTTCTATCTGAAAGTTAACATTAATTTTAATGAAAGACTAGAATGGAAAATGAGAGTGTATTGTACATGGGAAGTGTTTCATAAAACTTTTGTTTCGGTTATTTGTGTATGTGGGTGTATACTGTGGAATAATGTAAAATGTATATCTTAGTGTAGATAACTGTAAAAAATAATGTTTGAAAAATACTACCAAGCAATGTTTCCCAAGCTTCAGTCATCATACCATCAAGCACCATCAACTACTATTTTTGCCATATCTAAGTACCCCTGTACTACTTAGTCTTTTGATATAAATTGACTCTCTTCAAAAAATTATTTATATTTTAAAAGTAAATACTATATCAAGATCATGAATGTCATAATTAATTCAGCTAAATATATAATACTAGCGTAAATAATGTTCTTCTGTGTATCATCCTGTGGAATTTTTTGAATACCTGCCATGAAGATGGGTGTAAAAGGAAGCATGCATGGTAGGTGGAAGTACATGTAAGAGGCTAAGACTAGAATAAGCATGAGATTCAGATAACTGATAATTTAACCTTAGATTTTTCAATAATTTTATTGGGGTTTTTTAGGTTGCCTAGTATATATGATTAACTTTGTAAATTTTACTGGACTTGATAGCAGAAAATGTATTATCCATTTGCAGAGGTACAAAAATCAACTGTAATGAACTATCCAGACATTCCACAACTTTATTTTTTGCCTGCTTGATTCTGTCCAATAGTGGAAAAGGCATATTATCACTGTATGTTTGTCAATATTTCATTTGTATTTTAAAAGTATTTTCTTTATATATTTTAATGCCATGCTATTTATCACAGAAAGGATTATAACATGTCTTTACTGTTGACTAAACCTTTCAAATTAAAAGAAAAAGTGCTTATCTTGACAAAGGAGAAAAAACATACTCATACCTTGCTGATGGGAATATAAATTGCAAAGCCCCAATGGAAGCAATTTGATAATATTTATCATAATTATGGGTATATAAAACCTTTATCTAGCAATTCTACTTTGGTGAATTTATACACAAGGAGGATATTCATTGAAGCAGTATCTAGAACCTCAAATGTTCCTTAATAGCTGACTGACTGGTTAGAAAAATGGAATTATATATAGCTATATATACATATATATATCAAGAATGTGAGGGAGGCCTTTCATTATATCATTTTTTTACTTTCTCATTTTTGAACTATATGGATATATCACCTATTCAAAAAGTAAATGTAAACACTCATAATCCTAAAAATAATTCCTCTGTCTTATTTTCTTTGGCCACAAACTCTACCTTAAAATAACTACATAGCACAGCTTCCTTTTTGTTTACATTTTCCCAATCTTTTACTTTAAATCTTTCTGCGTTACTTTGGTTCATAACCCAAACCACAATCTGAGAGCTCACCTTTTAATCCAATTTACAGTTTTTGTAACAAGTGACATGTTTGATCTTTCCACTCATTTTATTTAACCTTTCTGTTTCTAACTTTTCAATGTACTTCTTTTACCCATTCCCAAAGTAACCTGTAAGAGTGTCATCTAGAGAATGCTAAATCTCTGAAATTGGAACTTACAAATATTGTACACATTCTGATCACAGTCTCCTATTCCTCTAGATTGCCGATTCCATTACCTCCAGCATTCCAGGATTGCCAGGCCACTGACCAACACATTTTAATTGATTCATCATTTTCCTCCCTCTCCTTCTATGTAGAATACAATGTTTAAGAGCATAGATTCTGAAGTCAGATGGTCTGAATTTGAGTGCTATTGTGAATTTAGTCATTAGTTAAATTCATTCTAAGTCTCAATTTTCTCACATATAAATTGGAATTAATAATAAAAATACCTATACCACACTGGCTTTTCATGAGATTTAAGCAACTTGATGCATGGAAAGTGCTTGGCGTGATGCCTGGCACACAGCAAGTCCTCAGTAAATGTCAGCAACTCTCACATAAATTTAATGGTGGTTACTTCAACCACTCATTGATCAAAATCCTAAACTACTCTGTCCTATTCTCCTTTCAGAGTGTGTGCCTGTCAAAACTTCAAGCTTATATCAATCCAAATATTTGTCTTCTCTGCACCTGTGACGGGAAACAAAAGTTTCCCTAATCCAAACGGTTCTCTCTCTGTCACTCTCTCTTTTTTTCTTATATTACAAAAACAAAAAAAAAAAAAACAAAAAAACCTCATAAAAGAACACCTAAAAGGCTATTCTGATTACAAGGTAACACTGGATAAACGGGTATTCTAATTCCTTGCTACTCAAAGTGTGGTCCACAGACCAACAGAATCAGCATCACCTGGGAGCTTGTGAGAAATGCAGATTCTCAGGTCTCACCCAGACATAATTAATCAAAATCTACATTTTAGCAAGGTCCTTAGGTAACTGACATGAAGTGGAGTTTGAGAAGCATTACATAGGCAATAGGGCTGCCATCTTAGTTTGAGATAAAAGAAGAACGATTTTATCTAAAAAAAATGCTTTTGTACAAAAGGTGATTATTCTAACTCTTAAGATCTTAAAGAAGACAATCTGTATCAGAAAGTAGCTTGTATAATCCTGTGAGAGTTACAAAGGTTGCAACTACACCATACCTAACCTCCTCCATAGTTGAATTTTGATGTCATTCCTCAAGGGTCCTCTTTGCTCTAACCTCGGATTCTTCCTTCCCCAGAATTGCTGTCATACGGAGTTACTGTTACATGTAGGACAGTGAATATATACCTTGGGTATGCTGTAGGACAAACTGTACTCAGATTTTCAGCCACTGCCAGAACTAGCTTAATTCTCACGTTCCAGATTTACCTCCCAGGATGAGAAGGATAAACACTTATCCTACTGTCTTAGGCTAGGTTCTCTAGAGAAGCAAAATCAGTAAAGCATATAAATATATATATTTATATCACAGAAATGCCTCACACACTTATAGAGGCTGGAATGTCCCAAGTCCGTGGATCAAGACAGGCTTCTCTTGATTCATGTAGCCACAGGGGCTGGTGAACTCAAAATCAGCAGGTTGGAGAGGAGGGCTCCCACTCACAGGCTGTGAAGATCCATGAATCCCGAGACTGGCAGATAAGCTGATAGCTGAAGTCCCAAGAACCGGAGATCAGATGAAGAGGAGGCAGCCACAGCCAGAACTTCTGCTTATATTCAGATGCAGGCCACATCCCAAAGGAAACTCCCTTTCAACTGATTGGCTACTCATAGCAGATTCCATCAGGGCACGGATCACATATAAACACTGAGAATCATGGCCCAGCCAAGTTGACACATAATCTTAACTATCACACCCACTCTAAAGATTCTTGAATTCCATCGCCATTATCTCCACCTCCAACTCCATCTGCCTGCTACCCTGACCCTACTTATTACCATTTCCAAGGAATTCAGGGTAGCATATACTGTGTTTTAAAAAATCTCTTGTAACAAGCTGACTGCATAAAACATTCTATGTAGTGCAATATTTTATAGTATTTATTGTTGCAGTGGTACATCATATAATCCTTGTCTTCAAGAACCAATGATCCCTCAGACTAATTTAAAAGCTCATTTGGAATCCTTTCCTGAATTAATGTATAATTGGTTATAATATTAATCATTTTCCCTCCTTAAGTTTCTACTTCTTGTGAATGGTGAAATATTAGGCATTAGTTTTCTTAGAGTTTAGCAGTTTGGAGCTCTATTTGGAATAATAAAAAAAAATCAAATTTGCTAAATTTATATGGTGGAATAATCCATACTTTATTTTTATTTTCTGTAGTTATAATTCTATACTCGTAATAAGCCATATTCATAATAATCTATGCTTGTAATTTTATAAACTAATTAAACATATATTCCCAAGTTTATAAAAGTGACTTCAGCTCTGCAAGAGCAACTAAAACATTTATTGCATATATTTTAAACTATCCCAGATTGCCGATTTTCCATCTATAAAGAGGGGGAATTGACTTTCCCTCATGCCAGAAAATGTTAGCTGTACACGTGACCTGAGAAGAGAAGTTTGATGAATCTGCTTTATAAATTTTAGCCCTGGTGGTGCAGTGGTTAAAGTACTTGGCTGCTAACCAAAAGGTCAGTGGTTTAAACCTACCAGCCACTCTGTGAGAGAAAGATGTGGCAGTCAGCTGCCGTAAAGATTTACAGCTTTGGAAACCTTGTGGACCAGTTCTATTCTGTCTTATAGGGTCACTATGGGTTGGAATCAAATCAACAGCACATAACAACAACAACAAATATTATTGTATAGAAACAAGGGGTGTGTGCCAGAAGAAACAGATGTACTTACTATAAAACCTCAGATTCAGCAGATATAAGAAAACATACAGCAACCACTTAATAATGTTGAAGGTCAAACACAGTTTAACTAGATTTGACAAACAACACCACAAAAAACTGCTAAGCAAACTAGTTTAGCTGAAGCAGTGAAAAACATTGAACAAAGAGAATTAGAAAACTTCTCAGAATTATATAAAAATAAGAGTCTGTCTCCCTCACCAGGAATGCCAGAAAGAATACAGATAATAATATAAGACATGCATCAACATGTCTTATATGTTAACACAAAGAAGTGTCTTGGCACACTTAAGTGCCTGGTACATAGAAGGTATACAATGAGTTGTAGTTGAATAAATAAATGACTTTTCATCAGTCTATATTTGGGCAGCAACATAGGATCTAAAATACACTGCATGACCTGTTATTTTAAATGCAGATATTATTTGTATAATACAAAAGCATTTACAAAAGTATTAGATATTACATCTACCATGTCTGCCAGTTTATCATACTGTGGTGGCTTGCATGTGGCTGGAAGCTATGCCACCTGTATTTCAAATACCAACACGGTTACCTATGGTGAACAGGTTTCAGGGGAACTTCTAAACAAAGAAAAAACTGGCCAGTGAAGACCTTATGAGTAGCAGTTGAACATTGTCTGATACAGTGCTGGAAGATGGCCCCTCAGGTTGGAAGGAACTCAAAATACAACTGGGGAAGAGTTATTCCTCAAAGTAGAGTGGATCAAGTCAAGCTTTGGGACCTTCATTTGCTGATGTGGCACAACTCAAAATAAGAAGAAACAGCTGTAAACATCCATGGACAATCAGAACATGGAATGTGGGAAATGTGAATCTAGAAAAATTGGAAGTCATCAAAAATGAAATGGAATGTATAAAGATTGCTATTCTAGGCATTAGTGAGCAGATATGGACTAGTATTGGCCATTTTGAATCAGATAATCATATGGTCTACTATGCCACGAATGACAAATTGAAGAGGAATGGCCTAACATTCATTGTCAAAAAGAATATTTCAAGATCTATCCTGAAGTAAAATGCTGTCAGCAATAGGATAATATCTATATGCCTACAAGGAAGACCAGATAATAAAACTAATGTTCAAATTTATGCACCAACCATGATGCCAAAGATGAGTAAATTGAAGATTTTTACAAATTTGTGCAGTATGAAATTGATCAAATATGCAATCATGATGCATTGATAATTACTGGTGATTGGATTGCAAAAGTTGGAAAGAAAGAAGAAGTAGCTGTAGCTGGAAAATATGGCCTTGGTGATAGAAACGACACCAGTGATCCCATGACAGAATTTTGCAAGATCAAAGACTTATACACTGCCAAATATCTTTTTTCAACAACATAAATGGCGACTATACAGGTGGACCTCACTGCATAGAAAACACACGACTCAAATGGACTACATCTGAGGAAAGAGACAATGGAAAAGCTCAATATCATTAGTCAGAACAAGACCAGGGGCTGACTGTGGAACAGACCACCAATTACTCATATGCAAGTTTAAGTTGAAGCTGAAGAAAATTGAAACAAGTACATAAAAACCAAAATACAACCTCGAGTATGTTCCACCTGAATCTGGAGACCATCTCAAGAATAGAGTTGACATGCTGGGGGGCCAAGATGGTGGAGTAGTCAGATGCTTCCAGTGGTCCCTCTCACAACAAAGACCTGAAAAAACAAGTGAATCAATTATAATGACAATCTAGGAGCCCTGAACATCAAAGGCAAAGTTTAGGAATAGGACTGAGTGGCAGGGGGAGGGAGAGACAGTTCGGAAGCAGTGAGGAGTTGCCAGACCTCACCCGGCGGGAGCTGATACCCTTCAGGCCAGACTGGCATGCACGGTGAGACAAGCAGCAGCACTCAGGGAACATTTTCCACATGAGGAGAGACTCAGCAGCAGAGAGTCTACTCACACCTCCAGAACCAGTGAAAAGTGACGCCCAATTGGCAAAAGGTAAGTACATACGTCTGGCCTACTGCATAGATCAAAAACACCCCCCTTGGGGAAAAATCTCTCTCCCGTTTACCTCCCCGCTCCCTGCTGTGCACTGAGTCCCGGACCGGCTTCAGCAATTGCCGAGTCCGCTGGGCTGGAAGTAGGACCCGTCACATGCCCTGAGCCATTCTCCTGGCATTGGAGAGGGAACAAGTTAACAAACAGGAAAAAATAATTTGCCAGCTCCTCTAAGCCAAGAACTCAGGATAGGCAAAACTCCTTTGCCTAGGCACAGGCATAAGGAGTCCATGGACTTTGTAGACCTTTCACCTCTGCATAGACCTTTGTGGGCCCATTTCAAAAGCAGAGGCCCCCATTATCACAGTACAACAGGGTACATACCTGAAGTCTAACTTCAACTATATCAGCTATATGGTAAAGTGGCAGGTTCATGACATTTGACACTGCTTTGCCCATTAAGCCAGGACCTCACCTCCCCACATTAGGGGACTGAGGACTGGTGGCTCCACCCATGCCACCCAGCCACCCACAACAGGGGTCCAAGAATAAGTGGTGCTTCCAAGTCCTTGCAGCCAATAGCATTGGGTGCCCATAGTCCAGCTGCAAAACACACCCACCTACACACTTTAGCGACAAGGGACATGCTTTTCTCCCACTCAGGGGCAGGCATCAGTCTCCCGCCTTGCTCAGCATGTGACCCCCTACTGCACCCAGATACCTGTGCCTACACCAATCACCCCTGACTGTCTAGGACTGTAGGTGAGAGCCTGTACCACACACTTGGTGACCAACTACCTGGAAACCTGAGCGGAATTCATACAAGAAAAGTAAGTGGACTCCTGGGCTCACATACCTAGTAACAGATATAACCACCTGGTGATAGGACGTTAGAGCTTCAAAGGCACCAATAATCCAACTAGCTCATGTGAGCAGCCTATTTGGGTTTATCAAAACAAAACAAGAAGCTAGGACAGAGTAAGCAAACAAAATAAATATAATAACTTATTGATGGCTTGGAGACAATGGTCAATATCAAATCACATAAAGAGGCAGACCATGATGGCTTCAGCAAGCTCCCAGAACAAAGAATCAAGAAATTTTCCAGAGGAAGATAACTTATTGGAATTACTAGAGGTAGAACACAGAAGATTAATATACAGAACTCTTCAACAGATCAGGAAGGAGATCAGACAAAATGCATAACAAGCCCAGGAACACACAGACAAAGCAATAGAGGAGCTTAAGAAGGTTATACAAGCAAAATGACAAATTTAACAGGCTGCAAGAATCCATAGAGAGACAGCAATCAGAAATCCAGAGGATTAACAATAAAATTTCAGAATTAGACAACTTAATAGAAAGTCACAGGAGCAGAATTCAGACAATGGAAGTCAGAATTAGTGAAACTGAAGATAAAGCGCTTGACACCAACTTATTTGAGGAAAAATCAGATAAAAGAATCTTTAGAAATGAAGAAATACTAAGAATTATGTGGGAATCTATCAAGAGGAATAACCTACGAGTGATTGGAGTATCAGAACAGGAGTGGATAACAGAAAATACAGAGAGACTTGTTGAAGGTTTCTTGGCAGAAAACTTTCCTGATAATGTGAAAGATAAGAAGAAATATATCCAAGATGTTCATCAAACCACACATAAGGTAGAACTCAAAAGAAAGTCACCAAGACATATTATAATGGAACTTCTTAAAACCAAAGGTAAAGAGGATTTTAAGAGTGGCTAGGGATAAACAAAAGTCATCTACAAAGGAGAGTCAATAAGAATAAGCTCAGTCTACTCAGCAGAAACCATGTAGACAAGAAGTCAATGGGATGACATATATAAAGCCTTGAAGCAAAAAAACTGCCAGCCAAGAATTACATATCCAGCAAAACCATCTCTCAAATATGATGGCAAAATAAGGGCATTTCCAGATAAACAGAAGTTTAGGGACTTTGTGGAAACCAAACCAAAATTACAAGAAATATTAAAGGAACTCCTCTGGTTAGAAAATCAGTAACATCAGATAACAACCCAAGACTAGAACAGAGGACAGAGCAACTGGATATCAAACGAGATAGGGAAGTTACAAAAATAGATTTAAAGCTAAAACACTGAAAATAGGGAAACAGAGACGTCAATATGTAAAAGATGACAACATTAAAACAAAAAAGAAGGACTAAAAAATGTAGTCATAGAATATTCTCTGGACGTGGGCAGACATGGCTGTGGCAGCATGCTTGTCTGTTTTCCCACTCTTGCCTATTCTATAATATTCTTTGGTCTTGGACAGACATGGGTCTAGCAGCCTGCTTGTCTGTTTTCCCACTTTTGTCTGTTCTGTGATATTTCTTGGACGTGGGCAGACATGGCTCTGGCAGCATGGTTGTCTGTTTCCCACTTCTGCCTTTTTGAATATATGCCAAATAAAATTTTCTTTTTGCTTTATTAAACTTTCTGATATTTTTCCCCTACAACAGTTAATGGCGCAGTTGTCAAGGATTTCTGAAGCTACAAATCCAGGCGACCTTGAGGAGACCTAGACTGCGGAGTAGAAGCTAGCAAAGAGAGGTCCTATCTTCTGGACCCACGTGTTCCCACTCCATGTCCCTTCAACACCAACGGGGTGAGTGCTCTCGTAAAATGAGCCTTTGCTTATTCTTTTTTATTCTCTTTCTCATGTTTTCTTAAGCTTTGTTTGGCATATTTGTTTGAAAAACCAGTTGTTTAATTAAGGAGAATGTTTCTTAGATTTTTGCTTAATCATTTGGTTAAGAGTGACATTTAGTAACTAACTGTTTAGGTATACTGCAGTTGAGATCTGGATTTGTCATTTTAAACATTAAAGAGTTAATTCTATTTTCAAAGAACTTTGAGTCACTATAAGCTGCAAAATTCGGGCCTTTTTGTGGCTCAGAGAAAACCTGGAAAATAGTGCTCTGTTTTGCCAAATTTGCAGGGGGAGGTGGCAGCTCCTGACCTGTGTTATGAAATTTGCATGGAGAGGTGGCAGCTCTTGCATGTTTTGCCAAATTCTCAGGGGGAGGTGGCAGCTCCTGACCTGTGTTCTGAAATTTAAGGCAGAAGTGGTAGTTTCATACCTTTTTTTATGATACAGTTTCACAATAATCACAATGTTAAAATTAAAATCATCAGTAGCTACTTTAAATTACTATCCGATTGGAGGAACTAGTATATTTAAGGTCTAAAATAAAAGACTACGTCTCTAGACCACAGAATGAATTAAGTTCAAAAAGAAGGGAACTAAAAGCTTGAACAGTAGAGCTTAACATCTTTGATAAATGAGCCTGGATTTCTCCCTACTACTGAGACACTGGTTTGGGGTTCGTATTTAAAAATGCTATAAACTGAGTATACTAGAAGTAATTTGGAATTTCAGTGACCACTTTGGGAAAATGAGCTTTCATTTGTGTTGTCCTTTCTTTCCTTTAGGGAAATTTTGCTTGATGTTCAGGTTTTGTCAAAAGCTCTAATATTCTTCCATCTGAGGCTCTGACAATAAGTTTTATCTAGAACCTGTTTTTTCCATTGAATTGAGTCGATCTTACCAAAAATTGCTATATACACTTTCAGAAACTAGGATTCCCATATCCTTGTTTTGTGTGGTATTGTTCAGTGAGTTTATGTGGTCGTTCTGTCTCCTTTTGTTCTAAGAGCTAGCTTCTGGTCTAGAGCTTTGTGTCTAAGTTTCTGTCTTGTATTAGATTGGTGACTATGGCTAAAAATTGCTGTTTTTTGTAAGGCTGGTCATAGAACCTCAGTTCTTTCTTCATCTAGAAAAAACTGTGCCTTCTCTGTCTTAAGATTTAGGTTTTCCATAGCTACTCAGAGAAACTTTGATATAAACTGGTCTATTTGAAAAGTATACTACATCAATCTTAAAGGTGAAACCTTTCTAAGTAACCTAAGCTAGATATTATATGAAGTGTATTTTATTTAAGGAAAAAGGATATTTTAGTCTTAAAGTAAAAGTAGCAGTTCCAGAACAGTAAGAAAGAAATTAGTTATCTTTTGCCCTTCAAAATGCCTAGGTCAGCTTAAATATCTGCAAATGTCTTCCTTGAGTCAAGAGAGTGTGGACAGGGCAAATCAGGCCTCCTCAGCCCCCAGCCCCCAGTCTCCAAGGTCGAATAACTCCAGGGAAGCTTTTGAAAGACTCTTTCCAACTAGGTGGAGACTCTTTTAAGACAGAAGATAACAAAAATTGCTGTTTTGCGATAGTTATTAGAAATTGGGTGGATCCCAATCACAGAACGGTAAACAAGTTCTCTCTATTATAGCGGAACTCTAAGAAGTCAAATAACACAAATCACAATGAGACACACCTGAAGTGGCCTGGAAAAATGTTTCCACTCCTAGTCAGACACTTAAAGATATATCCATATCAATGAATCGGTCAGCTGAACAGATACTTTGTGAGTTCCAAAGCCAGTTGATAAAATCTTTAAGGGCTAAAATTAGATTGGGAAAAATATGAGAAATAGTAAAAGTTGAATAAAATCTTAGAAGGTTTAAATAGACTTTCTTTTCAACAACAGTTATGTTTTATGGTATACAGGTTTAAAATAATTTCCAAGATCTTTTAGACAACTTACAGATATTAAATTGAGTTAATAGATACTTGTTATAATTTAGTTTATATACTGTGTTTTTATGCCACAAGAGGAAGAATGGATATATATTTAAGTCAGCTACTGAGCGTGTTCATATTTGTCATTTTAAAAGAATGAACTATAAGAGGTATGCAACAAAGACAACATTTAAGAAGTTTATTAAAAAGCAATTTATTTGATAATGATAAAAAGTTTTACCTGTCTGACTAAAGATTAATGGTTTAATTTATGAGATTTTTAGGAGTTTTAATGTTAAGTAGCATATAAAACAAACAATTTGGTTTCTCGCTGCTAAAATAACAAAATTTTCTTTGATTTCCCTAATGCACAGCATTAACAGGATACAAACCATAACCAACAACACACAAACTCCAGAAGATAAGCTAGATAACTGGGATCTTCTAAAATTTAAACACTTATGCTCATCAAAAGACATCATCAAAAGAGTAAAAAGAGAACCTACAGACTGGGAAAAAATTTTTGGACACTACAAGTCAGACAAAGGTCTAATCTCTAAAATCTACAGGAAAATTCAACATCTCTACAACAAAAAGACAAATAAGCCAATTAAAAAATGGGCAAAGGAAATGAACAGACACTTCACCAAAGAAGACATTCAAGCACCAGTAGACACATGAGGAAATGCTCACGATCACTAGCCATTTGAGAAATGCAAATTAAAACCACAATGAGATAACAACTCACCCTGGCATTACTAGCACGAATCAAAAACACTGGCAATAACAAATGTTGGAGGGGCTGCAGGGAGATTGGAACACTTATGCACTGCTGGTGGGAATGCAAAATGATACAACCATTTTGGAAAATGATATGACACTTCCTTAGAAAGCTAGAAATAGAAAGACCATACGATCCAGCAATCCCACTCCTAGGAACATACCCTAGAGAAATAAGAGCCATCACACAAATAGACATATGCACACCCATGTTCATTGCAGCGTTATTCACAATAGCAAAAAGATGGAAACAACCTAGATGCCCATCAACAGAAGAATAAAGAACCTATGGTACATACACATAATGGAGTATTATGCAATGGTAAAGAACATGATGAATCTGTGAAGCATCTCATAACATGGATGAAACTGGAGGGCATTATGCTGAGTGAAATAAGTCAATCACAAAAGGACAAATACTGTCTGAGACCTCTACTGCAAAAATTCATGTAAAAGTTTACAAACAAAAAGAAACAATCTTTGTTGTTACAAGGGATGGGGGGTAGGAGGGAACTAAACAGACAATAGATAAGTGGTAACTTTGGTGAAGGGTAAGACAGTACACAATACTGGGGAAGACAGTACACAATACTGGAGAAGCCAGTACAACTTGTACACGGAAAAGTCATGGAAGTTCTATAGATACATCCAAACTCCCTGACGGACTGAATTGTTGGGCAGAGGGCTGTGGGGACCATGGTCTCGGGGAACGTCTAGCTTAATTGGCATAACGCAGTTTATAAAGACAATGTTCTACATTCTACCTTGGTGAGTAGTGTCTGGGGTCTTAAAAGCCTGTGAGCAGCCATCTAAGATACCACGGATCTCACCCCTTCAGGAGCAAGGGAGAATGAAGAAAACAAGACATAAGGGAAAGATTAGTCCAAAGGACAAATGGACCACAGCTACCAAGGCCTCCACCAGACTGAGTCCAGTACAACTAGATGCTGCCCGGCTACCATCACTGACTACTCTGACCGGGATCACAACAAAGGGTCCTAGACAGAGCTGAGAAGAAAGGAGAACAAAATTCTAACTCACAGAAAAAGATCAGACTTACTGGCCTGACAGAGGCTGGAGAAACCCCAAGAGTATGGCCCCCAGACACACTTTTAGCTCAATAATGAAGTCATTCCCGAGGTTCACTGTTCAAAGATTAGACAGCCCCATAAAGCAAAACAAGACTAATGGGGAACAACAGTCCAGGGACAAGGACTAGAAGGCAGGAAGGAACAGGAAAGCTGGTAATAGGGAACCCAAGGTTGAGAAGGGACAGTGTTGACATGTTGTGGGGTTGTTAACCATTGTCATAAAACAATATGTGTACTAACTGTTTAATGAGAAACTATTTTTCTGTAAACCTTTGTCTAAAGTACAATAAAAAATTAAAATAAAATTTTATCATCATCTTAAAGAAAAAAATGTAGTCATGAATCTTTCATATGGAGAGGAAGACAAGGCAATATAAAGAAATAAAAAAGTGGTTTAAACTTAGAACCACAAAGGAAAGTAATGATCCTACACATCAAAATAAAAAACAAGAAAAACATAAAGATTCAGCAAACACAAAATCAATGACAAATGAAAAGGATGAAAATAAAATATATGAAGAAAAACAACTCAGCCAGAAAATTAAGTGGAACAAAGAAACTGTCAATAACACACACACAAAAAGACACCAAAATGACGATACCAAACTCACACTTATCAATAATTACGCTGAATGTAAATGGACTAAATGTACCAATAAAGAGACAGAGAGTGGCAGAATGGATAAAAAAGACATGATTCATTTATATGCTGCCTACAAGAGACACATCTTAGACTTAAAGACAAACAAACTAAAACCCAAAGGATGGAAAAAATATATGAAGCAAACAACACTCAAAAAAGAGCAGGAGTAACAATCTTAATCTCTGACAAGACAAACTTTAAAGTAAAATCCACCACAAAGGATAAAGAAGGACATGATACAATGATTAAAGGGTCAATACACCAGGAAGACATAACTGAAACAATATTTACACACCCAATGACAGAGCTCCAAAATACATAAAACAAACACTAACAGCATTGAAAAGAGAGATAGATAACTCCACAATAATAGGAGACTTCAACACACCACTTTCCGTGAAGGATAGAACATCCAGAAAGAAGCTCAATAAAGACACCAACTTGATCTCATAGACATATACAGAACACTCCACCCAACAGTAGCCAAGTATACTTTCTTTTCCAAAGAACATGAAACATTCTTCAGAATAGACTACATATTAGGCCATAAAGCAAGCCTTAACAGAATCCAAAGCATTAAAATATTACAAAGCATCTTTTCTGACCATAAACTCATAAAAGTAGAAATCAATAACAGAAAAAG
>NW_004444116.1:227675-264486 GCF_000243295.1 Trichechus manatus latirostris
TGAAAAGATCAACAAAATCTATAAGCCATCGGCCAAACTGACAAAAGAAAAACAGGAGAGGAAGAAAATAACCTGAATAAGAAATGAGATGAGTGATATCACAACAGACTGAACTGAAATTAAAAGAATCATAACAGAATACTATGAAAAATTGCACTCTAACAAATTTGAAAACCTAGAGGAAATGGACAAATTTCTAGAAACACACTACCTAAGTAAACTAACACAGAGGTAGACCAACTAAATAAACTGATAAAAAAATGAAGACATTGAAAAGGTGATTAAAAAACTTCCAGCAAAAAAAAAAAGCCCTGGTTCTGACAGTTTCACTGGAGAATTCTACTAAACTTTCAGAGAAGAGTTAACACCACTGCTATTAAAGGAATTTCAGAGCATAGAAAAGGATAGAATATTCCCAAACTCATTCTATGAAGCCAGCATAACCCTGATACCAAAACCAGGTAAAGACACCACAAAAAAAAAAATTACAGACCAATATCCCTCATAAACATTGACGCAAAAATCCTCAACAAAATTCTAGCCAATATAATTCAATAACATATCAAAAAAATAATTCACCATGATCAAGTGGGATTTATACCGGGTATGCAGGTATGGTTCAACATTAGAAAAACAGTGTCATCTATCACATAAATAAAACAAAAGACAAGAACCACATGATCTTATTAATTAATGCAGAAAACGCATTTGACAAAGTTCAACACCCATTCATGATAAAAACTCTCAGCAAAATAGGAATAGAAAGGAAATTCCTCAGCATAATTAAGGGCATTTATACAAAGCCAACAGTCAACATCATCCTAAATGGAGACAGTCTGAAAGCACTCCCCTTGAGAATGGGAACCAGACAAGGATGCCCTTTATCAGCACTCTTATTCAACATTGTGCTGGAGGTCCTAGCCAGAGTAATTTGGCTAGAAAAAGAAATAAAGGCCATCCAAATTGGTAAAGAAGAAGTATCTCTATTTGCAGATGATATGATCTTATACACAGAAAACCCCAAAGAATCCACACGAAAACTACTCAAACTAATAGATTTCAGCAAAGTTTCAGGATACAAGATAAACATACAAAAATCAGTTGGATTCCTCTACACCAACAAAGAGAACTTGGAAGAGGAAATCACCAAATCAATACCATTTACAATAGCTCCCAAGAAGATAAAAATACATAGGAATAAATCTAACCAGAGACGTAAAAGACCTATACAAGGAAAACTACAAGACACTGCTGCAAGAAACTAAAAGAGACCTGCATAAGTGGAAAAACATACTTTGCTCATAAATAGGAAGACACCAACATTGTGAAAATATCAGTTCTACCCAAAGCCATCTACAGATACAATGCAATCCCGATCCAAATTCCAAGGGCATTTTTTAATGAGATAGAGAAACAAATCACCAATTTCATATGGAAAGCGAAGAGGCCCCACATAACTAAAGGATTACCGAAGAAGAAGAACAAAGTGGGAGGCCTCACACTACCTGATTTTAGAACCTATTATACCGCCATGATAGTCAAAACAGCCTGATACTGGTACAACAACAGATACATAGACCAATGGAACAGAATTGAGAATCCAGATGTAAATTCATCCACCTATGAGCAGTTGATATTTGACAAAGGCCCAAAGTCCATTAATTGGGGAAAAGACAGTCTCTTTAACAAATGGTGCTGGCATAACTGGATATCCATCTGTACAAAAAAAATAAAAAATGAAACAAAACCCATACCTCATACCAAGCCCAAAAACTAACTCAAAATGGATCCTTAAATATAAAATCAAAAACGATAAAGATCATGGAAGAAAAAATAGGGACAACACTAGGAGCCCTAATACATGGCATAAACCTAATACGAACCATAAGTAGAAACGCACAAACACCAGAAGAAAAACTAGATAACTGGGAGCTCCTAAAAATCTAACACTTACGCTCATCAAAAGACTTCACCAAAAGAGTAAAAAGCAACCTACAGACTGGAAAAAAAATTTTGGCTAGGACATATCTCATCAGTGTCTAATCTCTAAAATCTACAAGTTACTGCAAAACCTCAACAACAAAAAGACAAACAACCCAATTTAAAAATGAGCAAAGGATATGAACAGACACTTCACCAAAGAAGATATTCAGGCAGCTAACAGACATATGAGGAAGTGCTCATGATCATTAGCCATTAGAGAAATGCAAATCAAAACTATAATGAGATACCATCTCACCCCAACAAGGCTAGCATTAATCCAAAAAACACAAAATAATAAATGCTGGAGAGGTTGTGGAGAGACTGGAACACTTATACACTGTTGGTGGGAATGTAAAATGGTACAACCACTTTGGAAATCGATTTGGCGCTTCCTTAAAAAGCTAGAAATAGAAGTACCATACGATCCAGCTATCCCGGTCCTTGGAATATATCCTAGAGAAATAAGAGCTGTCACACAAATAGATATGTGCACACCCATGTTCACTGCAGCACTGTTCACAATAGCAAAAAGATGGAAACAACATAGGTGCCCATCAACGGATGAATGGATAAACAAATCATGGTATATCCACACAGTGGAATACTATGCAACAATAAGGAACAACGATGAAGCCATTAAACATAACATGGAGGAATCTGCAGGTCATTATACTGAGTGAATTTAGTCTGTCACAGAAGGGCAAACATTACATAAGACCACTATTATAAGAACTCAAGAAAAGGTTTAAACACAGAAGAAAACATTCTTTCATGGTTATGAGGGTGGGGAGGGAAGGAGAGGGGTATTCACTAACTAGATAGTAGACAAATATTATCTTAGGTGAAGGGAAGGACAACACACAGTACAGGGGAAGTCAGCACAACTAGACTAAACCAAAGGTAAGAAGTTTCCTGAATACAACCAAACACTTTGAGGGACAGAGTAGCAGTGACGGGGGTCTGGGGACCATGATTTCAGGGGCTATCTAGGTCAATTAGCATAACAAAGTTTATTAAGAAAATTTTTGCATCCCACTTTGGTGAGTGGTGTCTGAGGTCTTAAAAGCTAGCGAGTGGCCATCTAAGATGCATCAATTGGTCCCAACCCCTGAAGCAACGGACAATGAAGAACACCAAAGACGCAAGGAAAATATTAGCCCAAGAGACAGATCGAGTCACATAAACCAGAGACTTCTTCAGCCTGAGACCAGAAGAACTAGATGGTGCCCAGTTACCACCAATGACCGCCCTGACAGTGAACACAGCAGTGAACGGAGCAGGAGAAAAGTGGGGTGCAGAACTCAAATTCTAGTAAAAAGACCAAACTTAATGGTTTGACTGAGACTGGAAAGACCCCAGGAGACATGGCCCCTGGACTCTCTGTTAGCCCAAAACTAAAACCATTCCCGAGGCCAACTCTTTAGACAAAGATTAGACTGGACTATGGGTCATAAAATGATACTCGTGAAGAGTGTCCTTCTTAGCTCAAGTAGATACATGAGACTAAATGGGTGGCTCCTGTCCAGAGGCGAGATGAGAGAGCAGAGAGGGTCAGGAGATGGTTGAGTGGACACGGGAAGTCTGGGGTGGGAAGAAGGAATGGGCTGTCACAGTGTAGGGAGAGTGGCTAGGGTCACATAATGATGTCTGTGTAAATTTTTGTATGAGAAACTTGAACTGTAAACTTTAACTTAAAGCACAATAAAAATATATATATATATATATATATAGTTGACGCACTGAACACTGATGACATAGACCAGATTAGTTGTGGGATGACATCAAAGACATCATACATGAAGAAAGCAAAGGTCATTTAAAAGAGAGGAAGAAAAGACAAAATGGGTGTCAGAAGAGACTCTGAAACTTGGTCTTGAACGTAGAGTAGCTAAAGTGAACGGAAGAAATGACAAAGTGAAAGAGCTGAACAGAAGATTTCAAAGGGCAGCTCAAGAAGACAAAGTAAAGTATTATAATAACAAGAGGGAAGAAAGAAGCAGGAAGAACTGAAGAAAAAATGCAAGCTTCCAGTTGCAATACTGAAGGATTGTATGGGCAAAATATTAAACAATGCAGGAAGCATCAAAAGATGGAAGGAATGCACAGAGTCACAGTATCAAAAAGAATTGGTCGATGTTCAGTCATTTCAGAAGGTAGCATATGATCATGAACCGGTGGTATTTAAGGATGAAGTCCAAGTTGCACTGAAGGTATTGGCAAAAAACAAGACTCAGGAATTGACAGAATATCAGTTGAGATGTTTCAACAAACGGATGCTACACTGGAGGTGCTCACACTCGTCTATGCTAAGAAATTTGGAAGACAGCTACCTGGCCAATGGACTGGAAGAGATCCATATTTATGCCCATTCCAAAGAAAGGTGTTCCAACAGAATGCAGATATTATTGAACAATGTCATTAATATCACACGCAAGGAAAATTTTGCTGAAGATAATTCAAAATCAGTAGTTGCAGCAGTATATCAACAGGGAATTGCCAGAAATTCATGCCAGATTCAGAAAAGGACATTGAATGAGGGATATCGCTGTTGATGTCAGATGGATCCTGGCTGAAAGCAGAGAATACCAGAAAGATGTTTACCTGTGTTTTATTGACTATGCAAATGCATTCGACTGTGTGGATTATAACAAATTATAGATAACATTGCAAAGAATGGGAATTCCAGAACACTTAATTGTGCTCCTGAGGAACCTGTACATAGACAAGGAGACAGTCGTTCGAACAGAACAAGGTGACGCTGCATGGTTTAAAATCAGAAAAGGTGTGTGTCAGGGTTGTATCCTTTCACCATAATTATTCAATCTGTATGCTGAGCAAATAATCAGAGAAGCTGGACTATATGAAGAAAAATGCGGTATCATGATTGGAGGAAGATTCATTAACAACCTGCGATATGCAGGTTACAGAACCTTGATTGCTGAAAGTGAAGAGGACTTAAAGCACTTACTGATGAAGATCAAAACTACAGCTTTCAGTATGGATTACAACTCAACATAAAGAAAACGAAAATCCTCACAACTGGACCAGTAAGCAACACCATGATAAATGGAGAAAAGACTGAAGTTGTCAAGGATTTCATTTTACTTGGATCCACAATCAACAGCCATGGAAGCAGCAGTCAAGAAATCAAACAACACATAGCATTGGGCAAATCTGCTGCAAAAGACCTCTTTAAAGTGTTGAAAAGCAAAGATGTCACTTTGAGGTCTAAGGTACACCTGACCCAAGCAATGATATTTTCAATCATCTCATATGCATGTGAAAGTTGGACAATGAATAAGGAAGACTGAAAAGAATTGATGCCTTTGAATTATGGTGCTGGCAAAAAATATTGAATATAACATGGACTGCCAGAAGAACGAACAAGTCTGTCTTGGAAAAAGTACAGCCAGAGTGGTCCCTGGAAGTGAGGATGGCAAGACTTCATCTCACATACTTTGGACATGTTATTAGGAGGGACCAGCCCTTGGAGAAGGACATCATGCTTGGTAAGGTAGAGGGTCAGCGAAAAAGAGGAAGATGCTTGAAGAGATGAATTGACACTGCGGCTGCAACAACAGGCTAAAATAGATCAACGATTGTGAGGATGGCCCAGGATCAGGCAGTGTTTCATTCTGTTGTACATAGGGTCACTATGAGTCAGAACTTATTCGACAGTACCTAACAACAACAGATATTACATGTTATGTACTCAAACACATTGAGTATTATAAAAAACTATAAATTTTGGAATGGAAGATAGATCAACACCATATGTATCGTTATCGCCAAAAAAAAAATCACAAATTACAGTTTGAACCACAGAGAAAAATATTTTCCTGGGCAGCAACATTCTTGGGTTTACAAACAGCACTGAGTGACATAGAATCAAGAATTTGTATTTAAATTTGAACAGTTCTATGAAGAAGCAGCAAATATTACAGTTATAGCAATGTCTACTGATTATCTTTATCAAAGTATTTTTAGGATAACTTTATTTTGAATAAATGAGTTAATAAACATTTATTCATTCAATATATTTACTGCACATTGTTCTAGGCACTGATACAGTGCTAAACAAAAATAGACATGGTACCTGACCTCACAGAGCCAAAAATCTAGTAGATAAATATGCAGTGCAAGGAATTGTTTAATACGGCCCTTCTAGCCATAGTTTCTGTGACTTACACACAATAATTTAGTAAGACTAGGAAAATAAGGTAATATAGAACCCTAACGAAGGGATTGGTCAGTTTTGCCACCCCAGTAGGCTTAAAATGAGCCATCACAGAGGCAGAAGAAGAGGATCTCACCACCACCAAGAAAGAAGAGCCAGGAGTGGAGTGTGTCTTTTGGACCTAGGATCCCTGCACTGAGAAGTTCCTGGAACCAGGAGACTGAGAAAGAGAGAGCTGTAACACCAAAGATGGAAATAAGCAGTGGGAGAGAAACAGCGGCAGCAGAACCAGGAGACCAGCAGGAGATGGCCTGGCCCACAGAGCGAGAAAGGTGAGTGCTTTCCAGGAGGAGGCCTGCTGGTGGAGTAGGGTGCCTCTGGGCACTTGGTGTAGCTAGGTTTGCTGGCCCATGGAGCTAGAGCTGAGCACCTTTGGGCCTAGGCTTACTGGTGGAGTTGGGTGCCTCAGGGCATTTCTTGGCAGAGCTAAAAGTTTTGTAACACTTGCCTGAGCAGGGCAGAGGTCAAAGGGCCAGAATAGTGTGCCTGTGGGCATGGCTGAGAAGAGGCTGTCCTGATTGAAGAACTGTATCCTGAGTGTTCCTGAACCTGAATTGTAACCTGTTGCTTTCCTAATAAACCCCATAATCGTGAGTATGGTCTGTCAGTTCTGCATGGCCATTGCAATGAATTATCAAACACAGCAGAGGAGTAGACAGTGCAGTGGGAGGGATGGTTGGTGTCAGAATTGGTGAAAAAAAAAAAAAAAAAAAGGCTGGCAGGAGGAGTTATATCTGATGTCTGCCTCATAGCAATCAGCCTTGGACTGTTGATCTTGATTCTCTGTCTCCCTTGTGAAGTTAGAGGTCAGACGCCTACATCACACCATTTTTATAAATAATAATCAAATAATCACATAAAAAATATAAAATTTGGACTGTGACAAATGTCATAAAGAAAAGTTACATGATGCTATGAAAACCTTTACTAAGATGCAGTGTGATTAATTACTTTTGCGTGTGGCTTTTCTAGCCATGAGCTTGTGACTTCAACATAGGTGGGGCTGTGCAAATAAGATAATTGTGGCCAACCAAGGGGATTGGTCAGTTTTACCTTAAAAGAGAGTCAATTCCAGAGCTGAGAGGAGAGCCCACCACCACCAAAGAAGGAGAGACTCGCAGCAGAGACTCGCAGCAGAGACCCGCAAGAGACAGTGCAGTGGGCATCCCGGCCCATGTAGCGAGAAACCTGAGTGCCTCTGGGCAGAGGCTGAGGGCCAGGGAGAAGTCTACGCCTGACTTACGAATTTGGGACTTATCAGCCTCCACAACCAGGTGAGGCATTTCCTTTATATGGTTCATGAGTTCTGAGAGATGCTGCAGTGAATTAGGGAACCCAAAGACAGAAGGGAGAGTACTGAGGCAAGAGGGAGTAGTTGATGTTAGAGATGATGGAGTGGTACAGCAGCTTGGAAAAGTTAGACATTTGAGACATCTTTAACCTCTGCCTCATAGGAACCAGCTTTGCTCTGATCTTTATAAAAGAAATTATTCATTTACAAGGTAATCTGACTTGGTCAAGGAGTCAGTGGAGGATTATTTGAGGAGGCACTGCCTAAACTAATTTTGGAAGGATGCATATGAGTCGCCTTGGTGATGAAGGTAAAGAAAAGCACACCAAGCAGAGAAATAGCATGTGCAAGGCACCATCATTACAGGGGAATGGGGAGGATGAGACATGGAAATGAGGTCAGTGTAGATAAAGCAGAGAATGTACATGTGGAGAACAGGAGAAGAACCGAAACTGAACAGTGGAGAAAGGCCAGCCTTTATCCTGACAGTCTTTATCATGATAGTAATAGGAAGCCGTGT
Source organism: Trichechus manatus latirostris (assembly GCF_000243295.1). Classification (NCBI taxonomy): domain Eukaryota; kingdom Metazoa; phylum Chordata; class Mammalia; order Sirenia; family Trichechidae; genus Trichechus; species Trichechus manatus. The sequence goes on from NW_004444116.1 coordinate 235,707, forward strand.
GTCATGGATTGAATTGTGTCCCCCCAAAATATCTGTCAACTTGGCTAAGTCATGATTCCCAGTATTGTGTGAATGTCCACCATTTTGTCATCTGATGTGATTCTCCTGTGTTGTACATCCTTATCACTATGATGTTAATGAGATGGATTAGTGGCAGTTATGTTGATGAAATCTACAAGATTAGATTGTGTCTTAAGCCAGTCTCTTTTGAGATATAAAAAAGGGAGAAGCCAGCAGAGAGACATGGGGACCTCACAGTACCAAGAAAGAAGTACCAGGAGCATAGTGCATCCTTTGGTCCCGGGTTCCCTGCGCTGAGAAGCTCCTTGACCAGGGGAAGATGGATGACAAGGACCTTCCCAGAGCCGACACAGAGAGAAAGCCTTCCCCTGGAGCTGACGCCCTGAATTTGGACTTGTAGCCTACTAGACTGTGAGAGAATAAACTTCTGTTTGTTAAAGCCATCCCTTTGTGGTATTTCTGTTATAGCAGCACTAGATGACCAAGACACCATGTAAGATTTACAAGTAAAAAGATGACAAAAATCAGATTTGAATGTTGAAAACGATCTCTCTGGCAAGAAATAGAGAAGTGAGTGGAAAGGCCAGAATGGAAATGGAAAGAATATTTGTGTTGTGGGTCCATGAATCCAGGCAAGAAATGATTGGGGGTGGGAAGGATTCTGGGAAGATGGTGGCATAAACAGATCATTGTTCCGACCCTCTCCTACAAATCCAACAAGAAATACAACAAGGAAACGGTGCTTGGCTTTGAGAGACTAAATCAGGAGCAGAGGAAAGCAGCGGGGAACTGCAAATAGGCAAGAATCAATGAATCAACAATAAATCACATAGGTAGGAAAAACGCTTCTCCCACTGTCTCTGCCCCTCCCCCCAGCCATGCAGGCTGCTGGCTCCTGTAAACTGGGGAAGTGGTCCAGAAAAGAAGCCTGCTTCCCTAACCACCATAGCCCCTGCCTATACAAAGAGAGAGGACCCCAAGCTTCTGCTCTAAAATCAACAAGGCAGACCTCCCTGGGGACTCGTTTGGAGTGTGCCAGTGCCTCCACCACCTGGACACTATTGGCTGCAGGCCTACTGTGAATTGCTACAGAAGGCCTATGCAGTGAAGTCTGCTTTCATAGTCAATACTCTACCTGCCTTCCTGTGCACCCCATACCTCAGGCTTCTGAAATCAACAGGACAGACCTCCTGGGGAGTCAATTCCGGTCTGTGTGCTCCTTTCAGTCAGTGCTGAGGACTGCTGGCTGAGGTTGCTGTGTGCTAGGAGGCAGGCATCTTTAGTGGAGGCTATACCCATAGCCAACATACTGCAGGAGGGGCTCTGACAGCAATAAAGTAGACCTCCTTGTGGATCCATTTGGAGCATGACAACCCCTACCCCAACTGGATACTGTCACCTGCAAGCTGGCTGTGAATTACTACAGAAGGTGCCTGCAGTGTACTCTGCTCCCATAGTTAGCACTCTATCTGCCTGCTTGTGTACCCCATAGCTCTGGCCTCCAAAACTAACAGGAGAAACCTCCCTGGGGGTCAGTTAGTGTTAGTCTTCCCCCATTTCTGGTTGGCACTGAGGACTGCTGACTGCGGCTGGTATGTGCTAGGAAGCAGGGGTCTTGAGTGGAGGCTGTACTCACAGCCAACAATCTACCAGGGGGATTGTGACAGCAAAAAGGCAGACCTCTATGGGGATCTGACCAGAGTGTGAAACCCCCTCCCCCACCTGGTAATTGTTGGTTGCCAGGCTGTTGCAAACTGCTACAGAAGGCCCCTAAAGTGGAGTCTGCTCCCATAGTCAGAACTCTACCTGCCTCCCTGTGCACCCCATAGCTCAGGCATCTGAAACCAAGAGGACAGACCTCCTTGGAGATCAGTGTGGGCCTGTGTACACCCCCTTCCAGTTGGCACTGAGGACTGCTGACTGAATCTGCTGTGTGCTAGGAATCAGGCATTGTTAGTGGAGGCTACACCCATGCAAACATACTATGGGGGGGCTCTGATAGCAAGGCAGATCTCCCTGGAGGTCCGTTTGGAGTGTGACAACCCCTCCCCCAAGCAGTAACTGTTGGCTACTAGGCTGATACTCCTACAGAAGGGTCCTTGCAGTGGAATCAGGAGGTGGGTCACCTAAGTGGAGACTGCTTCCTCAAATACCACAGGGCGACTGGGGCTCTGTAACTAACAACACAGATCTCTCAGAGGTCCTTCTGGGGAGTACCAGCCCCTCCTCCTCCTGAAATGGAGGGAAGTCTGCCTGTGCTTCCTCTGAATGCCAACTCAGATATAAGCACCCCCCACAGAGCAGGGAAGGAAGTCTTGGGCAAAACCAGAGGGTAACACCCAACCCAAAAGGGGGCTCGCTGGGTGTGGATTTTCTGACTAAAAATGTGGTTGCATAAACAGAGAAGAGAAGGGAGTAATAACCAGAGAGAGAGGACTGCGCCCCCCTAGTGGAAAGATTGATTAGTATAGGATATTTCACCTGAGTGACAGTGCCCGCTGGTGGATAGATTGACCAGTGTGTTCTCTGGTGTATTTGGGAAAGACTGAAAGTTGAAAACTGAGATCTGGAACTTTTGAATCCTAATTAAACCATGGAGGGAGAAGGAGCTATCACAGAGAAGGAGAGGAAATGATAAGCAAAGGCTGAAGACTCTGCCTGCCTAAGAGTCTTTTGCAGAAAGTACTACAGGCAAAAATACCAAACACTGGGGAAAACTGAGAAAGTTAACACACTTGAAAATTCCAGTGCCCCAACAAAAAATCACAAGACACGAAAGAATACAGAAATAATGGCCCATTCAAATGAATATGACAAATGAATATGACTGCACATCTAGGCATGACCATAATTTAAAAATGGAAGAACATAATATAACAACATTAAACATAATTAAAGAACTAAGGGAAAACATAGACAAAGAGCTAAAAGAAATAAGGAAAATAATGTATGAACAAAATGAGGATCTATAAAAAGCTATTGCAACTGAAAGGGACAATAAACTGAAATGAGAAACAACAGAAGGATATACCGACAGAATTAATTAGGCAGAAGAAAAAATCAGCAAATTAGAGGACAAAATAGTTAAAATTACAGACACTGAAGAGCAACAAGAATGGAGGCTCAGGAAGGCTGAGTACAGTTTATTGGAATTATGGGACAACAGCAAAAGACCTAATGGGAATTCCAGAAGGTGACGCAGGACAGAAAGGCACAGAAAGAATATATGAAGAAATAATGACAGAAAATTTCCCCAATCTAATGAAGGACATGAATCTACAAATCCAAGAAGTTCAAAGAACCCCAAGTAGGATAAATCCAAAGAGATCTATACCAAGACACATCATAGTTAGACTCTCAAAAAGTAAAGAAAAAGAATCCTAAAAGCAGTGAGAGAGAAGCAAACAGTTACATACAAAGGATCCACAAGATTAAATGCTGATTTCTCCTCAGAAATGTTGGAGGTCAGAAGGCAATGAAATGATATTTTTTTTAAAGTGCTGTCAACCAAGAATACTATACTCAGCAAAACTATGCTTCAAGAATGAGGGTGAAATTAAAACATTCCCAGACAAACAGTAACCGAAAGTGTTCATATCCACTACAGCAGCCCTACAAAAAAATATTAATGGGAGTTCTGTAGACGGAAGGAAAAGACACTAGAAAGTAATTCAAAGCTATACATAAAAAGAAACATCCTTAATAAAGGGAAATGTATGGGAAAGTATAAAGGCTAGTAATAAGGTATTTATGCTTCATAATTCTAAATGTTTTGTCCTTCATGGTTTTTAATAACAAATATATAAAAAGCAAGGATAAATTTATGTTACAGGACACAATAAATATAAACACATAATTAATGATAACAACAACAAAAGGGAAGAGAGGAATGGTATTGATATAGAACTTCTTGTATGTTACTGAAATTAAGTTGGTACCAACTTGCCCTAAAATGTTATAAATACAGGCTATTAATGTAATATTCTCAGTAACCACTAAGAAAATATATAAAAAAAAACAAAAGAAAAGGAGACAGGAACCAAAAAGGTTCACTACAATAAACCAACAAAACACAAAAGCAAGCAGTAGTGAAGGACAAAGACAAAGAATGCTTACGACACAAAAAAAACCACAAATAACAAAATGGAAGAAGTAAGTCATTTCTTACAGTGAATATAAATGGACTTGCAATGCTCCAAAAAGCATGATCCAGCTATATGCTGTTTGTAAGAGACACACATTGAATCCAAGGATATAAATAGGTTGAAAGTGAAAGGATAAAAAAATATTCCATGTAAATAATAACCAAAAGAGAGCTGAGGTGGCAATCTTTATATTAGACAAAGTAGACTTTAAGACAAAATCTGTTAGAAGAGATAAAGATGGACATTATATAGTGATAAAAGGATCAATAAATTAAGATTTAACAGTCATAAATATACACGCACTCAACATTGGAACACTTAAATATATAAAGCGAACACTGATAAAATTGAAGGGAGAAATAGATAGTACTACAATAATAGCTGGAGATGTCAATATACCACTTTCAATATCGGACAGAACATCTAGAAAGACGATCCACAAGGAAACAGAGGTTGTGAATGAACACTACAAACTGGACTTAACAGACATATATGGAACACTCCATCCGCAAACAGCAAAATACACATTCTACTCCAGTGCACATGGGTCATTCTCCAGAACAGACCACATTTTAGGTCACAAAGCAAGTCTTCATAAATTTTAAAAGATTGAAATCATACAAAGTGTTTTCTCTGACCACAGTGGAGTAACGCTAGAAATCAACAACAGGAAAAAAAAACCTGGAAAATACACAAACATATTGCTATGGATTGAACTGTGTCCCCCCAAAATGGGTGTCAACTGGTTAGGCCATGATTCCCAGTATTGTATGACTGGCCAGCATTTTGTCATCTGATGTGATTTTTCTATGTGTTGTAAATCCTACCTCTATGATGTCGATGAGGCTGAATTAGAGGCAGTTATGTTAATAAGAAAAGACTCAATCTACAATAATTGGATTGAATCTTGAGTCAATCTCTTTTGAGATATAAAAGAGAAGCAAGCAGAGAGACGGGGAACTTCATAGCACAAAAAAAACAAGAGTCAGGAGAATAGCGCATCCTTTGGACTCAGGGTCCCTACACCGAGAAGCTCCTAGATTGATGAAAAGGACCTCCCCCAGGGCTGACAGAGAGAGAAAGCCTTCCCCTGGAGATGGCACCTTGAATTCAGACTTCTAACCTCCTACACTGTGGGAGAATAAATTTCTGTTTATTAAGGCCATCCACTTGTGGTATTTCTGTTATAGCAGCACTAGATAACTAAGACACATATAGAAATTAAACAACACACTATTAAACTACCAATGGATCATGGAAGAAATCAAAAGAAAAGTCACAAATTTCTTAGAGTCAAATGAAACTGAAAGCACAACATACCAAAACTTATGGGATGAGGTGAAGACAGTATTCAGAGGGAAACTTACAGGGATAAACACCTACATGAAAGAAGAAGAAAGATCACGAATTAACAGCCTAACTCAACAACTCCAGGAACTAGAAAGAGACAAGTAAACTAAGCTTAAACCTACCAGAAGAAAGGAAATAACAAAGATTAGAGCAGAAATAAATAAAATCAAGAACAGAAAAACAATAGAGAGAATCAATAAAACCAGAACTCGGTTCTTGGAAAAGATCAATAAAATTGACAAACCATTAGCTAGACTGACAAAGAAAAAATGGTAAAGATGTAAATAACCAAAATAAGAAATAAAAGAGGGGAAATTATAACTGACTTGATAGAAATAGAGACTTATGACAGAATGTTATTGTCATGGATTGAATTATGTCCCTCCAAAATATGTGTATCAGTTTGGCTACGCCATGATTCCCAGTATTGTGTGATTGTCCACCATTTTGTCATCTTATGTAATTTTCCTACGTGTTGTAAATCCTACCTTTATGCTGTTAATGAGATGGGAGAGGAGGAAGTTATGTTAATGAGGCAGGACTCAATCTACAAGACTGGATTATGTCTTGAGCCAATCTCTACTGAGATATAAAAGAGAGAAGCAAGCAGAGAGACAGGGGGACCTCATACTACCAAGAAAGCAACGATGGGAGCAGTGTGCATCCTTTGGACCCGGGGTTCCTGCACAGAGAAACTCCTAGTCCAGGGGAAGATTGATGACAAGGACCTTCCTCCAGAGCTGACAGAGAAAGCCTTCCCCTGGAACTGACACCCTGAATTTGGACTTCTAGCCTACTAGACTGTGACAGCATAAACTTCTGTTTGTTAAAGCCATTCACTTGTGGTATTTCTGTTACAGCAGCACTAGACGACTAAGACAAAAATAAACAACTGTATGGCAACAAACTGGATAACCCAGACAAAATGGACAAATTCTTAGAAGTACACAACCTACCCAAACAGACTCAAGAGGAAACAGAAAGTCTCAACAGACCCATAACAAGTGAAGAGACTGAATCAGTAATCAAAAACCTCCCAACAAAAAAAAGTCCTGGGCCAGATGGCTTCACTGGGGAATTCTATCAAACATTTAGAAACGAATTGACACCAATACTGTTTAAACTCTTCCAAAAGATAGAGAAGGAAGGAATAATCCCTAATTCATTCTATGAAGTAAACATAACCCTGATAACAAAACCAGACAAAGACACTACAAGAAAAGAAAACTACAGGCCAATATCTCTTATGAATACAGGTACAAAAATCCTCAACAAAATACTAGCGAGCAGAATCCAACAGCATATTAAAAGTCATATACCATGACCAAGTGGGATTTATTCCAGGAATGCAGAGATAGTTCAACAGTGAAAACTCAATCCACATAATACACCACATGAATAAAACAAAGGAAAAGAACCACATGATCATCTCTACTGATGCAGAAAAAGCATTTGATAAACTCCAACATACTTTCTTGATGAAAACCCTTAAGTAGATCGTAATAGAAGGGAAATTCCTCAAAATAATTGAGGACATATATGAAAAGTCAACAGCCAACATTATACTTAATGGAGAAAGACTGAGAGCTTTCCCCTTGAAACTGGGAACAAGAAAAGGGTGCCCGCTCCTACCACTTCTATTCAATATTGTATTAGAAGTCCTAGCCAGAGCAATAAGATAAAAAAAAAAAAAAAGAAATAAAATGTATCCAGACTGGAAAAGAAGAAGTAAAATTATCTCTATTCTCAGATGATGTGATCCTATATATAGAAAATCCCAAAGAGTCCACAAGAAACTTCTACAGCTAACAGAGGATTTTAGCAAAGTTGCAGGGTACAAAGTCAACAAACAAAAATCAGTTGGGTTTCTATACAATAGCAATGAGAGATCTGAAAGGGAAATTAGGGAAACAATTCCATTTACAGTAGCATCTAAGAGAACAAACTACCTAGAAATAAATCTAACCAGGAACGAAAAGGACTTACACAATGAAAACTATAAAACACTGTTGAAAGAGATTAAAGAAGACTTAAATAAATGGAAAGATGTTCCATGTTCATGTACTGGAAGACTTAATATTGTTAAGATGTCAATACTACCCAAAGCATCTATAGATTCAACGCAATCCCGATAAAAATTCCAACAGCCTTCTTTACAGAAATTTAAAAACCATTCCTCAACTTTATATGGAATGGCAAGAGGCCTCAAATAACTAAAGCAATGTTGAAAAAGAAGAACAAAGTAGGAGGACTCAAACTTCCTGATTTTAAAACATACTATATGACCCAAGCCATGGTGTTTTCAATCTCCTCATATGCATGTGAAAGCTGGACCATGAAGAAAACAAAAGAAGAATTGACACCTTTGAGTTGTGGTGTTGGTGAAGAGTATTGACTATACCATGCACTGCCAGAAGAACAAACAAATCTGTCTTGGAAGAAGTACAGCCAGAATGCTTCTTAGAAGCGAGGATGACAAACTTCATCTCACATACTTTGGACATGTTATCAGGAGGGACCAGTCCCTGAAGAAGGACATCATGCTTGGTGTTTTAGTCATCTAGTGCTGCTCTAACAGAAATACCACAAGTGGATGGCTTTAACAAAGAGAAGTTTATTCCCTCACAGTCCAGTAGGCTACAAGTCCAAATTCAGGTCATCAGCTCCAGAAGAAGGCTTTCTCTCTCTGTCGGCTCTGGAGGAAGGTTTTTGTGATGCATCAGTCTTCCCCTGGTCCAAGAGCATCTCAGCACAGGAACCTCAGGTCCAAAGGACACACTCTACTCCCAGTGCTGCTTTCTTGGTGGTATGAGGTTTCCATGTGTCTCTGTTCGCTTCTCTCTTTTATATCTCAAAAGAGATTGGATTAAGACACTATCCAATCTTGTAAACCTCATCAGTATAACCTCATCACAGTGATAGAATTTACAACACATAAGGAAATCACATCAGATTACACAATCATACAATACTGGGAATCATGACCCAACCACGTTGACAGATATTTTGGGGGGATACAATTCAATCCATGACACTCCACCCTTCGGCTCCCAAAAATTCATGTCCTTGCAACATGCAAAATATACTGATCTCATCATATCACAGCAAAAGTCTTAACTCCAAGTCCAAATGTTAGAAATTCCTCTTCATCTGTGAAATCTAGAATAAAAGTTATCTGCTTCCAAAGGCACAATGGCAGAACAGGCACAAGCTAGACACTTCCATTTCAAATGGAAGAAACTGGAGGAGAAGAAGGGATAACAGGCACCAAGCAAGTCAGCATAACACATTACATTAGCCCTCAAGGCTTTGAAAATAATCTTCTGTTCTCTGAGACCATTCACACAATAGCCTTGTCCTCCACACTCTAGGCATTGGCCACAGTCTCCGGATTCTAAGTGGAGGCCCCTCGGCCCTGGGCTTCAGCTCTGCCTTCCAGGCCTACTGGGACAGCAACTCTGCTCCCTTGGCTTTAGGAGCACTATTCTCCTAGTCTATCGGAGTGACAACTCCACCCTTAGAAACACCAGAGGCCATGGCTCCACCCTTTGAAACCCCAGAGGTCCTGTTCATACCTTTTGAGACTGAGACAGCTCAGCTTCTTGTGTTCCTTGTCTCTTCAGCTTCTGCTTCCTGTGGCCTCTTAGCCCTCGGGCCTCATGCTTGCATCTGTCCTGCTGGGCAAGTGTTCCAAAGCTTGGTAGCTCCACCAATAAGTGCCCAAAGGCACTCTACTCTGCCAGGAAGTCTCCTGCACACAGGCATTCAGCCCCCTCGCTCTGTGGTTTGGATCCAGCGCCATCTAGCGCTGGACTCCTGGTTCTGCTGCTGCTGGTGGTCCTCTGCTGCTACCATTCCTCTATCTGTTCACAGTTTCAAAAACTGCTTTCACATTATAGGTATCTGTCAGAACAGCACCCCACTCCCAGTACCAAATTCTGTCTTAGTCATCTAGTGCTGCTCCAACAGAAATACCAAAAGTGGTTGGCTTTAACAAAGAGAAGTTTATTCCCTCACTGTCCCGTAGGCTACAAGTCCAAATTCAGGTCATTAGCTCCAGGAGAAGGCTTTCTCTCTCTGTTGGCTCTGGAGGAAGGTCTTCATGATGCATCAGTCTTCCCTTGGTCCAGGAGCATCTCAGCACAGGAACCTCAGGTCCAAAGGACGCACTCTACTCCCGGTGCTGCTTTCTTGGTAGTATGAGGTTCCCATGTGTCTCTGTTCGCTTCTCTCTCTTATATCTCAAAAGAGATTGGATTAAGACACTATCTAATCTTATAAACCTCATCAGTGATACAATTTACAACACATAAGGAGATTATATATAACCTCTTCATAGTGATAGAGTTCACAACACATAAGGAAATCACATCAGATTACACAATCATACAATACTTGGAATCATGACTCAGCCACATTGACAGATATTTCTGGGGGACACAATTCAATCCATGACACTTGGTAAGGTAGAGGGTCAGCGAAAAAGAGGAAGAGCGTTGAAGAGATGAATTGACACAGTGGCTGCAACAATGGGCTCAAGCATAACAACGATCATGAGGATGGTGCAGAACTGAGCAGTGTTTCGTTCTATTGTACACAAGGTCACTATGAGTTGGAACCAACTTGAATGCCTAACAACAACAACAATATAACTACATTAATAAAAATAGCCTGATACTGGTATACTAATAGTCACATAGACCAATGGAATAGAATTGAGAGTCCAGAAATAAACCCACATATCTATGGTCAACTGATTTTTGACAAGGGTGCTAAGTCCACTCAATGGGGAAATAAGAGTGTCTTTAATAAACGGTGCTAGAAAATTGGATCTCCACATGCAGAAAAAATAAAACAGGATTCATGCCTCACACCATACCCAAAAACAAATTCAAAATGGATTAAAGACCTAAATGTGTAAACTAAAACCATAAAATTCTTAGAAAAAAAGACAGGGGCAATGCTGTCAGGCCTAGCTTTCAACAATGGATTACCTAATATAATAACAAAACCACAAACAGCAAAAGACAAAATAAATAAATGGGACCTCATAAAAATTGAAATCTTTTGTTCACCAACAGACTTTACCAAAAAAGTGAAAAGATAAGCTACCAACTGGGAGAATATCTTCAGAAACCACATATCCAACAAGAACCTAATAACCAAAATATATGTAAAACTTTGACAACAACAACAACAAAAAAAGATAAATAACCCAGTCATAAGATGGACAAAGGACTTGAATAGACATTTCACCAAAGAGGACATTCAAATGGCCACCAAACACATGAAAAGATGCTCAGCATCATTAGCCATCAGAGAGATGCAAATCAAAACCACAATGAGATACTATTTCATTCCCACTAGCATGGCTAAGACTGAAAAAAAGAAGAAGAAAATAAATGTTGGTGAGGAGAAGGGGAAATTGGAACACTTAGCCATTGCTGGTAGGAATGCAAAATGGTACAGTCGTTGTGGAAAACAGTGTGGCGGGTCCTCAAAAAACTAAAAAAAGAACTACCATATGACCCAGCAATTCCACTCCTAGGTATATACCCAAAAGACTTGAAAGAAGAGACTCAAACAGAGATTTGTACATCAATGTTCACTGCAGCATTATTCACAATAGCCGAAAGGGGTAAACAATCTAAATGCCCACCAACAGATGCATGGATAAATAAAATGTGATACATACATACAATGGAATACTACTCAGCCAATAGGAGATATGAAGTCTTTATACACGCTACAATATGAATGGAACTGGAAGACTTTATGCTGAGTGAAATAAGTCAATGACAAAAGGACGAACATTGCATGACTTCATTTATATAAAAAGACAAGAAAAGGCAAATGTAGAGAAAACAAAGTTAATTAGTGGTTACCAGGGCAGTGCGGTAGGGGAAAGGAGGGTTAACAGTGATAACATGTCCAAAGTATGTGAGACGAAGTTTGTCATCCTCGCTTCTAAGAAGCATTCTGGCTGTACTTCTTCCAAGACAGATTTGTTTGTTCTTCTGGCAGTGCATGGTATAGTCAATACTCTTCACCAACACCACAACTCAAAGGTATCAATTCTTCTTTCGTTTTCTTCATGGTCCAGGGTAGGGTTGCACAGTCAATTATTTTAATTGCTGTCTATAAGCTGTACACTTGTAAAAAGTTGAATTGGCAAAAGTTGTATGATAGATATATTTATAACAACAAAAAAAGTAGCTACCGAGGCTGCTTATGTACAACCAAAAACTTTATGGGATTTGGTTTCTTGGTTTGGAGGTTTAGTGTCATGGTTTACTATGACATCCCAGTTAATTTGCGTAATAACGTTTAGTGCTTCTGTTCTACCTCCTAGTTCGATGTAAAATGCCTGGAGTCTTAAAAGCTTGCAAGAGGCCATCCGAGGCATAACAATTGGTCTCTATTTGCCCAGAATAGAGGAAAAAGGAGAGTTAGAATAGGAGGAGGATATGGAATGTGTGGCTAATTGCCTCCATGAACAACTGCCTCCTTTGCTATGAGATCAGAAGAACTGGATGGTGCCTGGCTACTATTACTAAACATTTGGATCAAGGATTCCATAGAAGAATCCTGATTAAAAGAGGGATAATGCAAAACAGAATTTGAAATTCTTAAAGACCCCAGGCTTTCTGGATCCATGAAGGTTGGATGAACCCCTGAAACTACTGCCCTGAGATAATCTTTAAACCTTAAACCAGAAATATCCCCTGAAGTCTTCTTAAAACCAAACAATAGTTTAGCTTAAATAGTAAAAAATGTCTGCCTTGAACATTTTTAAGAACTACCTATACGGGATCAACTTGAAAACAGGAACTCAAAAGATTAGATAGGAGCTTTAGGGTTATGTTATGTTTCTTAGGAACAATTAAGAAAAGGGGGCTAAGAATGGTTACACAAGTCGAAGAATGTAATCAATGTCACTAAATGGTACATGTAGAAACTATTGAATTGGTGTATGTTTTGCTGTGTATATTAACAACAACAACAAAATAAATTAAATTATATAATTAATAAAAAGGGGAGGTCAGTGGAAACTTCCAGATGAAAATAAAAAAAAAAAGAAAGACCAATTGGTAGAAAAGGACATCATGTTTGATAGTCAGTGAAAATGAGGGAAACCCTCAATGAGATGGATTGATACAATGGCCACAACAATGGGCTTTAAAAAGAAAAAGAAATGATGGGGAAATGGACTGGAGAGAAAGTGGTAAAGATAGAAGGAAGTGATAGATTTGTAATAGATTTAGGAGTTAATATGACAAGGCTTGGTGACAAACTAAATATCCAGATGAGGGAGAAAGGATTGTGAAGGTAGATATGTGACTTAATGGTTGGGGTGCCATTCAGCGAGACAACCAAATGTGTCTCTCAGACTTTTTATTTTGTTTAATTGTTGCAGAAATAATTGAGAAAGTTCTTCAGGCTAAGGCAAAACGATATCAGATGGAAAGTCAGATCCCCCAAAAGAAATAACATTAAATGGTAAGAATCTGGATAAATTAAAATCTATTTTAAAATTTTTTCTTTCATTGTCATAATTTCTTTACAATAAATGTGACTATTTAAAGGAAAAAATTATAACACTGTTTTGTACAATTTATAACATATATAGATGTAATATATATAACAACTAGAACACAAAGAACAGGATATGGCATGACAATGGACCTATATGGTTATAAAGTTTCCACAGTTTTATGTGACGTGGCACTACATTATCTCTAAGCAGATTGTGAAGAGCTAAGGAGGAAATGCAAGATGACATTTCAAGAAACAGGAAGGAAATTCAACTCACCCAGAACCTGTCCATCAAGGACCTAGAAACCATTCCCTCCTCTTGCAGACTCTTCTCTTGAGGAAGGGCAGAGTCTTGAGATGGTGGCACTGAGGGAAGAGAGAGAAGCTATAAAGAAGTCAGTTCATGTCCACAGCTACACCATACTCGGCATTTTGAAACTGCACTGTCAATATGGTAGCCACTACCCTAGACCTACTGAATCAAAAACTCTGGCAGTGAGCTTAGCATCTGCGATTTAACAAATCCTCCAGATGATTCTGATGCACACTCAAGTTTGAGAAGCACTGGTTAAGATAAAGGTGGAATTATTGAGCCAGTTTATATTTATATTTATATTAATTGAAATTAAAAATTTAGTATCTTATTTACAGTAGCCACATTTTATGTGCTTAGTAGTCAATGTGGTTAGTGGCTACTATATTAGACAGTGCAGATATAAAACATATCCACAGAAAGTTCTATTGGATAGAACTGGTCTAGAAATCCCATATGTGGTATTTTGTGAGATCAAATCCAATCTTCAGCTCTAGGGAGTAAGGGCACCAGACATTCTTTGCCATCCCATGACCACAGAAGGGCCACAGGTATTGTTGCCTTAGTCCCGTGTTGCACCCCCGGCCAAAGTAGGTTATGGCGAACAATAGCAGTAACCTAGTCTCTATCATAGCACTTACTGCCTGTATTGAAATGATCTTTTTGAGTGCCTTTTGCCACCACCAGCAGGAATCAAGTCTTACCCATCTTTACATTGCTAATACTAACACTGAATCTGACATACTGTAGTTGCTCAATATATATTTGCTGAACTGAACAGACTGTGCTGAAATTTGTCTTCTTCATAATTTAGTTTCTAATATACTGAAGTCACACATTCATTCAGCTCTGTGCTAAGGATACTTGTAAGTATGGGGGATGCAACAATAATAAGACAGAATAAAGCCCCTATGAGAAGGGCAGAGAAAAAAATACACACAAGCATATATAACCCCAGGTAGTGATAAATACTATCAAAAAAGTAGGGTTAGGGGATGGGGGTGGGGTGCTTTATTTTAGATAGAACGGCCAGGAGAAACCTTTCTGGGAAGGAAACATTTGATCAGAGATTTGAGTAAAAAGAGGGAGTGCACCATAAAGTATCTGAGGGCAGAGCTAGAGAACAGCTAGTGCAAAGTCTCTATACCAAAATCGTGAGATGGGAACATCCTTGTTATGCTCCGAAAAGAACAAGGAAGCCAGTGTGACTGGAGCATCGTAAACTAGGAGGAGAGTGTAAGAAATGATGAATGTATTATCAGCAAGTGACATAAAATAATACCATTTCCCTTTGTTCTTCAAGGATATAAGAGAAGTTGCTTGGCAAATTCTTTCAATAATATGGCTTCACAGGTCATGTTACCTTTATTATCAGAGGCAGTGTTGCCTCTGGAAAAACAATCAAGGATATAGAACTCTGGATTCTAATATCTGAGTGAGTAAAATGTTATAAAACATTAAGCTAGTCATTAACCTCCCTGATTCTTCATTTCTTTAATAACAAAATGATAGGAATAAGAGTACCTGCTCCCCTTGGTTTATAGAACTTTGTGGAGATTAAGTAAGATGCAAAATTTTAAAAAGACCCACTGAATTTAAACATTTGAACTGAGAAGTTTAGAATATTGGTTCTCAAAACGTGGGCCCCAGACCAGTATCATGAGCATCACCCGGGACCTTGCCAGAAATGCAAATTTTCAGGCCCTACCCTAGACCTGCTGAATCAAAAACTCTGGCAGTGAGCTTAGCATCTGTGATTTAACAAACCCTCCAGATGATTCTGATGCACACTCAAGTTTGAGAAGCACTGGTTAAGACAAAGGTGGAATTATTGAGCCAGTCCTTTTCTCTTGGAGGTTCAGACTGTTGTTTGCAGCTGCCACGAGCCAGTAAATACACTGAATGCTTCACATAAGCCAGAGGATCTTAATGGGCAGGAACTGGTCCTCATAATGACTGAAGGAAAGGGGTGCTACTGGCATTTAATGTGTGAGAGTCAGGGAAGCTAGACGCCCTTTAGCATGGCATAGGCCTACACAACTTTTAAATGTCCAGCAGAACATTCACATGGGTTAACAGCCTGTTGATAATTATCAGAGGTTAGAACCTACTCCTTTTACACACAACCACGTAGTTTTGGTTTTTTGTTTAGTTTTTTTTTTTTTTTGTAGTGTTGTATACAAATTTTTCTATAAAGGCAACTATGGTATAAATCAAGGTACTTTGTTTTGAATTTTACTAGTATTTGGTCATTTTATCAGCCTAAATTTGCAGCTGTCACACTGTGATTTTAATCACATATGTACTATACATATATACACATAATTATCCTTATCTGGCTCTTATTTCAAAATGTCATGTATCATGGAAAAGCATTAATAATATTTAGTTAAATATTGTCTTCTATTAAATTCAAAATTATTCATTATAAATAAATGCAAGTGTTGGACTTCTTCATCTTCCCTTTACTGCAATTGTGCCCAAGTATTTACATACGGAGATGCTGCTCTTCCCTTTCATTGCTCCTTCATAATGGTTTAGGGCGTCATACATCTTTGAAATAATTATATATGCACGTTAGTTTTATTACCAATTTAATGACTTTCATTTCAGGATAGAAATGGGACATTACAAAATATTTGTTATAAAAAGGGCCTGTTGGGTCTGAAAGAATTGAGAACCACTGACATACATTTGGTTATTACCTCACAACAACCCCTGATGATGATACTCATAAAGGTTAAATAACTTGCCCAAGGTCACCACAGAGCCAATAAGTCTCAAAGTCATGTTTCAAATTGAGACTCATTTGCCTTTAAAAACCTGGCTGAATGTAAACTTATGCTCACACAACATCTTTACATTAACGTTTATGGCATTTCTTATAATTATCCAAAACTAGAAACAATCTAAATATCCTTCAACAGATGAATGGATTTAAAAAATTGTGATTTATTCATACAGTGAAATATTACTCAGTAATTAGAAAAAAACTGATACAGACACAACAATGTGAAGGCATGTCAAAGGCATTATGCTGATAGAAGCCAGTCTCAAAATGTTACATACTGTATGATTTGCTTTATGTGACATTCTGGAAAAAAGAAAACTATAGAGATGGACAACAGTCAGTGACTGCTAGAGGTTAAGGGAGGAGGGACAATGGTGACTATAAAGGGATAGCACAAGGAAGGTTTTTGGAGTGATACACAACTCTTTCCTGATTTGTGGTAGTTACACCCACCTTTTAGAAAGCTAATTTCACCATATGATAATTTTAGAACTAAATAAATAACCCAGGCCATTTCCGTTGTACCATGCTGGAGACAAGACTGGCTAGTCAAAAGGCAACACACAAGGTGACACAAGGAGAGGTCTTGTCCAGGCTCCAAACATTCCTTCTCATGCAGCCCTCACCACAGGCATGGAAGCCTTCCTCATACCTTCTCACACCAAAGCTGCTTCCCCTGTCACCTTCTCACACCAAGGCTGCTTCCCCTGTGTTGTTTTCTCACTCCTCAAGGTGAGGAAAGGAAAGGTCTCCTTCAAATTCAATACCCAGGTCACTCCTTCAGCGACCTGGTCTATTACTTACCTCTGTCTTCAAGCAAAGGCGTCGTCTCCTCCTTGCTATTCTCTGGCCATTGTGACATCACGCTGGCTCTGTTCTCGGAACCAAGGCTGGTTCTGTTAGATGATCCTCGGTCTCCCGCAGGTGCTCTGATCACTCCCTAGTCCCGAGCCAGGGGCCGTCCCTTCTCGTTTGTGGGACTAAGGGAATTCGCCTCCGACACTCCCTTTCAGGCACCCAGCTATTTCTGAGAGGGCACCTCTGGAGACGGGGTTAGGCCTCCTATCATAGCACCAGCGCTCTTAAGGTCACGACTAGCCGCTGTTGCCCGCTGGATTGTCCCGCGCAAAAGCCCAAGTCGTCCAGGGAGCCTACTAGCCCCAGCAGCCACGCTCATCGCCGCTGCTCCTGCGCTCAAACACCACTCCGACCTCAAAGTTCCGGGACCCCCGATCCTGCACGGTCGCCCACTGGCACGGGTACCCATGGAGACACAGTGCGATGCCCAGTGGCCTAGAGGGCGCGCCCTGGACTCCCCCAAGCCACTTGCGTACAGTGACCGCCGTATTAAGGTGAGCCTCCGCCCCTACCTCTCCAGGGCCCCCGTAACTCCTCTCCTTCGGACCGCCTTTTCCCGAAGAAGCAAGGCCCAGCCCCCGAGAAGCTTCAGGCCCTTCGACGAGCGAGGCCTGACTCACCTGCCTGGAGCCAGGTGCACCTGAGACTCTCCCCACGCATAGGAGCTCACTGACAAACGGTTACCCAATCCCAGCAGAGCTACGCCTGCGCGACCCTCGCCTTGGTGAGGGTCGCTCTCCAACCGACGACGGTATTTCCCAGGAATGCTGGTGGCTGCGCCGCTACAGGGGTTGGGGCGGGGACTGGGCTAAAGCCAGACCACGTGATCCCAACTGGGTCTTAACATAGCCACCGGAGAGCATTGCTAGCCTGAAAGAAGTCTTCCCCACTGTCTTGAATTATGCGGCACCTCCACTGTGACTGGGCTGAATGTGTATAATTTGCATGCAGCAAAGTTCCTCTGTCTTAGAGCAGTGACTGCTCTCTGGTAAAGACAAAAGCAGATTCCTATTATCTCTCTTTAGAACATACAGGCATTGTGATGGTTAATGTTGTATCAACTTAGCTAGGCTATGATTCTCAGTGGTTTTGTAGACGCTTTATAATCATTGACGGGCCCTAGTGGCACACTAGCTAAGTGCTTGGCTGCAAACCAGAAGGTTGGCGGTTCAAACCCACCAGCAGCTCTGTGGAAGAAAGACTTGGCAGTCGGCTTCCATAAAGACTACATACAGCCTTAGAAACCCTATGGGGCAGTTCTACTCTGTCCTAGAGATTCAAAATGAGTCAGAATTGACAGGATGGCTAGTTGTGCTTTGTTTTGTTTTTGTTTTCGGTACGTAATTATCTTCTGGAGTCCTGGTGGCTCAGTAGTTAAGAGTTCGGTTGCCAACCAAAATGACAGCAGTTCAAATCCACCAGCCTCTCCCTGGAAATCCTATGGGGCAGTTCTATTCTGTCTTATAGGGTTGCTATGAGTTGGAATTGGATGGCAAGGGTTTGGTTTTAATCCCCTTCCATTTTTTTATCTGATGTGGGCAGCCAATCAGTTGAAAGGGGGTTTCCAATATATAAATGGATGTTATAGTAAAACCTGCTTTCTCCACTCTTCACTCTTCTCATCGCCTGACCTCCGGTTCTTCAGACCTAAGCCTCCAGAAATTTCTGGCCTGCCACCTGACTTGCAGATTTTGGATTCACCAACTCTGCGACTCTGTGAGCCAGCAGAGGCCTCCAGCCTGCCATCTGACCTGTACATTTTTAGTTCATCAACCCCTGCAACCACGTGAGCCAGCAGAGATCTTCAGCCTGTTGCCTGACCCACAGATTTGGGATTTGCCAGCCCCCACAATCGTGTCAGCCATTTCCTTGAAGTAAAGTTCTCTCTCTATATATATATATATATCTATATATCCTTCACTGGTTTTGCTCCTCTAAAAAGCCCAGACTAAGACATGCATAAACAACTAAAAAACTGTAAGGCCACAGGAAAATCAGACTTTTATTATAATAATATAGCCAATAATCTATAGCCAATAATTAATAAGTGCATACTGTGTGCCAGGCACTTTTTTGAGCACTTTACATTCATTCTCATTTGAGAAAACAAAAATAAGCCTTGCCATTAACCAGATTCTGATTGACACTGATTAAGCCTGCTGCAAAGTTAACAGCAACAGTATTTCTCCCAAGATCATGCTGCAGCTGTAAAGTGTCAGAATGACCCTCTTTAAATAATTCCTGCTTTCTTATCAATGACATCCTTACCTTTCCCCTGCTGTTGCTGTTGTTGTTAGGTGCCATCGAGTCAGTTCCGACTCACAGCAACCCTAGGTACAACAGAATGAAACACTGCACGGTCCTGCATCATCCTTACAATCATTGTTATGCTTGAGCCCATTGTTGCAGGCACTGTGTCAATCCATCTCTTCCAGGATCTTCCTCTTTTTCGCTGACCCTCTACCAAGCACGATGTCCTTCTCCAGGGACTGGTCCCTCCTGATACCATGTTCAAAGTATGTGAGACAAAGTCTCAACATCCTCGCTTCCAATGAGCATTCTGTCTGAATCTCTTCCAAGACAGATTTGTTCATTCTTTTGGCAGTCCATGGTATATTCAATATTCTTTGTCAACACCACAGTTCAAAGGCATTGATTCTTCTTCAGTCTTCCCTATTTACCGTCCAGCTTTCACATGCATATGAGGCAACTGAAAACACCATGGTCTGGGTCAGGTGTACTACAGTCCTTAGAATCACATCTTTGCTTTTCAACACTTTAAGGAGATCTTTTACAGCAGATTTGCCCAATGCAATGCGTCACTTGATTTCTTGACTGCTGCTTCCATGGGTGTTGACTGTGGATCCAAATAAAATGAAATCCTTTACAACATAAATATTTCCTCCATTTATCATGATGATATTAAGTGTTGGGCTGCTAACCAAAAGGTCAGCAGTTCAAATCCACCAGCCACTCCTTGGAAACCCTATGGGGCAGTTCTATTCTGTCCTATAGGGTCACTGAGTCAGATGCAATGGGATTCCCCTGCGACTCCCATTCAAAAAGATTACTGAGAAATATTGTTTTTTAAAATCATAGACACAGAAACCTTGCTATTTGAAATTGTATCAGAATAAAAGGAACATCTCCTCACTCTTGCCTAGAGGATCTGAGCCATCTTTGTTACAGAAGAGGAATCTTTATGTCCAACCCAGGTGCAGAGCTTCAGATACAATTTTCAGACACATTGACCTTAACTTTGAGATTTCCAAGGAAACACGATCCTGAGTCCACATTTTAGTCTAGGTCTGCCTATCAAAACGTTGCTTCTTTTAAATCTTGCCCAGATTCCATTCTTCCTCAAAACTTCAAGCCTGTTTTGTCCTTTGTGAAATGCCCCATGTTTCCACTAGTGATAGTCTACCTTGTTAAAACAAGTGAATAAACCTAATTTTGTTGGTCTACAAGTTTATCCCTGGTAGCCTTTACCAGATGTATTTTAACACACTTAACTGCAAAACTAAAGCTCCAACAGAGACTGGCACATTGTAGATAATCAAATATCTATTGAATGAATGATTGAAGTAATTATTATTAACCTCATTTGACAGATGAGGAAACTGAGGCATACAGGAAGCTCACCGAAGGTGACACACAGGATTTGGCTATAGGAGCTCACATTCTTAATTACGTGCTATGTGCTAGTACAAATGCAAAGCAACAGGACCAAGATGTTACTTGCTTAAAGTTTCACATCTAGTAGATGGCTGAATTAGAAATAGAATCCTGTCTATTCCCAGTCCAGTTCTTTTCCTACACTACCTCACTTCATTGTAGTATTTGGGGTTGGGGTAAGGGGGAAGAAGATGGGTTTTAGAGCACAGGCAAGCAGGTATGTACAATTTCCCTCATCTGCCTGCCCTTGTACACATTTCTATATATTTACCAATGACAACATCTCTGAGATCCAGCACTTTTGTATTTAAAATGGAAAGTAAATCAGGTTTCATCCATTGGTAAGATACAGCCTTGATGTCAATGGTTGTTAATTCTAACAGTGAAAAATACCAAGGGCCTAGCACTGTGAAGCTCATCAACTGTTGTGAGGTCAGTAATGGCATGGGAAAACAGTACCTGGAGCCCTGGTGGCACAGCAGTTAAGAGCTCAGCTGCTAACCAAAATGTCAGTAGTTCAAATCCCAGCTGCTCCTTGGAAGCTTTATGGGGCAGCTCTACGCTGTAGAGGGTTGCTATGAGTTGGAATCAACTTGAAGGCAATGGGTTTGGTTTTTTTTGTTTGGTACTAAATAAGTGCTGTTGCATCTGCATCTCTTAAAATGTCTTAAACTCTTCAGTCCTTCTCTAAATGGACAAGCCTGAGGATAAATTTGTCAATAAATTTGTCTGGTTGGCTCTCTACATTGCTCCTTCCTTCTATCTAAACTAGCATCTCACAATCTTTTGGTTAATAAAGGACAGAATTTGAGACCCTGCCAGGGCCCAGTGCCTCCTAATGTCCCTCAGTGCATCTCAGAGAATGTTCTTCAGTGGTTCCTTCCACAGGTGGTTGTAAAGATTACATGAGTTAATAATGTAATGCGGCTGAGAACACAGCCTGGCATTTGACACAAGGAACCTTGAAAGTGTTAAGACAGAGTCAAATGGAACTCAGGATAAATATCTAGAATCTCAGTGTTACAATATGAAAAATTGCCATGAAAATTCAAATAAAACAAAATTGAAAAATAAATACAGGCAATTCTATTTGTAAAAATTAGAAAATTGAAAATTATTGTCAAATAAACTAGGCAGGATTAATGAAAGACTGACAGAGAGCTGTGACCAGTTCTTCTAACTCCTCATGTGGAAACAATGACAATTACCCAGCACTCTGTGACTGACTTCTGAAAAATCAGCCATAGAAAACCCTATGCAGCACAGTTCTACTGTGACACACAAGGGATTGCCATGAGTCAGAATTGACTGGCAACTGGTTTGGAGTCCCTGGGTGGTGCAAACAGTTAACAGTCAGCGGCTAACCAAAAGATTGGAAGTTTGAGTTCACCCAGAGGTGCCTGGGAAGAAAGGCCTAATGATTTACTTCTGAAAAATTGGTCACTTATAACCCTACAGAGCACAGTTCAACTTTGATACACATTAGGTCACCATGAGTCAGAATCTACTGGATGGCAACTGGTTCTCACTGCAAGACCAATATGTCACCACCTGGTGCTGGAAATATTATCAGCAGTTTAGTGCTTAATAGGCATCTTATTCCAACAGGAAAGTTATTGGTTCCTGCTTTAAGTTCACAACCTTCAAAGATACAGCAAGAGTTGGAAAAATATATACACGTGTATATGTGTGTGTGTATCTGTTACACACATGTATATATGTGTATATAAAGAGTGCAGGGACGCAAGTAATAAATGCTGCTCCTAAACTTGAATCTGGATCTTGTAGATTTTCAAATAGATCTAGTTTTAAAAAACCAGTTGCCATCCAGTAGACTCTGACTCATGGGACCTAATGCGTATCAAAGTCAAACTGTGCTCTGTAGGGCTATCAATGACCAATTTTTCAGAAGTAAATCACCAAGCCTTTCTTCCCAGGCCCCTCTGGGTGAATTAAAACTTCCAACCTTTCTCAGGGTGTACAGATTCTAAAAAAAATTACATGATCTCAAAAAGAATTAATAGAAACTTATTGAATGGGCTGTTTACATAACATATTTTTCAATAATTAACTTTCTTGCTGTACACTTGTTAGGTATACTGGTAGATGACTTGACAAATGTATACACTTGAATAACAACCAACCGCAGTCATGATACTGTTGTTGTTAGGCGCCGTCGTGTCCGTTCCACCTCATAGCAAACCTATGAAAAAGAAAATGAAACATTATTCAGTCCTGCACCGTCCTCATAATTGTTGCTATGTTTGAGCCCATTGTTGCAGCCATTGTGCCAATCCATCTTCTCGAGGGGCTTCCTCTTTTTCCTGACCCTCTACTTTACCAAGCATGATGTCTTTCTCCAGGGACTAGTCTCTCCTGATAACATGACCAAAGTACGTGAGACTAAGTCTCGCCATCCTTGCTTCTTAGGAGCATTCTGGCTGTACTTTTTCCAAGACAGATTTGTTTGTTCCTCTGGCAGTTCATGGTATATTCAATATTCTTCAACAACACCATAATTCAAAGGCATCAGTTCTTCTTCTGCCTTCCTTATTCACTGTCCAGCTTTCACATGCATGATATAAAACATTTAAATCTCCCTAGAAAGTTATTTTGTGTTCTTTTGCAGTCAATATTCCTATATATAACATTTTCATGATTTCCCATTAAGTGTATGAAATCAGGAGTTATTGATTAAAGAAAAATATTTTTGAATCATAGATTCTGTAATGAAAATGTATATAATACTTTATATATAACTAACTTGGCATTTGTAACAAACTTTAAGTGATTTTGGAAATGAAAACCAGCACTGACTTTCACATACTTCAACTGCCCAGAATGCCAGCTGTTAGAGTTGTACCAAAGAACCAAAATGTCATTAACCCATGAACGGATGGCTTAAATTGAAGTTACGTGAAGTTTGAAATGTATTTACCACTTATTATCAAGTATATTGGCCTAAAGATTTCAAAATAATTCAGTATATTGCTGCTATAACTATTACCAATGTTTCACTGTATCACAACTGTTAGAATAAAGTGCCATACCATTTAGAGTATAGTTTAAATTGTATTTAAACTTACACTGATTAACAGTAAATTAAAACTAAATAAAAATTAAAAAGGGGGAGGAAGAACATTTCTGTGATGAGAAAACAAGTAAGTTTCCCAGCTCCATTATGTTTAGGTCCTTTGTGGCTTTATACTATGCTATAAGTATCTCAAGGAAACTCTATCATAATCTTAACTTTGGACATAGGCCTGTGATGGTTAAGACTGTGTGTCAACGTGGGTGGGCCATGATTCTCAGTGTTTATATGTGATCACTCCCATGATTGAAACTGCTGAGTACCCAATCAGTTGAAAGGGGTTTTCCATGGGGGTTTGGCCTGCATAAGAATATAAGCAGACGTTCTGGCTTTTTGCTTGCTCTGGATCCTGCAGCTGCCTCCTGTTTATCAGACCTAAATTTCTTGGGACTTGAGCTATCAGCTTATCTATCTTGGGATTCGTTGATCTTCACAGCCTGTGAGCAGAGCCCTGCTCTCCGGCCTGCCAATCTTGGGTTTGCCAGCCCCTGCAGCTACGTGAATCAGGAGAAGCCTTGCGGTCTTGCCTGCCAATCTTGGGATTTGTCGATATTCACAGCCTGTGAGCAAGAGCCCTACTTTCCGACCTGCCGATCTTGGGTTCACCAGCCCCTGCAGCTACGTGAATAAGTAGAAGCCTCTATCCCAATCTACGGACTTGGGACGTTCCAGCCTGTACAATCATGTGAGCTATTTCTTTGCTATAAATATATACATACATATATATATATATATATATATATATATATATATATATGCTTTACTGATTTTGCTTCTCTAGAGAACGCAGCCTAAGACAAGGCCCAATCTCTTGACATGGTCTCATTTAATCTGTATAATTAGGATTATTTCATTTTGTAAACCAAGTACCAAGTAATCAGAAAAAGACTCTGAGATATAATATCTGTGTTTCTGTAATCTTTTCCTGATTGTTCACTAGTACGTTCAGAGAAGAGGAGATAAGCTTCAGAGAGTATGTGCTTGCATCCCATAAAAATTTATTCTTGGGAAGCAAATTTTGAAAATCACTCTCGGGGGTGGCTGTCAGCACCTGCCTTGCTCAGAGTGTGTCCCCCTGCTGCAGCCAGATGCCTGTGCCTACACCAATCACCCATGCCTGTCCAGGAATGTAAGTGAGAGCCTACACTACACACTTGGTGGCTACATACCTGGGCACCTGAGCTGAATCCATACAGGAGGAGTGAGTGGACTCCTGACTTCACATACCTACTAACAGATCTAACCACCTGGTGACAGGACATTAGAGCTTCAAAGCTGCCAATAATGAAACTAGCTCATACGAGCAGCCTATTTGGGTATATCAAAACAAAACAAGAAGCTGGGACACAGTAAGCAAACATAAAATAAATAAATATAATAACTTATTGATGGTTCGGAGCCAACAGTCAATATCAAATCACATAAAGAGACAATCCATGATGGCTTCAGCAAGCTTTCAAAATAAAGAATCCAGAAATTTTCCACAGTAAGAAAATATCTTGGAATTACCGGAGGCAGAATACAGAAGATTTATATACAGAATTCTTCAAGAAATTAGGAAGGAAATTAACCAAAACACAGAACATGCAATAGAGGAAATTAAAAAGATTAGAGAAAAGTGTAATGACAAATTCAACAGGCTGCAAGAATCCATAGAGAGACAGCAATCAAAAATCCAGAAGATTAACAATAAAATTTCAGATTACACAACTCAATACAAAGTCATAGGAGCAGAATTGAGGCAATGGAAGTCAGAATTAGTGAGACTGAACATAAAGTGCTTGACACCAACTTATTTGAGGAAAAATCAGATAAAAGGATTTAAAAAAATGAAGAAACCCTAAGAATTATGTGGGACTCTATCAAGAGGAATAACCTACGAGTGATTGGAGTACCGGAATAGGGGGCAATAACAGAATATACAGAGACAATTGTTGAAGATTTGTTGGCAGAAAACTTCCCTGATATCACGAAAGATGACAAGATATCTATCCAAGATGCTTATTGAACCCCACATAAGGTAGATCCCAAAAGAAAGTCACAAAGACATATAATCAAACTTGCCAAAAACAAAGATAAAGAGAGAATTTTAGAGTGCCTAGAGATAAACGAAAAGTCACCTACAAAGGAGAGTCAGTAAGAATAACCTTGGACTACTTAGCAAAAACCATGCAGGCAAGAAGGCAATGGGATGACATATATAAAGCCTTGAAGGAAAAAAACTGGCAGCCAAGAATTATATATCCAGCAAAACTGTTTCTCAAAACTGATGGTGAAACTGGGGCATTTCCAGATAAACAGAAGTTTAGGGAATTTGCAAAAACCAAACCAAAACTACAAGAAATACTGAAGGGAGTCCTCTGGTGAGAAAATCAGTAACATCAGATAACAACTCAAGACCAGAACACAGGACAAAGCAACCAGATATGAACCCAGATAGGGAAGTCACAAAAGTAAATCAAAGCTAAAACACTGAAAATAGGAAACCAGATGTCAATATGCAAGAGATGACACCATTAAAACAAAAAAGAGGGACTTAAAAAATGTACACATAGATTGTTCATATGGAGAGCAAGTCAAGGTGATATAAAGAAATAAAAGACTGGTATAAATTTAGAAAAAATAGGGGTAAATATTAAGGTAACCAAAAAGGAAACTAACAATCCTACAAGTCAAAACAAAAAACTAGAAAAATATAAAGACTCAGCAAACACAAAATCAACAACAATGAAAAAGATGAAAAGAAAATACACAGAGAAAAACGACTCAGCACAAAAAATTAAGTGGAACAAAGAAACTGTGAACACACACAAAAAGACATCAAAATGACAGCAATAAACTCATACCTATCAATAATTATGCTGAATGTAAATGGACTAAATACACCAATAAAGAGACAGAGACTGGCAGATTGGATAAAAAGACATGCTCCGTCTATATGCTGCCTACAAGAGACACACCTTAGACTTAAAAACACAAACTAAAACTCAAAGGATGGAAAAAAATACATCAAGAAAACAACAGTCAAAAAAGAGCAGGAGTGGCAATATTAATCTCTGACAAAAGAGACTTCAAAGTAAAATCCACCACAAAGGATAAGGAAGGACGCTATATAATGATTAAAGGGTCAATACATCAGGAGGACATACCTATAATAAATATTTACGCACCCAGTGACAGGGCTCCAAAATACATAAAACAAACTCTAACAGCACTGAAAAGAGAGACAGCTCCACAATACTAGTAAGAGACTTCAACACACCACTTTTGGTGAAGGATAGAACATCCAGAAAGCTCAACAAAGACACAGAAGAGCTAAATGCTACAGTCAACCAACCTGATCTCATAGACATAAACTGAACACTCAACAGCAGCCAAGTATACTTTCTTTTCCAAAGAACATGAAACATTCTCCAGAATAGACCACATATTAGGCCATAAAGCAAGCCTTAACAAAATCCAAAGCATCAAAATATTACAAGTCATCTTTTCTGGCCATAAAGCCATAAAAGTAGAAATCAACAATAGAAAAAGCAAGAAAAAAAAAAACACACACATGGAAACTGAACAACACCTTGGTAAAAAACTACTGGGTAATAGAAAAAATTAAGGATGGAATACAGAAATTCATAGAATCAAACGAGAATGAAAACACATCTTACCAGAACATTTGGGACACAGCAAAAGCAGTTCTCAGAGGTCAGTTTATAGCAATAAATGCACACATCCAAAAAGAAGACAGAGCCATAATCAAAACATTACCCCTACAATTGGAATAAGTGGAAACTGAGCAGCAAAAGATGCCCTCGGGCGCCAGAAGAAAAGAAGTAATAAGAATTAGAGCAGAATTAAATGAAATAGAGAAGAGAAAAACAATTGAAAGAGTTAACAAGACCAAAAGCTGGTTCTTTGAGAAGATCAACAAAATTGATAAACCATTGGCCAAACTGACAAAAGAAAAGCAGGAGAGGAAGCAGATAACCCGTATAAGAAATGAGATGGGTGATATCACAATAGACCCAACTGAAATTAAAAGAATCATAACACAATGCTATGAAAAATTGTACTCTAACCAATTTGAAAACCTAGAGGAAATGGACAAATTTCTAGAAACTCACTACCTAACTAAACTAACACAAACAGAGGTAGAACAACTAAATAAACTCGTAATAAAAGAAGAGATTGAAAAGGTAATTTAAAAACTCCCAACAACAAAAAAAAAAACCCTAGCCTGGATGGCTTCACTGGAGAATTCTACCGAAGTTTCAGAGAAGAGTTAACATCACTACCACTAAAGGTATTTCAGAATATACAAAATGTTGGAATACTCCCAAAGTCCTTCTATGAAGCCAGCATAACCCTGATACCAAAACCAGGTAAAGACACCACAAAAAAAGAAAATTACAGACCAATATCCCCCATGAACATTGGTGCAAAAATCCTAAACAAAATTCTAGCCAACAGAATTCAGCAAAATTAAAAAAAAAAAATTCATCATGATCAAATGGGACTTATACCAGGTATGCATGGATGGTTCAAAATTAGAAAAACAATCAATGTAATCCATCCCAAAATGAAACAAAAGAACCACATGATCTTATCAATTGATGCAGAAAAGGCACTTGACAAAGTCCAACACCCAATCATGATAAAAACTCTCAACAAAATAGGAATACAAGGGAAATTCCTCAGTATAATTAAGAGCATTTATAAAAAGCCAACAGCCAACATCATCCTAAATGGAGAGACTTTGAAAGCATCCCCCCTGAGAACGGCAACCAGACAAGGATGCCCTTTATCACCACTCTTATTCAACAATGTGCTGGAGGTCCTATCCAAAGCAGTTAGGCTAGAAAAAGAAATAAAGTCCATCCAAATTGGTAGGGAAGAAGTCAAAATATCTCTATTTGCAGATGATATGCTCTTATACACAGAAAACCCCAAAGAATCCACAAGAAAGCTACTCGAACTAATAGAAGATTTCAGCAAAGTTTCAGGAT
>NW_004444116.1:266127-283422 GCF_000243295.1 Trichechus manatus latirostris
GATAGTAGATAAGAATTATCTTAGGTGAAGGGAAGGACAGCACACACTACAGGGGAAGACAGCACAACTGGACTAAACCAAAGCTAAGAAGTTTCCTGAATACAAACACTTTGAGGGACAGAGTAGCAGGGGTAGGGGTCTGGGGACCATGCTTTCAGGGCACCTCTAGGGGACCATGCTTTGGCATAACAAAGCTTATTAAGAAAATGTTCTGCATCCTACTTTCGTGAGTGGCATCTGGGGTCTTAAAAGCTTGCAAGCAGCCATCTAAGATATATCAATTGGTTCCAACCACCTGGAGTAAAGGAGAATGAAGAACATCAAAGACACAAGGGAAGTATTAGCCCAAGAGACAGAAAGGGCCTCATAAACCAGAGACTTCATCAGCCTGAGACCAGAAGAACTAGATGGTGCCTGGCTACCACCAATGACCACCCTGACAGGGAACACAACAGAGTCCTGAATGGAGCAGGAGAAAGGTGGGGTACAGAACTCAAATTCTAGTAAGAAGACCAGACTTAATGGTCTGAGACTGGAGGAACCCCAGAAAGCATGGCCTCTGGATTCTCTATCAGTATAGAACCAAAACAATTTCTGAGGCCAACTCTTCAGACAGGGATTGGCCTGAACTGTGGGACATAAAGTGATAATCGTGAGGAGTGTGCCTTGTAGTTCAAGCAGATACAGGAGACTAAACATGCAGCTTCTGTCTGGAGGTGAGATGGGAAGGCAGAGAGGGTTAGGAGGTGGTTGAATGGACATGGGGTATCAGGGATGGAAAGGAGGAGTGTGCTGTCACAGTATCGTCACAGTATGGGGTGAGCAATTACAGTCACATAAGAATGTATGTATAAATTTTTTTATGGGAAAAAATAAAAAAAAAATTTTAAAAATAAAAGAAAATCACTCTTTCCTTATGTCTTTTTTCCCTTAGAAAAACATCCTTTGGTGTTGAGAATGAGGAAATAAAGAGAACCATGATGATGGAATTCCTCTCTTAAAGGGATCAGGTATTTAAAAGTTACCCTCTTGCTCCTACTGGTCCTCTGGTATTGTCTTTGACATGCTTGAATAGAACCATGTGATAGACACCTAGATTTCTGGCTTCTCTTAATAGAAGTTGTAAATAAAAAACTTGGGATGTGCTGCTCAATTAAAAACATTAAAAAAAATTTTTTTTTGGGGGGGATGCTCTATTTCCAGTTGTTGCATTCCTATTTTTAAAAGCCTCAGAAATTTTCCAAGAAT
Source organism: Trichechus manatus latirostris (assembly GCF_000243295.1). Lineage (NCBI taxonomy): Eukaryota > Metazoa > Chordata > Mammalia > Sirenia > Trichechidae > Trichechus > Trichechus manatus. Next base: position 267,376 of record NW_004444116.1, read on the forward strand.
GAGAGTGTAATTAATCTGATTAAAAAAAAATTATCAATGAATGACACAAGCATTTACTATGAACTGTCTGTACAAAGACTTAATAAAAAGCTACCAAGGGGGGAAAAGTTACTAAGGAATATCAGAATCACACAAGACCTGACCTCAAGTATCTTACAAAATTTATTTGGTTGTCTTTTGCTTATGATATTAACTTGCCCACCTTTAATAAAATGTCAAGTCTTAATGACACTTTCCTTGTGTTACCAGTGAAATCTTGGATCTCTGGGAATGGCTTATCTTTATCAGAAGTCATTAATACATTCTTCACATTCACAGATTTCTAGGTAGTGTGTGTTAGCAGATGTTTGTGCACTTTCGCATGCTGACTACATTCATAGGGTCCTTCTCCAGTGTGCATTCTTGTGATGCTTGGTGAGACTCGCAATCTGGCTACAGACTTTCCCACGTTTGCTACACCCATAAGACTTCTCTCTACTATGGATTATCTGATGTGTAGTAAGGTGTGAACTCTGGCTGAATGCTTTCCCACACTGGCTACATTCACAGGGCCTCTCTCTAGTGTGAGTTTTCTGATTTTTGGTGGGACTTGCACTCTGGCTTAATACTTTACCACATTCATTACACTCATAAGGCTTCTCTCCAGTATGGGTTATCTGATGTGTGGTAACGTGTGAACTCTGGCTGAAGGCTTTCCCACACTGGGTACATTCATAGGTCCTCTGTCCAGTGTGAGTTTTTCGATGTTTGATGAGGTATGAACTCTGGCTAAAGGCCTTCCCACATTCATTACACTCATAAGGCTTCTCTCTAGCATGGATTACTTGATGTATAGTTAGGTGTGAACTCTGACTAAAGGCTGGCCTACTTCACTACACTGGTAGAGTTTCTCTCCAGTGTGAGTTCTTAATGATTTCAGGGAGCAGAATAGTCTCCACATGCCTTCCTACATTCAATGCATTTATAGGGCTTTTCTCCATGATGAGCTCTCTGATGATGAGTCATGAATGATCTTTGACCAAAAGCTTTTCCACATTCATTACATTTATAGGGTTTCTCTCCAGTATGTTTTTGCCAATGCTGAATAAAAGCTGACCAGTCTTTGAAGGCTTTTTCACATTCTTTACACATGTAGGGTTTCTCTCCAGTGTGTATTCTTTGATGTTTAATAATGATGGGCTCTGGCTGAAGGACTTCCCACACTCATTACATTCATAGGGTTTTTCTCCAGTATGGGTTCTCTGATGTTTAATAAGACATGAACTCTGGCTGAAAGTTTTCTCACAATCATTGCATTTAAACTAATTCTCTCCACTATGGATTTTCTGATTCTGAGTATAGGTTAGAGTCTCTCTGAAGACTTCCCATCCATTACGTTTAGAAGATGTCACTCCAGAATGAGATGATAAATGATGAATCTTTGGATGGTGATTAAGAAAGGAACAGCAACTCATAGTTTCCCCATATTCCTTACATTTGTATGGTTTCTCTATATTGCATATCTTATGTTTGTTTAGTTCTGTATTCTACTTGAAAATATTTTCAGTAGTATCACATTTAAGCAGTTTCTCTCCTATAGGAATTTTCTGTTGTATAACAAGAAATGTTCCTGCAAATTTTCTATTTGCCTGGCCCTTCTCTCTACTGGTATTTTCCTGTTAGCAACAAATATTTGGCCCCATACTCTTTGCTGCTCTCACTCTTGGCTCTCCAACTTACCCTCACATTCTCCATCGTCTCCCGAGTGTAAGTCCCAAGGATCATGTTTGGCGAGTCTCTCCATTATTGCACCCAAGATTGAGTCTTCTTCAGGAACAGGCTGATTTTCAACAGACTCCTTGGTCTCCAGATCATTTTTCCAGTCTGAAAAAAATTTTTTAAATGTCTTTTGTGCTGGGTGATAGAAAATTAGTGAAGATAAGGCTAAATCATGAAACTAAGTACGTCCACAAGGCTCTTAAACTCTGAGATATGAGGTAGGAAAAAAGGTAGACTGGGGACAAGAGTGGTGGGAAAGGGGGCAACATCAATTTATATGTAGAATTCAAAATGTGAGAGAAAAAAGAAGATGATCCAGTGGGAAACATCATGAGAAGTTAGCTAGATGGACTAGGTAAAAAGAAAATGGTCATGAGATTTGTAGAGAAATGATTTTTTTGGGGGGGGGTTGGTGCTGGAAAGCTAGAGGCAGAGCAATTTTTCAGAGATGCTTGGGCATTCACTGCTTTTTACCCTCAAGTGAAAATATGACCCCCTGCTGGTGTGTTTAATACCAGAACCAGGAAAAGTCCAATGTGAGTAAACATTTCCTTAAATGAAAGTGCCAAGCATCCTGGAAAGTGACAAATGCTCCAAGTTTAAAACTGGATGGTACATTAAAAAACCACACTTCTGTGACCTGAAGACCCCACCCTGTGCAAAACAGTGCACCACAGTCCCTGGTCTCTGTAGGAGGTCTGAATGGTGAGATGTGCTGCATCTGCTCCTGCTTTATGAGGTCACCTCATTTCCTCCCAATTTTCAAGATATTTGGCTAATTATTTTAGAAACCTCAAGGGTTTGTAATTTTTCGGAAACGGATATCCTCTTCCCACCAATCCCGTAGCCCACTTGAAACGCAGATGTACATTAATTGTGGGAAATAATCTGAGCTTAAAATCCAAGCCTTTGTGCATGAATTATGTGAGTCTCCTGGCTGATCTCATGGCTGGCAGTCTCTCCTCACTGCAATCATCCACATGCTCCCAATCTCTTCCCCATAGTTTCAGCACAGCAGGGAAAGTATGTGGTTAAAAGGCAAGTCAGGTCATCTCACTCCTCTCTTCAACAACCTGAAATATCCCTATCTCAATCAGAGTATAAACCAAGACTTACAATGGCCTACAAGGCCCTAACAATCTTTCCACCCGTTACTCTGTGACATCCATTTCTACTTCTTTCTCATTTGCTCACTACACTCCAGACAGACTGGTCTCCTTGGTTCTCCTAGAACACACCAGGAACATTGTTCTGTCTGATTTGCTCCTTCCCCCAATATCCCTGTACCTCACTTCCTTTATGTCTTTGCTTAAATATCACCTTCTCAGTGAAGCTTTCCCTGACCACTGTATTTAAAATTGCAACGCTCCTCCACCCTGGCCTTCCCTATCCGTTTTCTGCTTTCTTCCCATGAGACTTATCACAGTCTAACACACTATATAGTTAGTCGACTTCTTTGTTAAATGACTCCCACTACTGTAAAGACTCTCTTCACAAGGGCAGGGATTTTTGTCTGTTTCATTCACCCCTGCATCAGCAGCACTTAGAATAGTGCTTGGCATACATCAGGCACTCAAAAAATATTTTGTAAACAAACACATCAATGAATACTGCCACATGTCTTTAAAGTTAGGGATTAATCTAACATACTTTAAAAGAATCTACCGGATATGGCAGCAACCTTAATAAAGGAATAAGATAGTAAAGGATCATGATTCCATAGTGTTCAACCTGAGAGATAAAAAAATAAGGAAATGGTGGGGAAGCGGTTTGGGTATAGATAAAATGAGACTAGCTGTATGTTGCATATTGTTGAAGCTAGACAATGGGCACATGGGGCTTTATTATACTATCCTGTTAGCTTCTGTAAATGTTTGAAATTTCCCATATTAATTTTTTTAAAATAAAATTTAAAGGGAATTCAAAGAAATGGGATGTTGGAAAGAGGAGAGATTTTGAGAAAATGAATTAGACTTTGGAGAAGTTGAGCTTATAGAAAAGGCTAGTCATTGTTATGGACTGAATTGTGTCCTCCAAAAATTTGTGTTGTAAATCCTAACCCCTAGACCTGTGGTTATAATCCCATTTGGGAATGGATTTTCCTTGTTATGTTAATGAAACAGTATTAGTGTAGGGTGTGTCTTAAGTCAATCTCTTTTGAGATATAAAAGCAGTTAAACAAGCAAATGAGCAAGCAGAGATGAGGGAAGAGAGACGCCAAGCCACATGAAGATCACCCTGGAGCAGGAGCTGGAAGAGACAAGGACCTTCCTCCAGAGCGGACAAAGAGAGAAAGCCTTCCCCTAGAGCTGGCACCCAGAATTCAGATTTCTAGTCTCCTAAACTGTGAGAAAATAAATTTCTGGTTTGTTAAAGCCACCTGTTTATAGCATTTCTGTTACAGAAGCACTAGATAACTAAGACAGTCATACATGTGGGACTATGGTAAAAGAAGATGGACAAAAGGTGAGAAGTTAGAGCTAGAGAGGTGGAGCCAAGTCAGCAGCATGCAGGGTTTCCCAGAGGGTACTACAGACATGTTGGGCGGGGCAATTCCTCATTTTGTGGGATGTCCCATGCATTGCAGAATGTTTAACATCCCTAGGCCCTTCCCACTAAATTCTAGTAGTGCCTCCACCCCAAAAACATCCCCACACATCTCCAAATGCCTCTAAGTGTCCGTAAGAGTATAGCACAACTCTTGGTTGAAAACCACTGGCACAGAGAAGCAGAGGTGTGAGAAAAGAATAATTCAGACACACTATTAGAGACATACTATTAGAAAGAAGAATGATGAAAGAAGCTCAGGGAAAGTGGAGATAGCTAAGTAGAGTTGGTCCACTGTGTCAAAAATAACAGAGAGGAAAGGAGGTCATGAACGTGAGTAGAAAGAAAATGAAAAGGTTGTCGGTGTACAAGGCATAGAAATTCTCACACAAATCAACGAAGAAATGTATGATGATTTTATTGCAGTGTGACTTTGGTGGGGAGTTGGAGGCAATCTGAATGTCCATCATTGGGAAAATGTGATGGGTTCACAGCAATCAGAAGCAACAAATATATTCAGAGAAACCTCCAGAGGCACAGTATTGAGCAAAGAAATTAAAAAACACAATGAGCTTTGTAAGATATTTAGGTAAATAAAAAATGCACATAAAACAAAATAACCACACATATTTTATAACAAGGCATACAAAAAAAAATACGTATTATTACACAGCAATAAAAAAGAACCAAATGCTGATACACACAACATCACGAATGAACTTTAAAAACATAATGTTGTCTTTGGAAGGTGAGGAAAATAGGAACGAGGAATGGGGATAAAAGGTAATAAGTAAATGAGTAAAATGACAAGAGGTAGAAATAAAAAAGTGAGCAGAGACCTTTCTGTAGCTATGTTTCAGGAGAATGAATGAAAGTCAAATTACAAAGGAGGAGGAAAATGAATGATAAGGAAGGGAGGTAGCCAATGTACATATCACATAAACGTGGAGATTGTTAAGGGAAGAAAGGAGAAAAAAGTTGAAGAGTAGCTATAAATGACAAATTTATAAGGGAAAGCAATATATGTTTGAAGGCACAAGAATAGGAGCATATAGAAAAAGAAACACTGAGTGTGCCAGAGAAGGCGCTAGATAGGTCCCAAGAAAACACCTAAGAGGTGGGATCCAGAACTCAGGGGGAGTGATTAGCTTTAAGGATGAACACCACTCCCTCAGAGACCAGAAATACTTGTGAAATAACATGTGGAAAGAGTGATTTGCTAGGCCATGAGTGGCCCCAAATTATCTCAGAGATGCTGCCCCTCACCAAAGGATTGGGTTGCTTCTTCCATTGAGTTCCACTGGCCTCACGCATCTGAACAGGTATCTGTAGGAAGTTCTTTCTTCAATAGCCATGATTCTTTCTCTTGTTGCAGGGAAGCAATCACATCAGGCTTGGAAATTGGCATCCCTATTTGTAAGGAAAAAGGCATGAGAACTGGCAGTTAGTGCTGGACATAAAAAGATATGAAACCATTGATTATTTCATGAAAAAGTATAGGGAGATTTGGAAGGAAGTTCATAAGATTTCTTTTGAAGGTAGCAGAGTGACAAAGGGGAGGGAGGGAGCCAGCATTATGTTCATAGGAAGGGATGGGACTATGCTGGAGAGGTCCTCTGGACCCAGGAAGATTCATGTATCACTTGTCCTGCTACTGAAAAAGAGCTCTCTCACTCTATCTACTCTGGCTGCCTGGGGAGAATCCTTGGGACAGCTAAAGACATGGGTGGTACCAGTCCTGCCGCCTATTTTCAACTCTGCTAACTGTAGACTTTTCACTTGGGACTGAGGAACAGAAATACCCTATTGCTCAACCTAAAAAAAGATGGTCTATGAGGCGTGAATTCCAAATTGCAGCTTAAATAAACCATTTCTATACACCACAGCTATTAACAGCCCAATACACTCTACTGGACCAATGTTGAGTCTCAAGGGGAAACCAGTCTTACCAAAAGAGACCACATTTCTGTAGTTCTCCAGCATCACATCTCTATATAAGTCCCTCTGAGTGGACTCCAGGTGCCCCTACTCTTCCTAAGTACACAGCTACATCTTGAAAAGTCACTGGTTTCTAAAAAACGGACAAATATCTGCTCACCAGAAATTTTAAGGGAATGCATAGGATGAATGCAAGTGGTTCTGCTGTTATTACTGTTAGCTTCTGAAAGGTCACAGCCTTGAAAACCCCATGGAGCAAGCACTTAACAACATTTGGGGGTAAAAAGCATCATATAAATATGCTCAGAAATGATTCTGAAAAAATTAATGCACGCAAAGTTACAAAGCAAATGGCACAAAATGTAAACAATTGCTGAATCTGGATAAATGTATATATGGGAGTTATTTGTACTATTATCACAACTTTTCAGTAGGTTTGAACATCCAAATAAAGTAAAAAAAAAAAAAGACATGGAAAAAGACAAACTCCCACCCACACACCTTTGAACAATGTCGAGGACATGGTGCTTGGAGCTACCAAGAGGAAAAAGCTAAGAGAATCATAGAGAAGCCATTCTAGAACATTCAATCTTTAGTTGCTGAATTAATAAATCCTGAAACTACTTACCTCTGATCTCTTGTGTGTAATTAAAGACTTCCTGTTTAAGACACCTTTCATTAGTATTCTGTTACTAGCATGTGAAAGCACCCAAACTGGTACTTTTGCTTATTTCTACACATCGCATCATCTGTTTTCCTCCAACCCCAGGAATAAAGTATCCCTCCAGTCTCAAGTAACATCACCTTCTGTATTCTTGACCCCCATCCCTTCTTGATTCCTTTGGAATCTCACTCCAGCAGTCACACTCTCTTCTTTATATTCTCAACGCTTTGATTTCAGTAGCTCTTCCCCCTTGTCCTTTGAAAATATTCAGGCCATTTTCCAGCCTAAAGTTTCCTAACCTTTACTTATATCCCCCTTCAGGTTACTGTTCATTCTATCTTTTTCTTCCTCATCTTACATACTTTACTTCCTTACTTCCAACTTCAGTCTGGTTTCTGATCTCATTGCCCTGTTGCAAAGACTAATGTCACCAGTGGCCACTTGATTGCCAAATATCATGGACATTTTTCAGTCCTTATCTTACAAAATCTCTGGTTGTGGTTCTTTCTTCCAACTCTCTACTCCCTTGTCTTCCTCAATACCTCCCACTTCCACTTCTTTTTGTACCTGAAGAACTGCTCTTCCTATATTTCCTTTGTGTGTGCCTTTTCCTCTACTTTTCACACAAATCCTGGAAATATGAACTTTAGGACCTTAGGGAGAGAGAACTATCACCATCTGTGTATTCTGTATAGTAATATTTTTCAAAGTGTATCATACTTTTAGCCAATGAAAACTTAAGGGCACTGATGGGTGCTTCTGGGAAAGCTTTTGGCCCCTAATAAGAGGAATCACTTTAAGAAAAAATGCCCATCTGCCACATACTCCTTGGTCTAGACTGGAGCCAAAGGAGCACAATGGCCCAGATGAATAATGTATAGTTTATTTTAGATACAAATGAGAGCCAGTGGAGTTTTTGTTTTCAAAGAGAAAAAATCTACAGGGAGTGTAATGTTTGAGAATGAAACTATAAATGAATGGGTATATAAAGTGAAGGCAACAATTGAAAATAATGTGGTGAAACCCTTGAGAAATGGAGGAAAAAGGGGCATATTTAGAATGGGCAGTAAAGTTAGTTTTGAAGATGTATTTGAGATGATAAGAGCATGCAGTGAACTGGTTTACAGGTAGATGGATATTCAGAACTAGAGTTCAAGGTGTCAATTCTTTATTTAGGGGAATATTGCTAACAGCTGAAACAAGAAGACTATAGGGAGAACTGCCAAACCTAAGGCCTGAGCCTTGAGAAGCACTCCCATAAAAAGCACAAAAATAAGATATTATGAAGGAATCAGATAGACAGAAGAGCCAGATTAAAGGGAAGAGGAGTACCTGGAAGGGGAGTGGTTCTCAAGATATGAAGGATGTCATCAAATCCAGCAGAGAAATAGAAAAGAATAAGGACAAAGAAGTGGGTATAGACAGATGGAAAAGGAAGTAATTATGACCTCAAAGAATGAGCCTTACAAGTAGCCTGGGAAAGCGAAACATTTCCAGTTCTACAAAGAATAAACCTCTTGGTCTGCAAAAAAAAAAAAAAAAAAATCCTAGAAAGCTGCAATGTGTAGAAGAGACGAGAGTATATTTAGGTGCTTTTGCTATATGGTACCAAGCTTATTTATGCAGTAGGAGATGAGACCATCTATTTATCATATATTCGCAATGAGTATAGAATGTTGTGATGGTTAAGATTGTGTGCCAATTTGGCTGGGCCATGATTTTCAGTGGTTTGGGAGTTATGGCAGTTATGTAATGATATAATCATCTCCATGATGAGATCTAATATAATGTAATCTACTCCATGATGAGATTTGCTTTGAGCAGCCATCAATTGAAAGGGAGTTTCCTTGGGGGTGTAGCCTGCATCCAATGTATATGGACTTTCTGGCAAAGCTCACTGGGTTTTGCTCTGCTCTGGATCCTGCATTAGGCTCATCATCTGAACGCCAGTTCTTGGGACTTGAGTGCCGTCTGACCTGTTGATCTTGGATTCATCAGCCCCTGCAGCTATGAGAGTCAGGAGATGCCTCCAGCCTGACACCTGACCCACGGACTTGGGACTTCCTAGCCTCTACAACCACCTGAGCCATTTCCTTGATATAAATCTTTTTTATATATATAAATGTGTGTGTGTGTGTGTGTGTGTGTGTGTGTGTGTGTGTGTGTACATGCTTCACTGGTTTTGCTTTTCTAGAGAAGCCAGCAAAAGACATTCGTATTCATACATGAACAAACCAATAGAACATAACAGAGAGTCCAAAAATAGACCCAAGTACACATAGAAACTTAGTATATGATAAAGGTAATTTTTCAAATCACTGGGAATAAAGATGGATTTTTAAACAAATGGTGGAGGGACAACCAGATAACCATTTCTAAAAAAAAGATAAAGTTGAATCCATACCTCACACTACACACCAAAATCAACTCGAAATTTGTCTGTCTTAGTTACTTAGTGCTGCTATAACAGACATACCACAAGCGCGTGGCTTTAAAAAACAAATTTATTTTCTCACAGTTAGGAGGCTAGAAGTCCGAATTTAGGGTACTGGCTCTAGGGGAAGGCTTTCTATCTTTGTCAGCTCTGGAGGACGGTCTTTGTCTCTTCTGAGCTCCTGCTCCTGGGTGATTTTCATGTGGCCTGGCATCTCTCTTCCCCCATTTCTTCTTGCTCCCTTGTTTAACCTGAATAATAGTCACCAGAAAAGAGAATAATCTCAGGAATCCATGTAACATAAATAACACTGTCTAATGGAGAAAGGTATATATTAAAGTTGGCCTGAGAGATATTTTATTTATTTATCAAGGCAGTGTATCAGCTAAGAATGCTTTCAACTGCAAATAACTCAGTATTTTCAGTATGACTTAAATAGTAGTTTAAACCATAGTCTAGGGCAGAAGTTGGCAAACCACAGCCTGCAGGCCAAATATAGCCCATCACCTATTTTTGTAAATAAAGTTTCACTGGTACAGTCACACCCATTTGTTTATATACTGTCTATTGCTGCTGTAGAGCTACAATGGCAGAGCTGAGTAGTTTAGAACAGAATCTAATTGTACTATTCAGCTTGCTGGAAATACACTTATTTACTAATTAGGGTTCAGTTCGTTTATAACCAACTCAAAATAACAGTGACTTAACCATGGACCATAAAAAAGTCTATGTAGATGGTGAGGGCTGCTGAGACATTCCAAAGTGTTCAGGACCCAGGCTCTTCTATCTTATTAGCCCACAACAGAAGTATTGGAAGAAGTCAGAGATGGAATAAAAAAATTCCTAGAATCACACAAGGATGAAAACACATCATACCAAAACCTCTGGGACACAGCAAAGTAGTCCTCAGAGGACAATTTATAGCAAGAGATGTACTCATCAAAAAAGAAAAAACGGTCAAAATCAAAACATTAACTACACAACTCGAACAAATATAGAACAGCAAAAAAAGCCCACAACCTCCAGAAGAAAAAGGAAATAAAGATCAGAGCTGAAATAAACAAAATACAGAATAGAAAAAATAGAAAGAATCAACAAAACCAAAAGTTGGTTCTTTGAGAGGATCAACAAAATCGACAAAACACTGGCCAAAACAAAAACAGGAGAGGACACAAATAACCCAAACAAAAAATGAAATGGGGGACAATACAACAGACTCAACTGAAATAAAAAGGATCATAACAGAGTATTATGAAAAACTATACTCCAACAAATTTGAAACCTAGAAGAAATGGATAAATTTCTAGAAACACACTACCTACCTAAACTAATACAATGTGATGTTGAAAATCTGGAGAAGGGATTGTAAACATAATAAAAAAACTTCCAACAAAAAAAGAGTTCTAGCCCAGATGGCTTCACTGAAGCATTCTACCAAATATTCAGAGAAGAGCTTACACTAATACTACTCAAACTATTTCAGAACATAGCAAAGGAAGCGACACTTCCAACTTCATATTATGAAGCCAGCATAACCCTGATATCAAAACCAGGCAAAGACACCACAAAAAAAGAAAATTACAGACCAATATCGCTCATGAATATAGATGCAAACATTCTCAACAAAATTCTAGCCAGTAGAATTCAGTATCATATCAAAAAACTAATACAGACTTCTAGGCAACATGGTGCTATAGACAGAAGCCCCACGCTGTCCCTCCACAGCAAAGATCTGAAAAACTAACTCAAACAGAGGCACACGTCAGTCCTGAAACCCTAAGCATCAAATGAAGACATAAAGAACTCAGCCAACCACTGAATGGAGTAAGAAACTGACAGAGAACAGAGAGCAAGGTGAGATACATGCAGAGGTTCCCTATTAGCTAATGCAGCACAGATCTGCCATCTTGGACTCCTACTGGAGATTGGCAAACAGGGGGTACAAGAAAGCAGCTTCACGGAGCCTCCAGCAGGAGACAGAACAACCAGTAACCAGCAATATACACTTTCCCACCCCCCACCCTTGTTCACCCACACTTAGCCTCCTCTGCTTCCTGTGGCCACAGTCCCTTGGTCAGGAAGCACCAGCTATATCCCTGTGCTGCTTGGATTCCACCAGCCCACACTGGCCAGCTCTGAGTGTCATTTGATGGCTGCTGGTGTGGTTTTCTTCCGCTTCTTTAGATTTCTTCCTTACCTCTCACCACCTCCCCCTCCTTTCTCTCAACTACCTGGCTTTGTATGCCATTTTTGTTTCTTCCTTAAAGGCTGTGAAAAACTGCTCAACTGTGAAACTGCTTCCCGGCCTGTGCTGACATGCTGGTGGGACCCCCGGGGCTTTTTGTTTGTTATTATTTGTTCTGTTTTGATTAGTTTGTTTTCTTTTCCTTTCTTGGCTTGGGAGGCCCTTCTAGCTCGGCAGTACTGCACGGCTTGGGAGCTACTCCCTTACTCTGCACAGTGAGATCCCTAGGGGTATTTTTTCTCTCTCTTTTTTTTTTTCTTTGTTTTGTTTTCTCTCTCTTTTTCTCTTTCTGTCTTTCTTTATTTCTCAGTTTCTTGATCTCTATACTTACCTTCTTTTCCTCTCTCCTGAACACCTGGCACAGGGTGACACCTCTACCCCTTCTAGCCAGGCTGTACTTCAAGATCTGGGAGCAACTTCCCCAGTACTCGCAGCCACATTGGTGGGATACCTGGGGGCTTTTTTTTTCCCCTGATTTTTATTTATTCAGTATTTTACCATTTTTCTTTTTTTTTCTTCTTGTTTTTCTCCATTTCTCAGTCTGTCATCTCTCCATTCCAATGGGAAGCTCCCTTAGCACCCGTTACTGTTTGTTTGTATGTTTTTGGCTCCTGTTCCTCTTTCCTCTCTCTCCTCTTTCCCATACCCATCTTATCTCCACACATCACAGTCTCCCCCCTCCTTCCTGCCTACCTGCACCCCCAAGTAGCACAGGCACGGCCTATCGGAACCTGCCCTGCACTGATTGCCACCCCGCCTGTCTCCCCTAGTACATGTCACAACCCATCCCAGCAACTCCCCTTCAGCTGGACCTGCCCTGCTGTAACATACCTGAGCGACTGACCCTGCCCATTGGAGAAGAAGGTGAAAAGAATCATGCCTACAGACGAGAAAACAACAAAGAACGTGCTGCCCACCTGCTCAGACATAACTAAATAAAACAAACAAAAGGAAGAAACAAAAAAATCTACAATCAAAAAACGAGGAAAATAACTACTGAACGTTCTGAAGACAGCAGACAATACCAAAACACATACAAAAACAGGACAGGATAGTTCCAGTAGGCATCCAAAATAAAACACTGGATGACTTTCCAGTAGAAGAAAAGGCACTAGAACTACCTGATAGGGAATTCAAATCTCTAATATTCAGACCTATCCAAGAATGGAAGAAAAATCAGACAAAAATGAGGGAAAAAAGACAAATTCATAGAAAAAGCACACAAATTCATGGAAAATACAGACCAAAAAATGCAATAATTCAGAAAACTAATACAGGAACAAAATGCTAAAATAAATTCACAACTAGAAATCATACAAAAACAACAATTAGAAATCCAAAAGATGAGCTAGATTTCAGAAATGGACAGTGTCATAGAAGGGCTGAGAAGCAGGTTTGAAACAATGAAAGACAGGATCAGGGAAATTGAAGACAAACACTTGGATACAACTCTGTCATGGTTTGAATTATGTCCCCCCAAAAATGTGTATATCAATTTGGCTAGGCCATGATTCCTGGTACAATGTGATTTTCCTGTATGTTGTAAACCTGCTTCTATGATATTAATGAGGGAGGATGGGTGGCAGTTGTGTTAGTAAGGCAGGACCTGATCTGTAAGACTGGATTGTGTCCTGAGGCAATCTCTTGAGATATAAAAGACAGAAGTGAGCAGTGAGACAGGGGGACCTCATACTATCAAGAAAGCAGTGCCAGGAGCAGAGCGCGTCGTTTGGACTGGGGTCCCTGCGCCGAGAAGCTCCTAGTCTGGGGGAACACTGAAGACAAGGCCGACAGAGAGGAAAAGCCTTTCCCTGGAGCTGATGCCCTGAATTTGGACTTTTAGCCTACTTTCACTGTGAGGAAATAAACTTCTCTTCGTTAAAACCATCCACTTGTGGTATTTCTGTTATGGCAGCACTAGATGACTAAGACAAACTCTGAGGAAAAATCAGAAAAAAAGAACAAAGCAAAATGAAGAAACTCTGAGAACTATGTGGGATACAATCAAAAGCAAAAATTTGCCGAGTGATCGGAGTTCCAGAACCGGGGAGGAAACAGAAAACACAGAGAGAATCATTGAATAACTGCTGACAGAAAACTTCCCCAATATCGTGAACGATGAAACGCTGACCATCCAAGAAGCTCAACCAACCCCATATACAATAGACCCCAAAAGAAAATCACCAAAGCATATCATAATCACACTCACTAAAACCAAAGACAAAGAATCCTGAGAGTACCTTGAGAAAAACAAAAAGTCACATACAAAGGAGAAACAATAAGACTAAGCTCAGATTATTCAGCAGAAACCACGCAGGCAAGAAGACAGTGGGATGACATATATAAAACCTTGAAAGAAAAAAAATTGCCAGCCAAGAATAATATATCCTGCAAGACTCTCATTCAAATATGATAGTGAAATTAGGACATTTCCAGATAAACAGAAATCAAGAGACTATGTAAAAAACAAATTAAACTTACAAGAATTATTAAAGGGGGTCCTTCGATCTGAAAACAAACAACATGAGACCTGAATCCAGGACACAGGATCATACAAGCCAGATACCAACCTAGGAAATGAATACTCAAGAACTATCCAAAATAAAAAGAATTACAACAGGGAACCAGAGAGGTTAATCTGTAAATGACAACAACATCAGAAGAATAAAAGAGGGAATAAACGGTGTAGGTATAGAACCTTCTAATAGAGAGGAAAGCAATGTGATACCAAGTAATAAAAGACTGGTTCAAACCTAGGAAGATAAGGGTAAATTTCAAGGTAATCACAAAGAAAGTTAACCAACCTACTCATCAAAATAAAGAAGAAGAACATAAAGTCTCAGTAAAAACAAAACCGACAAAAACAAACGCAATGAAAAAAAATCCACAAACAAATGGAATTCAGCACAGGAGAGTAAGACGAACAAAGAAAATGTCAGCACCAAAAAAAGAAAAGAAAAAATCACTACAAAATGACAGCAATAAACTCACACCTATAAATAATTACACTGAATGTAAACGGCCTACATGCACCCATAAAGAGATGGAAAGTGACAGAAGGGATAAAAAAAACAGGATCCATCAGTATGCTGTCTACAAGGCACACACCTTAGAAGCAAAGATGCAAATTTATTAAAAATCAAAGAAGGGAAAAAAATATGTCAAGCAAACAGCTACCAAAAACAAGCAGAAGTGGCAATACTAATCTCAGATAAAATACACTTCAAAACAAACTCTACCATAAAAGACAAAGAATGACACTGTATAATGATTAAGGGGATGATCCAACATGAAGACATAACCATAACAAACATCTACGTACCCAATGACAGGGCTCCCAAATACATAAAACAAACTCTAACAGCACTGAAAACAGAAAATGACAGTTCCACAATAATAGTAGGACACTACTCTTGGTAAAGGATAGAACATCTAGAAAGAAATGCAACAAAGATACAGAAGACCTAGAAGGTACAATCAGCCAACTTGACCTCATAGGCATATATAGAACACTCCACCCAACAGCTGAAAAATAAATATTCGTTTCCAATGCACATGGAACGTTCTACAGAATAGACCACATCTTAGGCCACAGAGCAATCCTCAACAAGATCCAAAACTTTGAGATAATAGGAAGTAACTTCTCTAACCACAACACCATTGGGGTAGTAATTAACAACAGGAAGAGCAAGGAAAAAAAAGTCAATTACATGGAAATTGAATAACACCCTTACAAACCACTGGGTAAAAGAAGAAATCAGAGATGGAATCAAAAAATTCCTAGAATCAAATGAGAATGAAAACACATCATATCAAAACCTTTGGGACACAGCAAAAACAGTCCTCAGAGAACAATTTAAACCAACAGATGCACACATCAAAAAAGAAGGGACAAAATCAAAACATTACACAAGTCGAACAAATAGAAAGAGAACAGTAAAAAAAAAAAAAGCCCATAACCAATAGAAGAAAGGAAATAATAAAGATCACAGAAGAAATAAATGAAATAGAGAATAGAAAAACAATAGAAAGAATCGATAAAACCAAAAGTTGGTTCTTAGAAAGGATCAACAAAATCAACAAAACATTGGCCAGACTGACAAAAGAAAAACAGGAGAAGACGCAAATAACCCAAATAAGAAATTAAATGGGGGATATTACAACAGATCTAACAGAAATAAAAAGGATCATAACACAGTATTATGAAAAACTATACTCCAACAAATTTGAAAACCTAGAGAAAATGGATAAATTTCTATAAACACACTACCTACCCAAACCGACACAAAGTGATGTTGAAAATCTGAACAGACCCATAACAAGAGAAGAGACTGAGAAGGTAATAAAAAAAAAAAAATCCCAACCAAAAAAAGCCCTGGCCCAGATGGCTTCACTGGAGAACTCTACTAAACATTCAGAGAAGAGCTTATACCAGCACTACTCAAACTATTTCAGAACATA
>NW_004444116.1:287025-315207 GCF_000243295.1 Trichechus manatus latirostris
TTTTTGGACGTTGCAAATCAGACAGAGGTCTAATCTCTAAAATCTACAAGAAAAGCCAACACCTCTATAACAAAAAGACAAATAATCCAATTAAAAAATGGGCAAAGGAAATGAATAGACACTTCACCAAAGAAGACATTCAAGAGGCCAACAGACACATGAGGAAATGCTCGTGATCACTAGCCATTAGAGAAATCCAAATCAAAGCCACAATGAGATACCATCTCACCCCGGTATTACTGGCATGCATCAAAAAAACAGGAAATAACAAATGTTGGAGAGGGTGCACGGAGATCGTGACTCTTATGCACTGCTGGTGGAAATGCAAAATGATACAACCATTTTGGAAAACGATATGGCACCAGTCTTGGTTATCTAGTGCTGCTCGAACAGAAATACCACAAGGGATGGTTTTAACAAAGTTTATTTCCTTACAGTAAAGTAGGCTAAAAGTCCAAATTCAGGGTGTCAGCTCCAGGGGACGGCTTTCTCTCTCTGTCGGCCTTCTCATCAATGTTCCCCCGGACTAAGAGCTTCTCCACGCAGGGATCCCGGGTCTAAAGGACACGCTCTGCTCCTGGCACTGCTTTCTTGGTGGTATGACGTCCCCCTTCTCTGCTTGCTTCCCCTTCCTTTTATCTCTTGTAAGGTAAAAGGTGGTGCAGGCTACACCCTAGGGAAACTCCCTTTACATTGGATCAGGGATGTGACCTGGGTAAGGGTGGTGTTACAATCCCATCCTAATCCTCTTTAACATAGAATTACAATCACAAAATGGAGGACAACCACACAATTCTGGGAATCATGGCCCAGCCAAATTGATACACACATTTTTGGGGGGACATAAATCAAACCATGACAGTGCTTCCTTAGAAAGCTAGAAACAGAAATACCATATGATTCAGCAATCCCACTCCTAGGAATATATCCTAGAGAATATAAGAGCCAACACACGAATAGACATGCACACCTATGTTCATTGCAGCTTTGTTCACAGTAGCAAAAAGATGAAAACAATCTACATGCCCATCAACAGATAAACGGATAAACAAACTATGGTACATACACACAATGGAGTATTACACAACAATAAGGAACAATGATGAATCTGTGAAGCATCTCACGACATGGATGAATCTGGAGGGCATTAGGCTGAGTGAAAAAAGTCAGTCACAAAAGGACACTGTATGAGACCACTACTGTGAGAACTCATGGAAAGGTTTACAAATAAAAATAAGCAATCTTTGATGGTTAGGAGAGAGGGGAAGGGTGAAGGGGGAAACACTAAATAGACAATAGATAAGTGGTAACTTTGGTGAACAGTAAGACAGTACACAATACTGGGGAAGCCAGCACAACTTGTACAAGGAAATGTCATGGAAGCTCCACAGATAAATCCAAATGCCCTGAGGCAACGAATTGCTGGGCTGAGGGCTGTGGGGACCATGGACTTGGGGAACATCTAGCTCAGTTGGCATAACATAGTTTATAAAGAAAATGTTCTACTTTCTACCTTGGTGAGTAGCATCTGGACTCTTAAAAGCCTGTGAGCAGCCATCTAAGATACTCCACTGGTCTCACCCTTCGGGAGCAAGAAGGAAGAAAACAAGATACAAGGGGAAGATTAGTCCAAAGGACTAAATGGACCAAAGCCACCACGGCCTCCACCAGACAGAGTCCAGTACAACTAGATGGTGCCCAGCTACCACCACTGACTGCTCTGACAGGGATCACAACAGAGGGTCCCAGAAAGAGCTGGAGAAAAATGAAGAACAAATTTCTAACTCAAAAAAAAGACCAGACTTACTCGCCTGAGACTGGAGAAATCCCAAGAGTATGGCCCCTAGACACCCTCTTAGCTCAGTAACGAATTCACTCTCAAGGTTCACCCTTCAGCCAAAGATCAGACAGGCCCATAAAACAAAACGAGACTAATGGGGCACAATATCCCAGGGGCAAGGACTGGAAGGCAGGAGGGGACAGCAAAGTTGCTAATAGGGAACCTAAGGCGAGAAGGGACAGTGTTGACATGTCGAGGGGTTGTTATCCAATGTCATAAAACAATATGTGTACTGTTTAATGAGAAACTGTCCATTCTGTAAACCTTCATCTAAAGTACAATAAAAAATAATAATAAATCAAGAGACTCATAATAGGGAACCCCAGGTCGAGAAGGGGAGAGTGTAGACATGTCATGGAGTTGGTAACCAATGTCACAAAACAATATGTGTACTAATTGTTTAATGAGAAGTTACATTGTTCTGTAAATCATCTACAGTTAGAAAAGAAATAAAAAGAAAAAAATCAAAAGACACACTGCTGCAAATCTGCTGCAAAAGACCTCTTCAAAGTGTTGAAAAGCAAGGATGTCACCTTGAAGACTACAGTGTGTCTGACCCAAGCCATGGTGTTTTCAATTGCCTCATATGCGTGTGAAAAGTGGATGATGAGTAAGGAAGACCACAGAACTGACACCTTTGAATTGTGGTGTTGGCGAAGAATATTGAATACACCATGGACTGCCAAAAGAATGAACAAATCTGTCTTGGAAGAAGTACAATCAGAATACTCCTTAGAAGCAAGGATGGCGAGGCTATGGCTCATATACTTTGGACATGTTATCAGAAGGGATCAGTCCCTGGAGAAGGACATCATGCTTTGTAAAGTAGAGGGTCAGCGAAAGGGAGGAAGACCTTCAACAAGATGGACTGACACAGTGTCTGCAACAATAGGCTCAAGCATAACAACGACTGTGAGGACGGTGCAGAATCAGGCAGTGTTTCATTCTGTTGTATGTAGGGTCGCTGTGAGTTAGAATCGACTGGATGGCACCTAACAACAACATGCATCTTTCATGTCTCAGCGTAAATCCATCTGTCCCTTGAAGCTTTCCCTGATCCTTGTAGCCCATACTGATAGATTCTATCTCAGAGTTCTCAGAGCACATCCTCTCTGAACCACTCCTTTCAAAAGTACTAATGATTTTGTAACCTAACACTGTTACAGTGGTGTTACTCATATATCTGACTTGTCCATTCAGATGCCAAGCTCCTTGTGAGTGGAAA
Organism: Trichechus manatus latirostris; assembly: GCF_000243295.1. Classification (NCBI taxonomy): domain Eukaryota; kingdom Metazoa; phylum Chordata; class Mammalia; order Sirenia; family Trichechidae; genus Trichechus; species Trichechus manatus. The sequence goes on from NW_004444116.1 coordinate 290,091, forward strand.
TTCTATTTCATACTTCTCTAATAACTTCAAGAAAACATATACTGAACACTTAATAAGTACCGCTTGAATTAACTACCATCGGCCCCATAAATATATGATTGACAGAATTCTAAGATGCCTCCAAGATTTCTGACGTCTCGTGTATACACCCTGTATAATCTCCTCCCTTTGAGTGTGGGCAGGTCCTATCGCTATGATGGGATAGCCATTCTCTTGGTTAGGTTATGTTATATAAGACTCTATGGTAGCAGATTCTCCTACTGGCTTTGAAGAAATAAGATGCCATGTTGTCAGTGGGCCATGTGGCTAGAACCTAAAGATAGCCTCCAGAAGCTGAGAATAATGTCCAGCAAACAAACAGCACGAAAACAGGACCTCAGTCCTAGAATCACGAAAAACTAAATTCCACCAACAAACTGAATGAGTTTAGAAGAGGATCTCGAGTGTCAATGAGATAATGGCCTCTGCTGAAACCTTAATTTCAGTCTAGTGAGACCTGAACAGAGAGCTCAGCTGAGCCCTGCTCTGACTTCTGACCTACAGAAATGTGAGATGATAAATGTATGTATTTTTAAGCTGCTAAATTTGTTATGCAACGAGGTGGATTAATTACTTTTGTGTGTGGCCTTTCTAGCCACCGTCTTGTAACTCCCACCCAGGTGACTGGGCAGAACTGTGTGATACAGTAATTGTGGCTTACTAAGGAGACTGGTCAGTTTTGCCCTAAAACAGAGCCAATTACGGAGCAGAGAGGAAGATCCTACCACCACCAAGGAAAAACAGCCAGAAGTGGAGAATGCGTCCTTTGGACCTGGGATAGCCGAACCAAGAAGGTCCTGGAAGCAGGAGACTGAGAGAGAGACAGAAGAGAGAGCAAGCTGTAACCCTGAAGCCAGTAAGAATTCGTGGCATGATAGACACGGCACCAGAGAGCTGGCAGCAGCAGATGGCGTGGTGAGCTTCCTGGCCCACAAAGAGAGAAAGCCGATTGCCTTTGGGGAGTGGCCAAGGGCCAAGGAGAGGCGTGCCTGCGAGCATGGCTGGGAAGAGGCTGTCCTGATGGAAGTACTTTATCTTGAGTGTTCCTGAGCCTGAAGTAACTGTTACTTCCTTAATAAACCCCATAATCGTGAGTATGGTTTCTGAGTTCTGTGTGGCCACTGCAATGAATTACCGAACCCAGCTGAGAAGTAGAGAGTACTGCGCTAGGGATGGCTGATGTCAGAATTAGTAAAGCTGGCAGAGAGAGAAGGCTTGTCTGGCCTCTGCCTCATGTGAGTCAGCCTTGCATTGTTGATCTTGCGGGGCTGGAAGAGGTCAGACACTGCCCCCACTCCGTTTTTACATGCAGCAATAGATGATGGATAGATGAATAAATATGAAAATTGGTGAATGATACTAGTGAGATGGTGCTTTTTCTATAGAATCTACCATTTACCACAATAAGCCAAATAATTTAAAATTTGGTTTCAGAATTACATGTCTGGGAAGATAAATTTTAAGGTGAGAGAATAAAATGTGCTAATGCTTTGAACACCAGAATGGCATTTCTGGTGGGATCAAACTTACACTCACTTGGTATCTTATGATCAGAAGCATGGTGGCCATCCTATCCTTTTGGTTCCATTTTAAGGAAAGGAACATCCTAGGAAGACAGAGGGATAAGAACAGAGTCTGAAGAAAAATCTGGTCAGCTATCCCCTCAGAACAATGGATGTGACCCCCCCATCCTCAACTTCTCTCCAAAGAAAGCCATCAAAGGAAGCACAAGAATAGATATTAATTCCCAGTTCCCAAGAATCAGAGAAGGGCTGAAGGATGGTACTCTGATCTCTGTGATAAGAGTGGGTTGCAAGGAACAAACATCTGGATACTGCTAGGGGGCAGGAACAGCAAGGGGAGCACGAGGACATAGGTTGCCTGGGCAGGGGAACGCTAGTAGGTGGCAATGATGTATAAAAAGAAAGATGAGAGTATTAAGGAGAAACTTCATTTAAGGTAAGCAAGCAGTGTAAATTGTTCTCACCTCTTTGGAAAGCAACTGGGTTACTCAAATCACAGAACTTTTCAGTATTTTGCTGTAGGAATAGTACTCTTAGCAATCAGTTATAAGGGAATCGTTTTTAAAAAAAAAAAACAAAGAAAAACAGCATATGCTGATAGATGATTCTACAGCACTACAATATTGGAAACTCCAGACAACCTAAATATCCTATAAAAAGAAATAAAATTTACAAACTACTGACATAGCACCTTGAGGGAAAAGCACATCACTACTGAAGTAATTATGACAACTGCACATCTGTCTTAGGCTGGGTTCTCTAGAGAAGCAAAACCAGTAAAGCGTATAAATATATACATAGAGAGAAAGATTTATATCAAGGAAATAGCTCATGTGGTTGTAGAGGCTGTAACTTTCCAGGCTTCTCCTGATTCACGTAACTGCAGGAGCTGGTAAACCCAAGATCAGCAGGCCAGAGAGCAGGGGCTGTTGCTCACAGGCTGTGAAGATCGAAGGATCTCAAGATCAGCAGGCCAAGACCACAAGTAAGCTGCTAGCTCAAGTCCCAAGAACCGGAGGTCAGATGAACAGGAGCCAGCTGCAGGATCCAGAACAAGCAAAAGCCCCCGAGCCTTGCCAGAATATCTGCCCACACCTGATACAGGCCACACCCCCAAGGAAACTCCCCTTCAACTGACTGGCTACTCACAGCAGATCCCATCATGGGGCTGATCATGAATCAAATCTCAACAGGGAAATGATCACAACATTATACCACTGCCAAAACACTGAGAATCATGGCCCAGCCAAGTTGACACACAATCTTAACCATCACAGTCCACCCCTTGTCAACTTGGCACCCATACATACCTCCTTAAACCATACATAATCTCTGAATATAGACAATTATAAAGTCATACTTGGGCCTAACATGATACAATAAACATACAATCGAAAATGCAATAGCTGTGTTTACATCTTATATTTTATAAGGGAGGAAGACAAGAATATTTCATGCACACACATAAAGCAGGAATACTCATAACTATTACAATCCTCATTTCTGCAACTGGTCATGTGGCCGTAATTGGTATTTAGAACTACTTTCTTCCACCACCCATTCTGTATTCCCTTTGCCCTCAGCAAGCACCTCAGATAGTAGTGGTTCTTTGCCTGGTGGGTGGCTCAAACCTTCATTCCTGAAGGGTCTGGGCCATTAGCAGTCATGTTGGAATTGGGCTGCTGTAGCTTTCCATTGACTTTAATCACAGGGCACAGTAGTACTAAGAGACACCCTAAGGGATCTCCTGCACTCCAGACATACTCTTCTTTATCTCCATTATGTAATATCAATCCGATTTCCTCTCAGTAACCAGAATCAATCACGCCAGCCAGTATGGTAATTCCCTTCTTTCCCTGTTGATCCAGAGGCATAAGGAGCCCAAAGTGGCCAGGTGGCATTCTTAACTTCCAGTTAAATGGAAGTGTGTCTCCAGGTGGAAGCATTCCCCCCTTTGGAACTAAGACGTCTAGGCCTGCAGAGCATAAGGTCACAGGGACAGGAAGCAAAAATCTTGCGAGTGGGTCACTAAGGGTAATAGTGAGTGGTGCCACTCCTATTTCCACCCCTTGACTCCTGGACCCATGAATCATGGCTATGGGAGAAATAGCACCATATACTGGACACTGGTTTAAAGTATATACAGCCTCCTGGAGAACACTGCCCCAATCCTGCAAGGTATTGCCCCTTAGCTGGCACTGTAATTGTGTCTTTAGAAGGTCATTCAATTGTTCTATCAAGCCAGCTTTTTTGAGACGATGGGGAACATGGTAAGACCAGTGAATTCCATGAGAATGGGCCCACTGCTACACATCATTGGCTATACAGTGAGTCCCTTCATCAGAGGCAATGCTGTGTGGGATAACATAATGGTGGATAAGCCATTCTGTAAGTCCATGTAGGGTAGTTTTGGCAGAACCACTGCATGCAGGGAAGGCAAATCCACATCCAGAGTAAGTGTCTGTTCCAGTAAGGACAAAATACCGCCCTTTCCATGATGGAAGTGGTCCAATGTAATCAACTTGCCACTAGGTTGCCGGTTCATCATCTCGAGGGATGGTGCCATATCGGGGACTCAGTGTTAGTCTCTGCTGTTGGCAGACTGGGAGTTCAGCAGTGGCTGTAGACAAGTTGGCCTTGGTAAGTGGAAGTCCATGTTGCTGAGCCCATGCATAACCTCCATCCCTGCCACCACGGCCACTTTGTTCATGAGCCCATTGAGCAATGATGGGAGCAGCTGGGGAAAGAAGATCAGTGGTTTCCCCAGAACAAGTGATTGTTAAAATCCTCCTCTGCTGAGGTCATCCTTTGGTGGGCATTCACATGACACACAAATATCTTCACTTCTTTGGCCCATTCAGAGAGGTCTATCCACATACCTTTTCCCCATAAATCCTTGTCTCCAATTTTCCAATCATGTTCCACATCCCTGACCATTCAGCCAAATCATTGGCCACAGCCCATGCATCAGTATACCTACATCTGGCCATTTCTCCTTCCAAGCAAAGTGAACAACCAGGTGCACTGCTCTAAGTTCTAACCACTGGAAGTATTTTCCTTCACTACTGTCCTTCAGGGAGGTCCCAGAAGGGGGCTGTAGTGCTGCTGCTGATCACTTTTGAGTGGTGCCTGCATATCGTGCAGAATCATCTGTAAACCAGACACAAGTTTTCTCTTCCTCAGTCAACTGATTGTAAGGAACTCCCCATGAGGCCATAGGTACAGACTGGGAGATGGAAGGCAATGTGACAGGAGTGGAGACCATGGGTGTTTGGGCCACTTCCTCATGCAACTTACTTATGCCTTCAGGACCTGCTTGGGCCCGATCTTGAATATAGCACTTCCATTTAATGATGTAGTGCTGCTGTGCACCTCCAACTTTATGACTCTGTGGGTCAGACAACACCCAGTTCATGATGGACAGCTCATGCCGCATGATGACTTGGTGTCCCATGGTTAAGCGTTCAGTCTTTACTAAGGCCCAGTAACAAGCCAAAAGCTGTTTCTCAAAAGGAGAGTAGTTATCTGCAGAGGATGGCAGGGCTTAGCTCCAAAATCCTAAGGGTCTGCACTGTGATTCACCAGTAGGGGCCTGCCAAAGACTCCAAACAGCATCTCTATCTGCCACAAAAATTCCAAGCACCATTGGATCAGCCAAATCATATGGCCCAAGCAGCAGAGCAACTTGCACAACAGCCTGAACCTGTTGCATAGCCTTCTCTTGTTCTGGGCCCCACTCAAAACTAGCAGCTTTTTGAGTCACTTGATAAATAGGCCAGAGTAGCACTCCCAAATGAGGAATATGTTGCCTCCAAAATCCAAACAGGCACACTAGGTGTTGTGCCTCCTTTTTAGTTGTGGGAGAGCCAGATGCAATAACTTATCCTTCAGTTAAAAAGAAATGTCTCGACATGCCTCACACCACTGGACCCCTAGAAATTTCACTGTGGTGGAAGGTGCCTGAATTTTTGTGGGATTAATTTCCCACCCTTCAGCATAGAAATGTTTTACCAGTAAGTCCAGAATCATTGACACTTCTTCCTTACTAGGTCCAATAAGCATAATGTCATCAATGTAATGGACCAGTGCGACGTCTTGTGGAAGGGAAAGGTGATCGAGGTCCCTAAGGACTAAATTATGACACAGGGCTGGAGAGTTGATGTAGCCCTGAGATAGGCAAGTGAAGGTGTATTGCTGGCCTTGCCAGCTGAAGGCAAACTGCTTCTGGTGGTCCTTTGAAACCAGTACGGAGAAAAAGGCATTAGCCAGATCAGTAGCTGCATACCAGGTACCAGGAGATGTATTTATTTGCTCAAGCAGTCAAACTGCATCTGGAACAGCAGCTGCAATTGAAGTCACCACCTAGTTAAGTTTTCGATAATCTACTGTCAATCTCCAAGATCCATCTGTTTTTTGCACAGGCCAAACAGACAAGTTGAATGGGGATGTGGTGGGAATTACCACCCACGCATCCTCAAGTCCTTGATGGTGGCAGTAATCTCTGCAGTCCCTCCAGGAATGTGGTATTGCTTTTGGTTTACTATTTTCCCAGGCAGTGGCAGTTCTAATGGCTTCCACCTGGTTTTTCCTACCATAACAGCCCTTACTCCATTTGTCCAATGTGGGGGTTCTACCAGTTGCTGAGTATATCTATTACAATAATGCATTCTGGAACTGGGGAAATCACTACAGGATAGGTTCGGGGACCCACTGGACCTACTGTGAGATGGCCATGAGCCAAGACTCCATTAATAACCTGACCTCTATATGCCCCCACTGTAACTGGTGGGCCACAGTAACATTTTGGGTCTCCTGGAATTAGGGTCAGCTCAGAGCCAGTATCCAGTAATCCCTGAAAAGTCTGATTATTTCCTTTTCCCCAGTGAACAGTCACTCTCATAAAAGGCCCTAGATCTCTTTGGGGAAGGCTGGGAGAAAGATTAACAGTAAAAAATTTTGGCAGTGTATTGGAGTTCTTCCTCAAGGGGACCTGGCCTCCCCTTCATTCAAGGGGTTGTTGGTCTTTAAACTCACTCAAATCTGGGAATTGATTGAGGGACCGTGACTCTCTATTCTGGTGATTCAAGTTAGACTGCTGTTCACCTGACCTAGAATTCATCTGTTTGTACAGATCAAGTAAATATTTAGTAGATTTCCTATCTATTTCACTCCTAGGGACACCATGACTAAGTAACCATGATTACTGCTTTGACTCTGCTGTCCGTTACTGTAACCATGCCCCCCTTGTCTTTGTCAATTGAGTGTATCCACTTGGCCCCTACTACCATGGGGTCCAATAAGCCCCATTGTGGTTAGGTGTCTTAATTCAGTTAGGGCAGTTCCCACTGTCAAATCTAACTTACATAAAATAGCAATCACAGCAGTCTTCAAGGATACTGGAGCTCCCTTCACAAATTTGTTCCTGACAGTTGTGGTAAAAGGTGTGTCCTCTGGGCACTCCATGTGTGGGTCTGTGGATCTAACCTGATAAATCCACTCTAGCATGCCAGTTTCCCTAAGCCTTTGGATACATTCTTCTACAGTATACCAAGGCAGGTCTGGTACTTCAACTTGATTTAGCGTAGACCACCTCGTAATCCATGCTTCAGCAACCCAACCAAACTCCTCAAGCTGAAACACTGAATGAACAACCTATGCTTAGAGGACCTGTATCAATAAACTCAGACTGATCCATCTTTATATTCCTTGCACTATTATCCCACACCCTTAATAGCCATTCCCACACATATTCCCCAGGTTTCTGTTTGTACATATTAGAAAAGTCAAGCAGTTCTTTTGGAGTGTAGCTTATCTCTTCCTGGGTTATACTTTGTACTTCACCTTTTGGGGCTTGCTGGGACTTAAGTCTAGTTATAGGTCTAGAAGCCAGAATCTGAAGTGTGGAATTGTTTTGAGAACATTCAGCATTATCTTGTAAAGCATCTGCCTCAGGCGATGCTCCAAACAATAATTCAGGCAAGGGCTCTTTAGAGGCAGCTGGGCTAAGGCTAATCTCCTCAGACGGGAGTGGATGGGCTAATGGTTTTTCTGGGCAGGGTGGTTTAGCAGACAAACATTAAGTAATCTCTTCAGCTAGGACTGGTTCTGCTGGCAGGAGTGATTCGATGGAATTTACAGGCTCAGTGTCCCCAGCTTCCTGATTATCTGCCCATATGTCCCCATCCCAAGTTTCAGGATCCCATCTCTTGCCAATCAATGCTCTTACTTTAACTTCAGACACCTCTCAAGGTTGGCAGTTGAGCTGGTGTTGTAATTCAGCCACTCTTATGGTAACACTCTAGGTTTGGTTTTCGACAATTTCAGCTCTGTTACGACAATAAGGCTTTCTTTCAAAGCACAAGTGGAGGCGCTGAGGTCATTTATGTGGCACTTGAGCTTTGACTCTGAAGCCCTGAGTGCATCTCTTTCTTTCACCAGTTTGTCTAGCGAAAGTAGGATCAATCAACCAGCTTCCTTATACTTCTCATTCTGACAAAGCTGTAGAAAGATATCACACGTGTGTTCACCCTGAGCCTTGCCTTTCACCAATACCTGATCTACTGGTGGTGATATTTTGGGTATTTGTATCACCACCTCACACCATGGATTAGCAGTGTCCTCTTTACTGCTGGAAGCAGAGTCATCAACATCTTTAAGACTAACTAGACTTGAGAACCAATTTAGGAAACTCATCCTTACAATTTTCTCTAGAACCACTTTCGGTACCAAATGTCTTAGGCTGGGTTCTCTAGAGAAGCAAAACCAGTAAAGCATATAAATATATATAGAGAGAGATTTATATCAAAGAAACAGCTCACGCGATTGTAGAGGCTGGAAGATCCCAAGTCCGTAGATTGGATAGAAGCTTCTCCCAATTCACGTAGCTGCAGGAGCTGGTGAACCCAAGATCGGCAGGTCGGAGAGCCGGGCTCTGCTGACAGGCTGTGAAGATCAATGAATCCTAAGACAGACAGATAAGCTGACAGCTCAAGTCCCAAGAACCGGAGGTCAGACAAACAGGAGGCAGCCATAGGATCCAGAGCATGCAAAAAGCCAGAACGTCTGCTTATATTCTGATGCAAGCCATACCCTTATGGAAACCCCCTTTCAACTATTGGCTACTCACAGCAGATTCAGTCATGGGGGGTGATCACGTATCATATTTCAACAGGGAAGTGATTACAACAACATTACACGACTGCCAAAACACAGAATCATGGCCTAGCCAAGTTGACACAGAAGCTTAACCATCACAACCAATATATAAAATGCTTATGATGGAATGAAAACAGCAGACATCATTATAGTGTCTATTTTAAAAGTTTAATTAAGTAAAAAACTGTGTATTTATGTATGCAAGAACTTGAAAGAAATGTGGAAAATACACTTTGATATGTTATGAAAGTGAATTCTGGCTGATTTTTCCCCCTTCCATTATTGTTATAATACTTGTGTAATAACAGAAATAAAATTACCTTGGGTTCACCCTATGCATTGAAAAGGGCGAGGAAAACTTATTTTTCCTACATTTCCTTCCAGACTGCCTCCTTCTGAACCTAGTGCCAGTAGTGGGATCTGTCTATAAATTGTAACTATCTTCTCCTCATTTAGGTTAAGTTCTCCAGAACTATGGCATCTTCATTATTTTCAGAGTTTTGATACAAACTTTAAACTCCTTGTTCAGGAAGGTCTGGAACTACTTTAGTGCCAGTAATTCCACCGTCTCTTCGATCTTCTGATCTTGTCAGTGCCAAGATTCTGGGAAGAAAACCTCTGGATCAGGTTTTCCTATTTGTCTGTTGACTGATCCCTTGTGACTGGCTTTTCCTCCACAAAGCTCCTCAGAAGATGTCTGAAAGGAGGGGGAGGCTAAAACTTCTGTTCAAACTTCAACTTTTCTTCAAAGATGCATTTCCTTGGAGGTTCACCCCCATCCCTGGTATTTAGGTTGTGTTTTTAACTTCTGGAGCCTCAAGCTGGGGCCTCTATCAAGAGAACCTCTGGGCAGAAACACAATAAAGGACTCCAAGTTTCAACCCCACAATTACTAATTCAGGCAAACATTTACTGAACAGTAATTTGTAGAGGACACCAAACCAAAAAAACGGAACCCACTGCTATCGAGTCGCTTCTAACTCATAGCAATCCTATAGGAAGAGTAGAACCACCCCACTGGGTTTCCAAGGCTATACCAAGGCTGTAAATCTCTACAGAAGCAGACTGCCACATCTTTCTCCCTCGGAGCTGCTGGTAGTTTTGAACCACTGACCTTTTCAATTAGCATCAATCGCTTTAACCTCTGTGCCACAAGGGCTCCTTAAAGGACACCAGGTTTCCAAAATTAAAAGATGTTATTTAGCTTAACTAGTAAAAATGTCTGCCTTGAGAATTACACTCTTTGAAGAACTATTTATATGGGATCAAACTGACAACAGCAACTCAAAAGATTAGATAGGAACCTTAGTGGCAGTGAGTAATGGAGGAGAAGCAACTCAAAAAAAAGGTGAGAATGGCTGCATAACTAAAATAACGTAATCAATGCCACTGAATTGACTGAATTGTACATGTAGAAACAGTTGAAATGGTGTATGTTTTGCTGTGTATATTCTCAACAACAAAACCAAAAAAATTAAATGAAAAAAATATTAAAAGATGTAAAATATTAGGGGGAAGATTGATGGGGATCTTTATAACGTATAAATCAGATTGACGGCCCTGAATCCATTGACCACAACAGTGAAACATCAAGCCATCATATGCCTCCCTATGTGATGCAACAAGAACAAAGCAGTAGATATACTCTTGCCAGAAAATTGAATCTGAATCTAATACAGTCTCTAGATATAAACACTAGTTTATAGAAATTACAGAAGATAGAACAACATATTAAATGACACCACCAAGACACAATTATCCAGTTCCAGAATGTGGGAAATTCTACAAGACAAATGACCCTGTTTCTTCAACGAATACATGATGTGGGGAGAGAAAAAGAGACTATTATAGAGTAAATGACGTCGGTGAAAACAGTGGAGCGAGAAACTTCACAAGCCTGTCCCTCAAGAAAAGCAACTCTGGCAAAAACTGTCAGAATGAACTTTTTTTGGAACTGTAGAAACCAATCAAAAGCTTACAGCAACCAGAGGAATGCTTATGCAAAGAAATAAAGAGCCTGAATCCTGGTAAGAAGAGCAAGCTTTGTGGTTATTTTTAACTTACCCTGGTCCCATTCCTTACTCCCCAGTTTAGCAGTGGCCTGAAGACAATATTCTCTATTCCCAGTGCAGATGCCAGTACTGGAGGGAGAAGAATGGACCTCATTTGCAAAAATTTTTTATTTTTGATTTGAATGTCTAGTGATTCCATGGAAGATAGGCTCAGAGAAAATATAAGAGGAACATTTCCTAACTCATTCTATAAGGTCACTATTACCCTGATATCAAAACCAACATAAAGACCTCCCAATGGCCAAAGCTGGAAAAATTTGAACAACAAAATAGCATACTTTTATAACACAAAGTATAAAACAAGTATTCACAAGTCCATATTGACATAAGTAAGTAACTGAATAAACAAATGAGGGAGAAGAGATAAACCTAATTTACAGAATTCCAAACAATTTATGCAGCTACTCACTCCTCCAGGAGGTGAAGCTAAATTTCCCCCTTTCCTCCACTCCTTGAGGGACGTGCTTCAAAGAAAAGAGTATGGGGAGGGAGAAGGGATAATAACTTCGCAGGGGGAAAACTGGCAATATTACATCGGCCAGGTGATCAAGGTTACCATCATCAGTAATCAGTCACATTAACAGCATATACCCTTGATATGTGATGAGAATGGGACTTCAGATCTGTAGTCTTCCACCCTCAAACCCATAACCCTAGTCTAATCATGAGAAAAATATCAGACAAACCCAAATTGAGGGACATTCTACAAAATATCTGACTGGGACTCCTTAAAATTGTCAAGGTCATTAAAAAACAATAAAAGTCTGAGAAACTGTCACAGACAAGAGCAGGTGAAGGAGACATGACATCTAAATGTGACCCTGAAATAAAAAAACAAAAATAACATTAGGGAAAAGCCAGTGAAATCTGAACAAAGTATGTTGTTGTTATTGTTAGGTGCCCTCAAGTCAGTTCCAACTCACAGCCACCCTATGCACAACAGAACAAAACACTACCCAGTCCTGCACCATCCTCACAATCATTGCTATGTTTGAGCACATTGTCGCAGTTACTGTGTCAATTCTTCTTGGTAAAGGTCCTTCTCTTTTTCATTGATGCTCAACTTTACCAAGCATGATGTCCCTCCTGAGAACATGTCCAAAGTACGTGACACAAAGTCTTGCCATCCTTGCTTCCAAGGAGCACTCTGGCTGTATTTCTTCCAAGACAGATTTGTTTGTTCTTTTGGCAGTCCATAGTATATTCGATATTCTTTGCCAACACTGTAACTCAAAGGCATCAATTCTTCAGTCTTCCTTACTCATTGCCCAGCTTTCACGTGCATATAAGGTGCTTGAAAATATTATGACTTCTACCAGGTGCACCTTAAACTTCAAAGTGACATCTTTGCTTTTCAACACTTTAAAGAGGTCTTTTGCAACAGATTTGCCCAATGCAATACATCCCTTGATTTCTTGACTGACACTTCCATGGGCATTGATTTGTGGATTCAAGTAGAATAAAATTCTTCAATACTTCGATCTTTTCTCCATTTATCATGATGTTGCTTATTGGTCAAGTTGTGAGGATTTTTGTTTTATGTTAAAATGTAATCCATACTAAAAGCTGCAGTCTTTAATCTTCATCAGTAAGTGCTTCAATTCCTCTTTGTTTTCAGCAAGCAAGGTTGTGTAATCTGCATATTGCATATTGTTAAAGAGTCTCCCACCAACCCTAAACTATGCTCTTCCTTCATATTGTCCAACCTCTTGGATTATTTGCTCAGCATACAGATTGAATAAATATGGTAAAAGGATACAATCCTGAGGCACACCTTTCCTGACTTTAAACCATGCAGTATCCCCTTGCTCTGTTCAAACAACTGCCTCTTGGTTTATGTACAGGTTCTGCATGAGCACAATTAAGTATTCTGGAATTCTCATTCTTTGCAATGTTATCCATAATTTGTCATGATCCACACAGTTGAATCCCTTTGCATAGTCGATAAAACACAGGTAAATATCTTTCTGGTATTCTGTGCTTCTAGCCAGGATCCATCTAACATCAGCAATGATATCCCTCATTCCACATCCTCTTCTGAATCCGGTTTGAATTCCTGGCAGTTACCTGTCGATGTACTGCTGAAACTGTTTTTTAATGGTCTTCAGCAAAATTTTACTTGTGTGTGATATTAATGGTATTGTTCGATAATTTCCGCATTCTGTTGGATCATCTTTCTTTGGAATGGGCACAAATATGGATCTCTTCCAGTTGGTTGGTCAGGTAGCTGTCTTCCAAATTTCTTGGCATAGACGAGAGAGCAGCTCCACCGCTGCATCCATTTGTTGATACATCTTAATTTGTATTCCGACAATTCCTAGAGCCTTGTTTTTCGCCAACAGGTCTTCAGTGCAGCTTGGATTTCTTCCTTCAGTGCCATCAGTTCTTGATCATATGCAACCTCCTGAAATGGTTGAATATGGACCAATTCTTTTTCGTACAGTGACTCTGTATATTCCTTCCATCTTCTTTTGATGCTTCCTGTGTCGTTTAATATTTTGCCCAGAGAATTCTTCATTATTGAAACTTGAGGACTGAATTTTTTTCTTCAGTTCTTTGAGCTTGAGAAATGCTGAGCATATTCTTCCCTTTTGGTTTTCTAACTCTAGTCTTTGCACATTTCATTATAATACTTTATCTCCTCGAGCCCCTCTTTGAAATCTTCTGTTCAAATCTTTTACTTTGTCATTTCTCTAGCTACTCTATGTTCAAGAGCAAGTTTTAGAGTCTCTTCTGAAATCCATTTTGGTCTTTTCTTTCCTGCCTTTTTAATGACCTTTTGCTTTCTTCATTTATGATGTCCTTGATGTCATCCCACAACTTGTCTGGTCTTTAATCATTATATATAGTGTTCAATGCATCAAATGTATCCTTGCAATGGTATCCAAATTCAGGTGGGATATACTCAAGATTGTATTTTGGAACTCGTGGACTTGTTTTAATTTTCTTCAGCTTCAACTTGAACTTGCATAGGAGCAGCTGATGGTCTGTTCCACAGTCGGTCCCTGGTCTTGTTCTGACTAATGACATTGAGCTTTTCCATCATCTCCACAGTTGTAGCTGGTCTGATTCCTGTGTTTTCCATCTGATGAGGTCCACGTGTACAGTCACCATTTTGTTGAAAAAAGGTATTTGCAATGAAGAAGTCACTGGTCTTGCAAAATTCTATCATGCGATCTTGGGCATCGTTTCTATCACCAAGGCCATATTTTCCAGCTACAGATCCTTCTTCTTTGTTTCCAACTTTTACATTCCAATTACCAGTAATTACCAATGTACCTTGATTGCATGTTTGATCAATTTCAGACTGCAAAAGTTGGTAAAAATCTTCAATTTCCTCATCTTTGGCATTAGTATTTGGTGTATAATTTGAATATTAATCATATTAAATGGTCTTCCTTGTAGGCGTATGGATATTATCCTATCACTGACAGCGTTATACTTCAAGATAGATCTTGAAATGTTCTTTTTGACAATGAATGTGACGCCATTCCTCTTCAATTTGTTACTCCTGGCAAAGTAGACCATATGACTGTCCAATTCAAAATGGCCGATACTAGTCCATTTCAGCTTACTAATGCCTAGGATATCAATCTTTATGCATTCCATTTCACTTTTGATGACTTCCAATTTTCCTAGATTCACACTTCATACATTCCACGTTCCAGTAAATGGATGTTTGCAACTATTTCTTCTCATTTTGAGTAGTGCCACATCAGCAAATGAAGGTCCCGTAAGCTTGATTCCATCCATTGTCGTTAAGGTCAACTCTACTTTGAGGAGGCAACTCTTCCTCAGTCATATTTTGAGGGTCTTCCAACCTGAGGGGCTCATCTTCGGGTACTATGTCAAACAATGTTCCGCTGCTATTCATAATCTTTTCTCTGGCCAATTTTTTCAGAAGTAGACCACCAGGTCCATCTTCCTAGTCTTTCTTTGTCTGGAACCACCACTGAAACCACCACACATCTGTCAGTCTTTTGTACTGTGGTGATTTTTGTGTTGCTGATACTGGAAGCTATGTGACCAGTATTTCAAATACCAGCAGGGTCACCCATGGTGGACAGGTTTCAGCAGGAATAAAGTATAGAGTTTAGTTAACATGTACCAATGTTGTTTTCTTAGTTGTGGCAAATGTACACTAGTAAGATGTTATAGCTGGGGAAACTGGATGAGGAGTATATGGAAACTTCCTGTACTATCTTTGCAACTTTTCTGTAAATCTAAAACTATTCTAAAATAA
Source organism: Trichechus manatus latirostris (assembly GCF_000243295.1). Taxonomy (NCBI): domain Eukaryota; kingdom Metazoa; phylum Chordata; class Mammalia; order Sirenia; family Trichechidae; genus Trichechus; species Trichechus manatus. The sequence goes on from NW_004444116.1 coordinate 305,123, forward strand.
AAAGTTTATTTAAAAAAGATAGAGAGGCGGGGCCAAGACAGCAGAGTACTCAGACACTTCCGGTGGTCCCTCTCAGAACAAAGACCAGAAAAAACAAGTGAATCGATTACGTATGACAATCTAGGAGCCCTGAACATCAAAGGGAAAGTTGAGGAATCAGACTGAGTGGCAGGGGAAGGGAGAGATGGCTCAGAAGCGAGGGGTTGCCAGACCTGACCTGGCGAGAGCCCGAGCCCTTCAGGCCTGATCAGCTCATGGTGCGTGGTGAGGCAGGCAAGCAGCAGCACTCGGGAGGCATTTTCCACATCAGGAGAGACCCAGTGGCAGCGAGTCCACTCGGCCTTCCAGAACCAGTGAGAAGCAGCCCTCAATCAGTGAAAGATAAGTACTTGCGTCTGGTTGACTGCGCAGATCAAAAACACTCCCCTGAGGAGAAGGAAGCTGATGATAGGGAACACAAGGTTGAGTAAGGATATTGTTGATGTGTTGTGAGATTGTTAACCATTGTCATTGGGCAACATTTGTAGTAACTGTTAAATGAGAAACTATTTTGTTCTGTAAGCCTTCATCTTAAGTGAGAATAACAGCACAACTGGAAGAGCGTAGTCAATGTCACTGAACTGTGTATATAGAAATTTTTGAAACGGTGTATCCTTGGCTATGAGTATTTTCTCCAAAAAAAAAAAAAAAAGGTTGAGAATTTGGAGGGTTAAAATGTTGTGGGGTTGTTAACCAATGTCATAAAACAACATGTGTACTACTGTTTCATGAGAAACTATTTGTTCTGTAAGCCTTCACCTGAAGTACAATAAAATACGTTAAAAAAAAAAAAAAAACACTCCTGAGGGAAAAATCTCTCTCCCATTTACTTCCCTGCTTCCTGCTCTGCACTGGGTCTGGGACTGGCTTCAGCAATTGCCAAGTCCCTGGGCCAGAAGTAGGACCCGTCACGCACTCTGAGCCATTCTCCCGGCCTTGGAGACTGAACAAATTAACAAATGGGAAAAAATAATCTGCCGGCTCCCCTAAGCCAGGAATTCAGGGTAGGCACAACTCCTTTGCCCCGGCACAGGCATAAGGGATCCATGGACTTTGAGTGCCTTTCCCACTGCATAGACTTGTGTGGGCCCATTTCAACAGCGTAGGCCCTCATTACTGCAGTACAACAAGGTATATACTTGAAGTCTAACTTCAACTGTTTCAGCTGTGAAGTGGCAGGGTCATGACACTTGACACTGCTCTGCCCATTAAGCAGGGTCTTCATCTACCCACATCAGGGGCCCGAGGACTGGTGGCTCCACCCATGCCACCTAGCCACCTGCTACAGGGCCCAAGAATAAGAGGTGCCCCCCTAGTCCTTACAGCCGACAGCACTAGGTGCTTATAGTCTGGCTGCAAAACCCACCCATCTACATGCGCTAGGGAACAGGGACACGCTTTCCTCCTGGACACTCAGGGGCAGCCGTTGGCCCTCTGCCTTGCTCAGCGTGTGTCCTCCTGCTGCAGCCGGATGCCTGTGCCTACACCAATCATCCATGCCTGTCCAAAACTGTAGGTGAGAGCCTGCACCACACACTTGGTGGTCGACTACCTGGATACCTAAGCTGAATCCATACAGGAGGAGTGGGTGGACTCCTGGGCTCACATACTTAGTGACAGGTCTGGCCAGCTAGGGGCAGGACATCAGAGCTTCAGGGGTGCTGGTGACTAGACTAGCTCACACGAGCAGCCTATTTGGGCATATCAAAACAAAACAAAACAGAAGTTATAAAATAAATAAATATAATAACTTATTGATGGCTCGGAGACAACAGTCAATATCAAATCACATAAAGAGGCAGACCACGATGGCTTCAGCAAGCTCCCAAAATAAAGAATCTAGAAATTTTCTGGAGGAAGAAAATTGCTTGGAATTACCAGAGGCAGAATACAAAAGATTAATATACAGAACTCTTCAAGAGATTAGGAAGGAAATTCAGAAAAACACAGAACATGCACTAGAGGAACTTAAGAAGATTAGAGAACAGCATAACGAGAAATTTAACAGGCTGCAAGAATCCATAAAAAAGACAAAGAGACTTAGTGCAATGTATGGACCTCATTTGGCTCTACTTCAAATAACCTAAACCAGTCAACATTAAGTGGATTCTGACTCATAGTAACCTCATGTGTGTCAGAGTAGAACTGTGCTCCATAAGATTTTCAATGGCTATGATTTTTTGGCAGTAGATTTACAGGCCTTTCTTCAAAGGTGCCTTTGTGTAGATTCAAATCACCACCCTTTCGGTTACACCAACTTTTCACTTAGTAGCCGAGTGGCTAACCTTTCCACCACCCAGAAGGAAAAAAAAAAAAAAACCCATTGCCATCGAGTTGATTCCGACTCATAGGGACCCTATAGGACAGAGCAGAACTGCCCCCACAGAGTTTCTGAGGAGTGTCTGGTGGATTCGAACTGCCCCTCACCCCCCGAGACTCCCTAATTCAAACAAACCAACTGAAAAAAAGGGCTCTTTCAAGAAACTGTTGATTCCAAGTCTCAGGCTGAGAATGTATAAGTTGAACAGAAAGCATGTTATGCCAAAAAGCAAGGAATAGCTCAAAGACTGATGAGGATAAAACAAAAAGACACAGAAGCTGGCTTAAGAGATCTCACACTAGCAACATTTAGTACAATTTGAGCATCAAAAATAATGATGACAGTAATGATGAATAACATAGAATGTTTTTAAATAGCACGTGAACACATAATATGATCAAAAGTATTACCTTTCTATCAGTACCTTTGCAATAGAGAAATCTGACACACACCAACTTAACTTAAGTGATCAAACTTAAATAACAAATAATGGGACAAAGTGAAATTATGCACCTTCTGACATGATGCAATGGAAGGTACACATCACCTACGTGGTACTCCTGCTGAAAATGTTTAATTAGATTCTAATCATAAGAAAACAGTCAGACAAATCCTGAGTGTAAAATATTCTACAAAGCAATTGACCTACACACTTCAAAAGCGTCAGTCATAAAACACAAAAAAGTGGATTTAGTATCCTATACCACAATTTATTTATCCATTCTACTCATTTTGGACATTTCAGTTGTTTCTGGTTTTTGGCTACTATGAGTTCGGCTGCTAACCAAAAGGTCAGCAGTTCGAATCTACCAGCTACTCCTTGGAAACCCTATGGGGAAGTTCTACTCTGTTCTATAGGGTCGCTATGAGTCAGAATCGACTCGATGGCAATGGGTTTTGTTTTGTTTTTTTTGGTATGAATAATTCAGCTACATGATAGGGAACCCAAGGCTGAATAAGGATAATGTTGATGTATTGTGAGGTTGTTAACCATTGTCATAGGGCAACATGTGTACTAACTGTTAAATGAGAAACTATTTTGTTCTGTAAGCCTTCATCTAAAGTGAGAATAGCAGCACAATTGGAAGAGTGTAGTCGATGTCACTGAACTGTGTATGTAGAAATTTTTGAAATGGTGTATCTTTGGCTATGTATATTTTCACCAAAAGAAAAGGTCGAGAAGGGAGAGGGTTGACATGTTGTGGGGTTGTTAACCAATGTCATAAAACAATATGTGTAATACTGTTTCATGGGAAACTATTTGTTCTGTAGGCCTTCACCTGAAGTACAATAAAAATAATAATAATTCAGCTATGAACATTTGTCTACATGGCTTTCGGTGCACTTGTGCATGCACTTCTGTTGAGAATTTACCTAGGAATGGAATCATGGGGTCATAAAATACGTGTATCTTCAACTAAGTTAATGCCAAATTTATTTCCAAAATCATTGTACCAACTTAAAATCTCACCAGACCTCTAGTTGCTTCACATCATTGACAAAAGTAGTTAGCTTTTTTATTTTTAGGCATTCCAAGAGGATGTGTAGTGGTATCTTGTTGTGGTTATAACTTGTACTTCTTTGATTAATAATGAGGTTGAGAACTTTTCATGTTTATTGGCTACTTGCATATCTTTTTAAATAAAGTGCCTATTCAAGTCTCTGGCCCATTTTTCTACTGGATTATCTGACTTGTTGGAGTTCTTTATATATTCTGGACGTAGGTCTTTTCTTGGTTCTGTGTATTGCTAAATTATCTTCTCCTCTGTACTTATATTTATACCCTCTTAATGGTGTCTTTTGATAAAGAAAAGTTCTTAATTTTAATGTAGTCCAATGTAACTATTAGTGATTTCTTTGGTACTGTTTAAGTTTTTCTCTATATGAAAGCCATAAAGATATTCTCCTATTTGATGTACTAGAAACTCCATTGTTTTACATCCCATATTTAGCGTAACAATTCACTTAGAATTGATTTCTGATTATGATGTGAAATGGTAAGTTTCTTTTTTTTCTTCCTCATTTAGCTAATTACCCCAAACCATTTACTGAAAACAGTGGCCTTTTTCCTGTTTGGTCATACATCAAGCATCCATATGTACATGGGTTTATTTCTGGGCCTCTCTACATTATTCATCTATTTGTCTATACCTTGTGCCAATACTACCTTAATTAATGTAGTTTTATAATAAATCTTGTTGGATGGTGGAGCAAGTTCTCCCACTTCACCTTCGAGAGTATCTTGGCTATTACTGGATTTTGAATATTTATATAAATTTGGGAGGAACCCTCATGGCTCAGTGGTTAAGCATTTGGCCGCTAACTGAAAGATCAGTGGTTTGAATACACCAGCCACTCTGCCGGAAAAAGATGTAGCAGTCTGCTTCCATAAAGATTCCAGCCATGGAAACCTGATGGGGAAGTTCTACTGTCCTACAGGGTTGCTATGAGTCAGAATTGATTCAATGGCAACAGGCAGATATGAATTTTATAATCAACTTGGCAATTTCCACAAAACAGCAGTAAGATTCAAATTGGATTCGCACTCCAATTTGGGGTCATTTGGGGGAGAAGTGATATTTTTTAAAATATTAAAACTTTCAATCCATGAATATAACCCTCTATTTTTAAATCTTCTTTAATTACTCACAGTAATGTTGTATGGTTTTCTGAATAGAGATTGTAAACATTTTTTATTAGAGTTATTACTTTTCTGGTTACAAATGGTATCCTTTAATTTCATTTTGTAATTGCTTACTGATGGTACATACAAGTATAATACATTTTTGTACACTGACGACGTGACCAGAAACCTTGCTAAACTCACTTATTAATGCTAATAATTTGTTCTTTTGGATTTTCTATGTATACAATCTTATATGTGAATAATCAACTTTATCCCTTCTTTTCTAATCTTTATATTTTTTCTTGCTTTAGCATACTAGCTAAGACCACTAGCACAAGATTAAATAGAAGTGATGCTAGAGGAAACATTTTTGTGTTGTTCCTAAAATCAAAGGAAAATCTTACACATTTCAAGGTTAAGGTATAATGTTTGCTATGGCTTTTGTTTTGTTTGTAAATACCCATTATGCAATTAACTATATGACCTTACAATCCTAACTTGCAAAGTGTTCTTGTCATGAATGTATATTAAATTTTGTCAAAAATGTTTTCTGGAACTTCTGGGTTTGGAGAACAAGGGCAGTAGCCAAATTCAGAATCTCCTCATTACCCTCCCAAAATACCATAAAGACAACAAGGAGAACAAATGAAACCATTCAGGATCCATGCCTTCAACATCACACTACCAACTTTTAAATTATGAGAGAAGAGCTTCCAAAGCCCACCTACCACCACTGCAAGCCGGTGGATGTAGAAAGCAGAGGGAGGCCAGGCTGAGAAGGCTTCATGAAAATGCTGAGGGGAAAAGAGGACTCAGACTTAGCACAGACAAGATCAGTGTGAAACTATAAATGCCAAAACATTGACCACAGACTGGGACTTGGTAGTTAATGGCCCTGGCTTCAGGGAAGGGGCTGAAAGAATACAGTATCAGAACTGGTAACCTCAAAGAGGCAGTGATACTGAGAGACCTCCCTACTCTATACAAGAAATCAAGGACATGCAGCAAAAATAATATGAATCTAAGTCTTAGATTTTTCTATGCCTCATTTAATTTACTTAATATGACCCTGAATATTTTCCCTCCCCACATCTACTACTCCAACTCTAACCCTACAAGAATACAGGGAAATGAGACAAAATTTCCGACCTCTTTAAATAAAGTGACTGATAAAATATGATACAAACACAGACATATGATTCATAGAAAGAAGACTGGAAGAAGGCTCTCAAGACCCAGATTACAGTTTCATCTCTGTCCCTGTGATTTCAGGCTATCTTTCTAAAATGAGACACAATAATGTCTCAATTTCCTTTTATATGACTTATGAAGATAAAAAAATCAATGGCAAAAAGCTGTTGGTTGTTGGAGCTGAGTGACTGGTGTAAGGGGGTTCACTGTACAAAGCTCTGTAATTTTGTGTACTTGAAACTCTCCATAATAATTGAAACTTTAATTAAGATTAATGAAAGGATAATTCCCTCCTCATAAGAGGACATACTACTACAGGAGGAGAGGTGGGGGAGAAAGAGAGAAACTAAAAATCACAAATGATTATTGCCAACTCTCTTCTCATAAGTTGTTTTCCTCTCTAAACCAAGAGACTTAATGGCTAATATAAAAAGGTTGAAAAAGAAATAAGGAGATGTGATACATTTTTACTGACAAAAGATACATTCTAAGGATAGGATTACTTTTCTTTCCCTGAGTCTCAATTTAAGAGTCAGCCACTCTGCAGGAGAAAGATGAGGCAGTCAGCTTCAATAAAGATTAACAGCCTTGGAAACCCTGTGGGGCAGTTCTACTCTGTCCTATAGGTTTGCTATGAGTCAGAATCAATTCAACAGCAATGGGTTGTTTTTTGTTTTTTCACAATCCCTAAAATGTCTATATTTTACTCATTCTGAGAACATCAGCCCGTTTCCCTCATATTTTATTTATCCTCACCTTTTTCCCTCAAGTATTTTAGTTTAATCATCTACTAGTGAGGTACTTTTTTTCTATACAGAAAGAAGTCATTTTACTTTATAACCTCCTACAAACTCACCTGTGTGCATGTCTGTATGTCTGCCTAACTGGACCAAAATTTTACAAAACAATCATTATTTTTACAACAGGTATATTTTTGCTACTCTATGTGTATTATTCTTATTATGTGTATGCATTAGCTACTCTGATGGACATATTTGCTCTTCTATTTCTTTTAACACTATTGCAAGCCACTAAATTGATTTCATACTTCACAAGGGTCCCAAAGTTTGTAAAACACTACTCACTCATTTTTCCTAATCCCTGGATATTGTGCCCCCATCCAAATGCTAATCTTCCCTGGGAGGATAGAGTATTCCTGAGCATCAGCTGATTTTGTCCATCTAACAGCAATTCCACGATTTAATTCTCTGTTTACAAACGACATCTCCTGAAACTCTGACAAAGGGTGGTCTCTGGGTCCCATGTGTTTCTTACTAGACAGAACATGTAATTCACCGTAAATACCACCAGCATCTTTCAATTTCTGACCATCACAAACATTTTAGATTTTACAACTCAGTACACACAAGTAAAAACAAAAAAGCTTTATGAAACAATACATCCCCTTTCTATACACGTTACACTCTGACATTTTCTGTTTTATTTTAAAATGGTTTCTATGCCTTCACTCTGTGGATCCGTTTTATTCCTATGGTCCTGGCTGGGATTTGGAGATTCGAAAGAATGAGAAATTGCCCAATCAGTATCTTCACTCTGCAGACTAGAGAAAGGATCCTGCAACCTCCATTCCCAAGTCCTTCCTGCTTCAGGACGTGATAATGGCCGAGCCCATTTTAAGGACGTAAAGTAGGTGCATGGTGTTATTACTGAAGAATAAGCATGATTCCCCTAAACCGCTCCAAGAGAAAGGCACACTGAGTTTTTCCCAACCGATCTCCTTAACTGATCACGACACAGAGCCCATCTTTCGGTGCTAAACTCCTGACCGAGGCTTACGCACTTGATCCCACACTCTAGGAAAACCGACCAAGAGAAAGGAAAAGGTAGACAAGTGGTAAGGAAACAATTTAGCACACCGGGCCCAAACCAATCCGGACGTTGGCGAAAGGATTCGAGAAGTCAAACGGCGGCGGGGCGGTTGCCATCATGCGTCGTGACCCATCCAGACGTTCCCACCACTCGGTCCCGAGCGCGGCGGTGCCGCCACCTAGAGTCCGACAATGGGACATTCTCCATAGAACCCTCGTTTTAACGTAGGAAAAGGTGTCCCGTAAACCAGGACTCTGGCCAACACTAGCCAGACCACCACTAGACACTTACCCTTCCGGTTAACGCGGGCTGACACACCCCAAAACAGACGCTGGCGACGGGAAATTATGCAACAACAGAGGCGTTGTGCTGGGAAGATCGTGCGCCTCACCTTCTCCAAGAGGCGGGATCTGCGACGCGGCTGGGGGGCGGGGCGGGTGTCTCCATGGCGACGCCCCTGGAGACGTTACACCGGTGAGTCCCTGCGCTCTCAGGGAGGCTCAGCGGCGGGCACCTAGAAGCCGAAAGAAGCGCTGGGAACCCTGAGGACGCTCGCTTTTCTCTTAGCGGCGGGTCTTGGCTTATCCTCCCACGCCTTTGACCTCTGCCGCATGGGATAACGACTGCCATTAGACCGAACAGTCTCAGGTTCCATTAACTTTAATTAGGAAGATAACCTGGAACATTTGACATACCGAGTGGATAATTTTTAACACTTTCTCCTCTACACGAGAAAATTATTTTCAGTAATGATTCTGAAACAGAACAAATAATAACGGGCAGAAATGTCCTTTATTGAACTTCTTGTATATATAATTATGCCAGTAAAAGTTTTAAAATAAATACTGTAGTCCAAAAAAGTTTAAAAATAATGGATTTAAAAAAAGAACAAAACCAAAAAATCATATACCTACATATTATTCTGTGCCAGTTAACAAAGTGTGACATCATAGCTTCTATTTTCCAGTCTTCTGCAAATTTCCTGATGACTGGCAAAATTGATCCTCGTGGCATATTCATCCTGAAGAGACAGAATATTCAGATTTGTCAATCTATCATCTCTCATAGTTGACTGAAAGCCGTTATATGAATTTCAATTTTTTTTTTCTTTCCTGTGAAGGAACAAACAGAACAAATCTTAAATTTGGACAAAGATTCATAGAAGTCCCATTTTACGATTCACAGAAATTGCTTTCAAATAGTTTCAAAAGTTTCTGCCTCCCCAAAATTTTAAACATAAATAAAAACTCCAAGGGGTCACTTAAAATCCGTTGCAGTCGAGCCGATTCCGACCCATAGCTACTCTATAGGACAGAGTAGAACCGCCCCACAGAGTTTCCAAGGAGTGGCTGGTGAATTCCAACTGTCAACCTCTTGGTTAGCAGTCAACGCTTAACCACTGTGCCACCAGGGCTAGAGGTCACACAGAATGGTGGAATTTAAGTATCATAAACAGCATTTCTCCTGATTTTAAAATATAACAAAACCTTTTATTGTCCCTCTTCTTCCAACCAATTGGTCTCTTTTTACTGCTAAACTCCTTATGGTTAGGTAATTCCTTCTCCCTTAAAGAACACAAGATGAAATATTGGTCTCGTTTCTGTGTGGCATTTCATTCTTCATCCCATCAATTGTAAAAGGAAATGATAAAATGAGATCGTATCCAGGGTCCCTTCTAGTTTTATGTTTTGGATACTGCTCCTCTATGCTTACTTCATGCTTCAGTAAAACTGGATCATTCTATGGTACTTGAATACAGCTGTCATATCCAGACCCACAGCTTTGCACATGCCTCCAGTCTTCAAGCTCATTAACTCTTTCTAGGGTTGAACTTTGCTATGTTTTCTCTTAAATATTCCCTAAGCCAAACCACTCCAATTGTCCCTCATCCCATAGGTTTTCCCCCTCTGAACTTCCAAAATAAATTGTGCTGCTTTTGTTGTTACTACACTCTTATATTAAAAATTTCTGCACCAAAGAAGACATTCAAATGGCCAACAGACACATGAGGAAATGCTCGCGATCACTAGCCATTAGAGAAATGCAAATTAAAACCACAGTGAGATACCATCTCACCCC
>NW_004444116.1:316743-342948 GCF_000243295.1 Trichechus manatus latirostris
GTGGGGTTGTTAACCAATGTCATAAAACAGCATGTGTGTTACTGTTACATGAGAAACTATCTGTTCTGTAAGCCTTCACCTGAAGTACAATAAAATATTAAAAAAAAAAAAAAATTTCTGTAGAAATGTCCTTTTTTTTTTTTAAATCTACTAGATTAGGGTAGGATCCTGATGTTACTCATCTTTATGTCTCCAGATGGAATTTGAGAAGTCTCCTGTATTTAATTTTTATTTAAGCACTTAGACTGTGCAGAGAAGCCTCTGTTTCTCCAGGGATAGTCTGGGGACTACCTGCATCAGAATCATCTGGGATGCCCGTTGAAAAAGCAGCGTTCCTGGGACCCTCTCAGGTCAGTGAAGTCAATCACTGAATGTGAAGCCTGGGAATCTTTTTTAACAAGCTCCTTAGGTGATTTATTAGTGTAGGCTATTTAAAATTATATACTACACTAATGCAAGATCTTATATTATAGGGGAAACTGGGGGGGGGGCGGGTAATGTGGAATATCTGAACTTTCTGTTCAATTTTTCGGTAAACCTAAAACTGCTCTAAAAAATAAAGCCCATTAATTTTGTTAAAAAAATCTTTTTACAAACCACTGTTCCGGGCTATATTTTGCACAGCGTATTAAGGTCTTCAGAACCTCTCGAAGACCCGCTTTCTCAGGCCTAGTCTAGCACCAACTTCTCAGCTTCTCACACACTGGGGCTAGAAATTTGCAAAGACCTCTAGGCAAATAAGTCAGAGAACTGCCGGGAGGGCAAAGGAGGTCGGGCGCAGGCGCAGAGCCTTCAGTATCAACTGTACGCGGCAACCCTTCGCGCCAGTACAATCAGGTCCCAGCAGTTGCTCGGGCAATAACTGGCCCCACAAACGGAGACGGGGATGATCAAGGACCTGAGTGTCTGCGACCTTGTGAATGTTGCTGGGCGCTAGACCGAGAAGCGGGTTGACGCGTGGGTTTCCCTTTAATCCTTCCGGCTTCCCCAAACGCTGCGCGCTGTAGTTCCGCTCCAGGCGCAGGTCCCGCCCGGGATGTGTTCGGGGATTCGCGCGCACGGCCGGAGGCTGCGCGCCGGGGCCCCAGGGCCCCGGGGCCTGGGAGGGTGGGCCTAGAGGATCCGAGGAGTGGTCGTGCGGCAGTACCCGGTTCCTTCGGAGGAGACGGGTGAGGGGGCCACGGGAAGTGTGGGTTGCAGGTTCCGCCGGGAGGCGCCTCCGCAGCTGGGACGCGGCGTAGCGTCTGCTCGCATCCTCAGCCTAGTCCCTCAGTTACCGTGACAGCCGGTGGTGTTCCCCGGGTGTGCCCCTGGCAGATGGAAAAGAGCAGGACTGCGTTCCGCTGTCCTCCAGCTGGTCGAGGGAGGGCTTCTAACCCCGGGTTAGGATGGATGTTTCCAGGTGCTTACCGTGTGCCGGGCACTGCCCCAAGAGTTACCTGCTTTTAACTCATTTAATCCTTGCAACAACCCCATGAGATAATGTAGGGTAATTATCCTCAAGTTACAGATAAGAAATTGAAGCACACAGAGATGAAGTACCTTGCTTGAGGTTACAGAGCCTTTATTTTATGCAATAGCCTTTATTTTATGGTTCTGATGATGGGGGAATGGCATTTAAATATTGTAGGTGTTATTTGTTGGTGGATGCATTAGCAAATTCTATATATCTTTGTGGGTGCATTTGTTTTTATCTTGAACCAATTTACATGAGCATTGTTGCCTGAAGATCACCTTTTGGTAGAGCTGAAACTCTAGATTATTTCTATTGTACGGTTTGAAGTGAGGCTACCAAGGCCCTCCTGCTAATTCCTTTGAACATTGGCAAAGGCTCAGGAAGCAGTCATCCCAGTGCCACAAAGCAAAGCACAAGCAGAAGGCTAGTTCAGAATCTTCAGAACATGGTTCCTTCCGAATGAGGTCATTTCTTCAGACTGAAGAGGGTAGGAAATAAGGGAGAATTTTTTCTGGATCGAGAATTGATGATAGGAGGAAGTGGCACCGTCAAAAGAATTTCAGATGGTTAGGGTAACAGGAGGTGGTCAGCGCTGTTAGGGCTGGAAAGTTAGAGCCACATGAAGGTGCAGATAGGGTCTGCTGGTGCTGCAGCACTTTGTGATCACTTTAGTTAGACAGTAATGATTTGGCAGAGATATAGTATCTATAAAGCATTAAGGAAGTGATGACCCAAATAACTAAAAGATGAGGAAGAAAGGAGAGGAAATTTTCCACATCATGGTAGATAAACCCCTTGGCTGGAATCTGAATAAGCGTATGACCCTGACCTTGTGGAGATAGTGGCCTCCTGGCCTCTCAGAGATATATATATCTGGGGACTCTCCCTGAGACTTCTGTCACATGCATCAGCCTTTCCTTCCCTATTTCATGTGCATCTTCCAAAGCCAGGAAAAAGAAAGCATCTGTCCATGCATTAGTCCGGCAGCTACTAAAGGGAACCTCACAAATTCTCTGAGGGCATCCTTCTGTAAATGTTGTTGTTAGTTGCCATCGTGTTGGTTCCAACTCGTGGCGAGCCCACGTACAATAGAACTAAACGTTGCCCAGTCTTGTGCCATCTTCATGTTCATTGGTATGCTTAAGTCCATTGTTATGGCCACTGTGTATTCTGAGTGCCTTCCAACCTGGAGGCTTATCTTCCAACACTATATCAGACAATATTCTCTTTTGATCAATAAAGTTTTCATTGGCTAATTTTTAGAAGTATTTCACCAGGACTTTCTTCCTAATCTGTCCTAGTCTAGAAGCTCCACTGAAAGCTGTCCACTATGGGTGACCCTGCTGGTATTTGAAATACCAGTGGCATAGCTTCCAGCACCATAGCAACAGGCAAGCCACCACAGTAGGACAAACTGACAGGTGAGGGGGTCATCCTTAAATGTACACCATCACAATTTTCAAATTAATTGGTTTGAGGTGAGCGCAGCAATAATATAAACTCCTTAGGTTGTGTATGATATTCTTTTTGAGAAATGCTATGCCATCTTTTAACCTGTAATGTGCACAAAACTTTGTGAGAAAAGACAAGTAAGTACTAGTAAGGCTATTTTATGAAAAAACAAAATTCATTGCTATCGATCCAACTCATGGTGACCCCATGTGTTATAGAGTAGAACTGCTCCACAGGGTTTTCTTGGGTCTAGTATTTTTACAAAGTGAGGCCAGATTTTCTGAAAGGCAAGTGACTTTCCCAGGGATGCACAGCCCTACGGTGGTGGAGCAGTGTCAGCTGCCTTCTGTTTTGACCTGTAGGAGGAAGTAAGGGGACTACTGTCATACTCCCTATGAACTCTTTACCACATGTGAGGAAATTGACAAATAGGCTTAATAATATGCCTCAGGTCACCGAAGGAGTTTGGAGGGATTTGGCACAGAACTATCCCCTTTACCTTTCATTATCAAAGAACTAGGAACTTAAACCTAGATATGAATGTGCATTGTCCTTTTCTTCGAATATGGGAGTGGGTGGGACTACTTTTGGGTATTTATCTTACCTCTTAATCCTTAAGGTTGCATTCAATTAGCCAAAAATGGAATTACTAGACTGTTGATTCTGAATGTCTTAGGATAAGACAGTCTTTTCCCTTTCACTAGCTCTGCCTTTGACCAAGAAGAATGCCAAGAGGAGGCGGAAGAGGAAAAGGTCACTGTCTACTTCACTGTAAGGTATATATTCCACACAAGTTTAGGTTTCTTCCCTCTTTTCTGAAAGTTTGTATTATCTTGCCAAGCAGAGACACATTTATTTCTCTTTTCCTAGAGCTTCCCTTCCTTGATGAGTCTGCCACATTTTTCCCAGTTCCTTGTTTGCCTACAAACTGCTATTAATGTCTTCTTTCACTCTCCCTCACTCTGTTTCATTATTAGGTGATTGAAGAAAACAGCCTTATTGAACTCTTTGTTGGTTTCATTTTAAATATGGAGGTTCTTCTCATGTCTCTGGGGATTTGAAAAATAGTAGGTTCATTCTAGTCCTATCCCCTTAGTCTAGCCAGATGGGTATATGCCTCAGAGTTTAGGATCTTAAACTGACAGCAATCAGATAGCTTTGGACTAAACAATCAAGTCCAATCTCTTCCTATTACAGACGAAGAGACATGAAACCCAGATTGGTTGTTTTTCCCTGGTTTCTGTATAGCTACCAACAGAACTGTGACCAAAACCCATATTTTCTATGAATGCTTATATCACGAGGCCTCTATCTGATGGTTCATTGAATTGTGCTAGGAAGTCACTTGGACTGAGGTGGTCCTTCAGTGTAGCATGGAGAATTTAATCCTTAGGTTATGTAAATAGGGCTTTTAGCCATTGGTGCTTACTGCAGCCTTCCAGGGACTACCTGCTGGAATCAGTGGAGTTTAGTTTCTTGGACACTTAGGGGCCACAGGAATGGACAGTGGGATGCAGTTGTTCTTTCTTTTCCTATTGAGAGGCAATCAATTCTGTGTAGTGTAGTGAGTTTGAGTCCAGGATTTATCACTTGGCCTTGGGCCAAATTATTTAACCTCTCTATACCTCAAGTCCTTTATTTGTATTACAGGAATAATAACTAGTACCTCTCTCACCAAGCTGTTGTGAGGAATTAATAAGTTAATATGTATAAAACACTTAGAACAGCAACCAGTGTCCCAAAACAATTTGTGTATTAACTGTTTAATGCGAGATTAACTTGCTCTGTAAACTTTCACCTAAAGCACAATAAAAAATAAATAAATAAAATGCTTATAACAGGCAGACCAAAGAAAGGCTTTTTCCAGAGACCTCACCTCCAAGTTTCACCATTATGTTTCAATTCTTTTCTTTTTTTTTAGGTATAAACTTCCCCCAGTGGAGTTTCTATGTGTCTGTATATGTGTCTAGTATCTGGAAATCTTAATATCCGTGGGAAGTTTTGGCCTATCTGGCTGGGGAGGAATCAATCAGTCCTATGGGAAACTGAGTTTGTGGTTAGACTCTCCTGCTAGGAGAAGCATGTTGGTGGGGAGGCTGGTCCTAGCTAGCGCATTGTCTAGGCAACCCAGTGTGAGTTTTTAAGGCTGTTTTTGGACAGTTCAACTTGTCAAGTCACACAAACTTTTTAAAACACAAATTCCTGGGCTCCATCAAATTTACTAGGTCTGAGGTAAGGCCCAGATATCTGGAGTAACAAGTTCTATAGGTGGTTTTTTTTTTTTTTTTTTTTAGTCAGGGGGAGATGTAAACTGTCTTTTAGAATCCAGTTTTAGCCCCTTTCAGATACCCATTTTCTTGAGTTCTTCCTACCACAGCCCCTGGGAAAGTCCGTCTTACCTTTTTAATATATCAAAGCATTGAGACTGAGCTCAGAATACCTTTGTGTCTCCAGCACCAACAGCCTCATGTTAAATCATTTCCAGTCAGTAGGAATCCCAGCACGTGAATTGGACATGATCACCCAGTTGGAGGGAAAACAACTGTGGATACTGGATCTTCACAGAGCTGAAGAGGAGAGAGGGCCCAAAAATACCTGTCTAGGTAAGTTGTGACATAAAAAGACCACCAAATTGATATTTATGAGACTTGAGTTCTAGTTTCAGCGCTTACAATTATCTGGGTGACTTGGGCAAGTTACTCAACTGGTTTTCTATCTGTTGAGTGTGAGAGTTGGCCTAGATGATCTCTAAGTTCTGTTAAATCTTTGATAGTCTATGATTGTAGATTTGTTCAGAAGAATAACTAAACTAATCAAAAGAAGGATTGAGGGGTAGGTGGGGGGTCACAGTGTTGTAATTAGCATTTATGAAATTTTGTCCTCTCTCAGACATGCCAAGAAAATGGTTGCATTCAAGCTTGATTGAGACATCTTTCCTATTTGCTTTTTGAGGAGTCATCTTTTCTACACTTGAGAATCTTCACTCTTCTAACCCCTTTCTTTTCTCTCATTTCCTATGACAAATTGGCTACAGTAACTAACAGCTCATTTTAACTTTTAATCCCCTACTCTCTGCTCATCAGCTGGTATATCTGCTCATTTCCATTTTGAGGGGTGGGGGCTTAGCATATTATCCAGTCACTCTTCCCATATTTCTTGATGTGTTTGTGCTCACCCACTGCAAAAACTCTGCATTTTTATCTCTTCTGGCCTTGTTCATGTCTCTTCCATTGTTCCTTTTTATTTTCTCCCCAGATAAAAGTTTCTAGTGTTTATGAATTACAAATTAGTTATCTTTTTTTCTGCTAGTTTGTTTCCCTTGTTCTCCACAGTGGACACAGGTGACTTTTACATTTTAAATGTCTTTCAGAAAGGGAGATTTGAACTGAAACCAAAGCATCAACACCAATCAGGTTATTTCTGAAGAACCTGAGTTTTCAGGGCCAGCAATGGAAAGTCTCAGAGGGAATATGAATGAAGAAGCCTGTAAAAGTAAGGGCCAGTTATCAAGGCATATACAAAGTCCAGCACAGATGAAGTCCTCTTTTGAGAAAATGGGGATCAAAAAAGTATCAATGACCCTCAAGGAAATTTCCACTGGAGGGAAAGGCCTTGAGCCCAGTGAATTCATTCTGAGCTCAAACCTTGATACACAACAAAAAATTCCAAAGGAAGATAAATCCCTAATATCTAGGAAAAACTCCAAAAATAATTCAGAATTAATTAAACACCAGAAACTCTTCCCACAGAAGAAACCTTGTAAATGCAATCAGTGTAGAAAAGCCTTTAATTACCAGTCAGACCTTATTGTACACAGTAGAATTCATGGTGGAGAAAAGCCTTTTGAATGCAATGAATGTGGGAAGACTTTTAGCCGAAGTACACACCTTATTGAACATCAAAGAACTCACACTGGAGAGAAACCTTATGAATGCAGTGACTGTGGAAAAGCTTTTAGCCGAAGTACACACCTTAGTCTACATAAGAGAATCCACACTGGCGAGAAACCTTATGAATGTAGTGAATGTGGAAAAGCCTTTAGTCGGAGCACTAACCTTAGTCAACATCAGCGAACTCATACCCAAGAAAAACCTTACAAATGTAATGAATGCGGGAAAGCCTTCAGTGACCGTTCAACCATAATCCAGCATCAACGAATACACACTGGAGAGAGTCCCTATGAATGCAGTGAATGTGGAAAAGCTTTCAGTTGGATCTCATCTCTTACTGATCATCAGAGGATACACACTGGAGAGAACCCCTATGAGTGCAGTGAGTGTGGGAAAGTGTTCAGCAGAAGCTCATCCCTTATTGAACATCAGAGAATCCACACTGGAGAAAAGCCCCATGAGTGCAGAGAGTGTGGAAAGGGCTTCAGTCGAAGCTCATCCCTTATTATTCACCAGAGAACTCATACTGGAGAGAAACCTTACAAATGTAATGACTGTGGGAAAGCCTTCAGTCAGAGTTCAACTCTAATCAGACATCAACAACTTCACACTAAAGAGTAATATAATACCTGAGCTTTTATTAATGTTAGCACAAAAGCACATATGCATAACCACCCACAGATGGAGAGGTACATATGTATAGCTATATATATATGTATAGTTTGAATTTTCCTTTCCTACTAGCTATAAGCCAGTTTCAAACTTTTTTTTCTTCTTTTTTAATGAATAGGTGATCAATACATCAAGGGGATGACGTTAAAAACCTAACATATTGAATGTAACATTCTGGAGGGCTCCAACCTGAGAGTGTACAACTGCCTTACAAGTATCTTGCAGTTCCTCACCTTATCTTGGGTCTTGGGTCCCCAAAAGGAGCCCTGGTGGCACAGTGGTTAAGGGCTAACTGAAACGTCGGTGGTTTGAATTTAGCAGCCACTCCACAGTAGAAAGACGTGGCAGTCTACTTCCGTAAAGATTATACCCTTGGAAACCCTATGGGGCAGTTCTACTCTGTCCTATGAAGGAGCTGAGTTGGAATCAACTCAACAGCAATGGGTCTGTTTTGGGTCCCCAAACAACCAGTGAACCCTCTGTTTCCCAACATCTGCTCCTTCCCTTAAAAGTAAATCTTTTGTGTATATGTGTGTGTGTTTTCATACTTGCTGGCCCCAGTAGCAGAACAGAGGGAGCTGGCTTCAGTGCAGGACTAAAAACTTCCTGCCAATTTTGGGATAATAGTGTTGAGGCAAGTTCAGTTTCCACACTTATAAGGATAAATTTTTCTCTTCTTCCTCCCTACTTCACTTTCTTCTTTTTTTTTTTTTTTTTGCTATAGCATATGTTCATTAAAGCATAACCCACACTAATCCTAGTGTTATTTTATCACATTCTTATCAAGTATGTCCTAAAATCCTTATAAACATTTAGTTCCTCCATTATCTTGGGAAAAAAAAGCCTCTGTCATGGATTGAAAAATGTGTGTGTCAATTTGGCTGGGCCATGATTCCTGGTATTGTGTGATTTTCTTATATGTTATAAATCCTGCCTTTATGATGTTAATGAGGGAGGATGGGTGGCAGTTATATTAGTAAGGGAGGACTCAATCTACAAGAGGCAATCTCTTGAAATATAAAAGAGAGAAGTGAGCAGAGAGACAGGCGGACCTCATACCACCAAGAAAGCAGTGCCAGGAGTAGAGCATGTCCTTTGGACTTGGGGTCCCTGCGCAGAGAAGCTCCTAGTCTGGGGGAACATTGATGAGAAGGCCAACAGAGAGAGAAAGCCTTCACCTGGATCTGATGTACTGAATTTGGACTTTTAGCCTACTTTACTGTGAAGAAATAAAGTTCTCCTTGTTAAAGCCATCCACTTGTGGTATTTCTGTTAAAGCAGCACTAGATGACTAAGACAGTTTCTATTGCTACTCTATTTTTTTAAATGTTTCTTTTGTTATAGGGTCACTATGAGTCAGAATTGACTTGATGGCAACAGGTTTTTTGGTTTTGTTTACAGAATTCATGAAATGTATACCCTCTGGCTTTGACCCTCACAGATCTTGTAAAGCTGATCTCTGAAAGACAAAGCCAGTGCCTATTTCTCAGTCTTCTTCCTGCTTGAATAAGAATTGGCACTTTTGTTAAATAAGGGGGAAAAAACAAGAAAAAAAAATGATTCTTGTGATGGTTGCACAACCTTGTGAATATACTAAAAATTGCTTCACTGTACATATGAAATGAGTAAAGTGTACAGTATGTGAATTAACATCTCAATAAAGTTATTTAAAAATTTTTTTTAAAAAAGAATTGGTGCTTTTGGCCACTTTTCTTTCTCCCCTTGGCCACTTTTACATGCCTTAAAACTTGAGCTTCTTCTGGTATCCACATTTTTTTCTACCTCCCAGAACTTCTGTAATTACAAATGATCAGCTCTGTGACTTTGGGCAAGGGTTAGACCAGAATAATCTCATTTTTATTGGTTTATGATACTTGAGGTTATTCAACTAGACTATAAGCTTCTTTAAGGCAGAAATCTTGTTTTAGATACAATGAATTTTGAGAACCATTGCTCTACTGGTGACGCCCTGGTGGTGCAGCGGCTGCTAACGAAAAGGTCAGCAGTTCAAATCCATCAGCTGCTCCTTGGAAACCCTATAAGGCAGTTCTGCTCTGTCCTATAGGGTCACTATGAGTCGGAATCAACTCGACAGCAACGGGATGAAACATCACAGACTGCTGAGTAGACATTAAATGCCCTGTAATTAGTGTTTATTGATTCCTCTTTATCTCCTGTAATAAATTTGCTAGACTTTATTTGAAATGGCTCAATAACTGATTCCATTCTCACTATTCCTACTGCTGCTGTCAAGTCCTCAGTACTTTGCGGCTAGATTACTAGAGTAAATGCATTTGTTGCTGTCCTTATGTCCCTGCTTTTATCTAGCTGCCTGTATAAACTACCACTTTGTTCAAAAATAGTCCACAGTTGCCCAGTGTCCCCAGGAAAAAGTTCAAACTCCTTTATCTTCAAGGCCTTCCACAGTTGGAACTATTTACCTTTATTTTCCATTACTTTTCAAAACAAAGATGTGGTACACGTGGGCAGGCCTAACCTTTGTCCCTCTTCTCACACTTGGCTTCTTTTCAGACTATTCCATGGCACACTTTTACATGTCCTGCTTTTTCCTTTGTATCTCCAGAAGTCCTATTCACCCTTTCTTAAAGGCCCTGCTCGAGTCCTAGCTCCTTTGTGATACTTTCAGTCTCACACCTTCTTAGAAATCCTTTTCAGTGATGGTCTGCATTATTCTACTTCGTTCAACACTTTCTTATTCTGTTCTCAGGTTCTTTCAGGTGTGCTGTTCCATAAGCTGTTTTGAAGTTAGAAATCATCTTAAATATCTTACAAGTCCCAGGTAATAAATACATAATACCATGCAGATTTGGACTCTAATTTTAATCTAAAACAGGAGGGTTTAATTTAGCAGTGCTACTTCTTCAGTCTTTTGAATGGTGAGAAAACCTCGTAAATATTTTCGGCCCTTTTGTCCTACCTTGAATTATGTACATTATTTATGAGGATGGCAAGACTTCATCTCACGTACTTTGAACATGTTATCAGGAGGGACCAGTCCTTGGAGAAGGTCATCATGCTTGGTAAAGTAGAGGGTCAGCAAAAAAGAGGAAGACTTTCAACAAGATGGACTGACACATTGGCTGCAACAATGGGCTCAAACATAGCAACACTTGTGAGGATGGCACAGGACCAGGCAGCGTTTCTTTCTGTTGTACATAGTGACACTATGAGTTGGAACCAACTCAATGGCACTTGACAACAACAACTTACTCTTGAGACTAACACCTAACAGCACTTAATCTTGGGACTGACTCTTCTTTAGAGTTCATGGGATGCTGGCCCTTGGCTTTCCACTTCATGGGGTTATAAGGATGAAGTGAGTTTATTCATGTGAAGTGATGAAAACAGTACCTGGAATATAGTTAGTGCTCAATAAATGCTAGTTGTTATGATTCCACTGTTTCACATCTACCTGTAGCCTTTCGCTTCCTTGTCTGCATAGTCTGTGACTCCATTACCAGTAATTATTGGAAAACTACGACCACAATCAAATAAATTAGAAGGCACCTACTCTGTCATAATAGGCAATAGCCATCTATTTTATTTATTATAACGGAATCGTGTTAAAATTTATTCAGGACAGCTTACAAGTACAGTAAGATAGAAAACCGAAAACACAAATCAGCATTAGAGAAGGCAGAAAATGCCAAGAAGATCAAGATCAGGATAAGCTATGGTATCCCACACATTTATTCAGTTTGAGATATTCTCAGTATTCTGGCAACCAACGTGAGATCATTTATTTATGTTGTTTTTTTTTTTTTAAAAAGTGGTACATTCCTCAAGGAAAGCATAACTTTTTTCTAATACTTAGATTTAAGATAAATTTGTCTACTGGCCTTCATATTCATACAGTAATTATACAATGCCCTCAGTAGTACACAAATTATGTATCCTCCACAACATCAAGTAAACAGTATGTTCTCCAGTGAATAAATACTCAGTTCATAGTAGAAGGCCCAAAGAGGCCCAGAGGTTAGAAGGAGCAGCAGTAGCGTGTATTAATCAAGTGTTACTAGGTGGCAGAAAATAAGTTCTTTGCATACATTTGGGTCATTTAATTCACCACAGGTTGGAATGAGGAAATGGAGGTTTGTTGTTAGCTGCCAGAGTTGATTTTCAACTCATAGTGACACCATATGATAGAGTAGAACTGCCCCATAAGGTTTTCTTGGTTGCCATCTTTACAGAGCAGATCACCAGCTCTTTCTCTACAGAGACACTGATAAGGTTGGGCCTCTAGGGCTCTTAATTGAAGTTTAAACCAAAAAACCAAATCCGTTGCCATCCAGTCGATTTGGACTCATATCGACCCTATAGGACAGAGTAGAACGGCCCCGCAGGGTTTCCAAGGAGCGGCTGGTGGATTTGAACCTTTCGGTTAGCAGCCAAGCTCTTAACCACTAAGCTACCAAGGGCCAGGATTTGTCCCCAGTTCTTCTGATTGCAGTACTGGACCTCTTTAGCTGAACCCTGGCTGCTGGACAAGAGCTGGAAAATAAACTGTGTAAGTAAAAGGCGTAAAGATGAGAAAATGCCCTCAGTGTGTTGCAGTAGATTATGAAGAGACTAGATTGCCTATGGAAGAGCGCTTACGATGTTAGATGTGAGAAAGTTGATTTGGAATTGGATAACTACAGGGGAATGACAGGAGGTTTTTGATCACAGTAGTTAAATTTGGCATGGGAGCAAAAATCTGGTTTGAGAGACAAGATGGTTTAGAAATAAGATAGCAGAAACTAGGTGGGAAGCTGGAGTCTTAGAATGTTTGTACTGGGAAATGGAGAGCAGCAACAGATGAAGAAACAATGAAGGACAGATCTAGTGAAATTGGTCACTAAATATGAGTAATGAAGGAGAGGAACCTGGGGCTACATTACTCATTTGGTATTTTTACTTAACTTTCATGTAAATTACAAGTGCAGGCAGGGATGGATTTCTGATATACACTCAGCAGTTAGTCAAAAACACAAAAGTCCAGGTTGGATGGCTGGTTACCTGCATCTTTAACAAGAAGTCAGTAAGAAGAACCAAACATTTATAATGGGATTTCTGGTAAAGGAGTCCGGTGAGAAGGTAAGAGAGACAGGGAGTGTGCGGCCCTATTTTAGGAAGAAATAGATGCGGCCAAAACAACTGTGATTAAGCTTACACTTAGGAGGGACGAGTCCTTGGAGAAGGGCGTGCTTGGTATAGGGTCAGCAAAAAAGAGGAAGACCCTCAACAAGATGGATTGACACAGTGGCTGCAACAACGGGCTCAACAATAGCAATGATTATGACGATGGTGCAGGACCCGGCAGTGTTTCGTTCTGTTGCATATAGGGTGTCTATGAGTCGGAATCCCTTCCGCGGCCCCTAACAAGCTAACATTGAAGCAGAGCCTCTTCAAAATAATTTCTTACATTACAGGGGCCCCCATCTAGGCGCTTTTCCGCGAGCCCCGCGCGCGGGTGGAGCCAGAGAAAGACGCCCGTTGAGGCCCGCCGCCTCCACTCCTCTTTGCTCCCACCCATCCTTCGGGATTCGCGATGGAGTAAGGAGCCCTCTGAGTGCGAAGACCACCGCGTCTATGAGCAGGCCTCTGGGCTGGACGTGCTCCGGCCCTTTACGGCCACCGTAGGCGGGGGGGGCGACTGTCGTGCGCGGCCGCCGGTCCCGATGGCACCGAGGGTTGCTCCTGGAAGTCACTGAGACGTGCGCCGACGGCCTCCCCGAACCCCATTTTCCCGCTTCCTGTGAGTTGGGGGGAGCGCTCTGAAGCAAAATCCGCTAAAGAGCCAGGAGGGGATGAGTGCTGCGTCGCCTGCGAAGCGTGGTCCGACTAGGTTCCCCACGCAGCTGCCGGCCCACTCGCCCTTCGGTCGCCGGCACCGCCGGAGCGCGAGCGTCACCCATAGTCGGCGGGGTCACTCCCCACCCCCGCCCCGCGCGCAGGCGGTCGAGGGCCGGGCCGGTGAGCGCTTCGTCTACCACCACTGGACTCGCTTTTCTTTCTAAAGCAATAGTTTACTATTTTTTTAAAAGACAATACAGAACTAGGAGTCCGCACACGTGGCTTGTAATTCTCGCTTTACCTTCCGTGAGAAAGGGTGTGAACATGGTTTAATTCGTGAATGCAACTAGGGCTGCCGTAAAGCAAGCCCTGGAATAGTACACTACCTTGTCGTGAGAAGGAATAAACGTTTAGTAGAGTTGCGGGAATAGCAGGTGAGTTGTGCGGTTTTCTTTTACAAGAGAACTATTGCTTTAGATTTACTAACTTCTGTGATGAAAAGTGGCTGAAGGTGATATGTTATTTAGAAAATTTAAACAAGGTAAAGGTGACTTTTTTTTTTAATTGAGAAAGTAGTTTATTTGAATAAATGTTAGCTTTGTTGTCAAAAACCATTATACTATGTCACCTTCAAAAGCCCTATGCAATTTAAAAACATGAAAACAAAAATTTTAACTTCTAAATAAAGAATGTTTGCGGAATCTGAACCTATTTGTAAAAACTATTAAAGTTCAACACCTTCTGATTGGTTTGCAAGAACAACTTCACACCAGGAAAGAGAAATTTACTGGCAGAATTTCAACACAAACTTTTGCGTACAAATGGGATTGAAAAATTTGTATACTACTTTAGTAAGCATAGGCAAAAATGCACCTTTTTTTAAATTGAAACCAAATATCAAAATAAATTGAATTTACAATCAGACCTCCAAATTGCAGTTTCAAAAAGCATTAAAACAATATTAAAAACAATAAAGAGGTGTAGTCAAGTTTTGTTTTACCACTAACAAATACTTTTCGTAACAATTTGAAATATGGCTTATTTCGTCTTTATATTATACTTTAAAAATTTCCATTTTGTATATTTTTTATAATGTACAGAATACTACATACATGTGTTAAAATATTTATAATACAGTAGTACATTTATTAATCCATTGTTGTTAGGTGATGTTGAGTTGGTTCCAACTCATAGCAACCCTATGTACAACAGAACAAATTGACTTGTTCAAAATTCTATTACTCATGGAGCACCCATCTGAAAAAGTTTTAAAGACTACTGCATTTAACAGCTGTTTTTGCAACTTCTGTATGTAGGGCACTATGGGAATACAAAGATGAAAGAAATAGTCTTTGGTTACAGAACTTACCAATTGCTCTTGCCCCCCACTCAGGATAATAAGTATGCAAATAATTACAATAAGAGGCAGAACAGTAAGTGCCCCAGAAGAGGTAAAAATGAGGTGACAGTTTGGAGATGAGAATTTCTTGCTGACTGTGACTAAAGCTTCAGTGACTAAAGTAAGATATGTGGGACTATAATGGAGTCCCTACGTAGTGCAAACAGTTAACTTGCTGGGATGCTAACCAAAAGGTTGGTAGTTCCAGTCGACCCAGAGGCACTTCAGAAGAAAGGCTTGATGATCTACTTCCCAAAAATCAGCCATTGAAAATCCTATGGAGCACAGTTCTGCTCTGGCACACATGGGGTTGCCATGAGTCAGAGTTAACTCAACAGCAACTGGTTTAGGACCATAATAGGCAGTTTCCAGGGACTGTCACTCATTTTGAACCAGTTTATCATTTGGACCAATTTATTTTCAGCCAGTTTGATTTTGACCAAGTCTCTTTCAGCTAATGTTTTGAGAGGACTTGTGGATGAATATGAGGTTAAGAAGTCAGAGGCAATAGGACTGAGCAACTGTTTCTATTTGAGGGACAAAGGAGAGGGACATTTTCAGCATGGGTGACTAGGAAAAATGATAGTCATTCCATTAATAGAAACTGAGAAGTCAGGGGACTTGTTGGTTATCATTTGGGGTGAGTTCAGTTATAGTCAGCTTAACTCGAAAGTGCAGCAAACATCCTGGAAGACATATCCAACAGGGTGCTAGAAATGTGGCTTTGGAGCTTAAGGGAATGGATAGTTGGAGAGGCCAAGATTCCAGCATGGTCTTCTTGAAGGAACTAGTTAAAGCCGCAGGGGTTGCTGAGATGTGATTGCCAAGAAGAAAAGACAGAACGGAGTTAAGGACTTTGTTTCCATTTAGGAGAGGACTGAGGAAGCTGAATTACAAGAAACGGCTGGTGAACAGAGCCAAATGTTGCAGAGAAATCATAGAGAATAAAGATGGATAAAAGAGCATTGATGGTTATGAAATCTGGGTGTCTGCAAATTGTCATCATGGACTTTGAAGTTACTGAAGAATAACCCTTTGCCCTAATTCCTAGTTGATGGCTCTTTATGCAGTTTTGAGAGATGGAGGCAGCAGCTGGTGATAAATTTAACTTTTACATTCCATTAAAGCCATTTCTAGAGGAACCCTAGTGGCACAGTGTTTGAGCGCTTGGCTGCTAACCAAAAGGTCGGCGGTTCGAATCCACCAGCCGCTCTGTGGGAGAAAGATGTGGCAGTCCACTTCTGTAAAGATTACAGCCTTGGAAACCCTATGGGGCAGTTCTGCTCTGTCCTGTAGGGTTACTATGAGTTGGAATTGACTTGACAACAATGGGTTTGGTTTGGTTTTGGATAAAGCCATTTCTGTCTTTCCATACCACCTTTTGCCTTTTCTATCCCAACACCCGATATCTTTAAAAATGAAAGGAAATGAAGACAGTGGAAAGGAGAGGCAATTGTATAATGATAAAATTTAAGTAAAGGAGTTGGAGGGGAACTCAGGATCACCAAGTTCATAAATACCCACGGCCACTGAGTCTAGAGAGGAGCATATAAACATTATATTTATATTAATTATGTACTTACAATTGAGATAAATGTTATGCAAGAAAAGTACACAGCCCAAGAAGAATATGACAAAATGATCTAAACTGGAGTGGAAGTTGGTCAGAGAAGACCTTCCTAAGCCACTGGGGTGGACTGTCCATGACAAAGTTAGGACCACTTTGGCTAAAGTATGGGAACATGGTAATCAGTGATGGATTACACAATAAGTGAGGTATGCACAGGCTTACTTGTGTTTACTTACTAATCTGTAGTGCACAATTTCACATGGGTTTCATGTGATGGTTATTTCACATGGGTTTCATGTAGTGGTGAAATTGTGCACTACAGATTAGTAAGTAAACACAAGTAAGCCTGTTCGTACCTCATGTGGTGAAACCCATGTGAAATTGTAAGTCTTCATTTCTAGGACAAATATCTGTCTTTTGGAACTTTCTGAAGGA
This sequence comes from Trichechus manatus latirostris, assembly GCF_000243295.1. Taxonomy (NCBI): domain Eukaryota; kingdom Metazoa; phylum Chordata; class Mammalia; order Sirenia; family Trichechidae; genus Trichechus; species Trichechus manatus. The sequence continues at coordinate 333,414 of NW_004444116.1, forward strand.
CACAGATAAGGCCCCAGACAGCTGTACCCTTGGTACTTGCACTAAGCAAGGGGCACAGTGGCTACATCCCACATTGCTAACTGCATGGTAAGGATCAGCATGAATGCAGCCTCCAAAATGTGGGATGGATCCAGTCCTCATCTGCCCATTTCTCCATCCTCATTGCCAGCTGCTCACATGGCACACTCTCCAACCCTGGCCACCCAGAGCTGGGTCAGAACTCAACAAGTTAGATGGACATAGTCTTTCAGACCAGCTGCCCATGCAGCATTTCTCAGACCCTAACACCCAGAGCTAGGTCAGAGCTCACATATTAGAAGGACATTTTCTTTCAGACTGCCAAAAAGGCAGATAGATGCCAGCCTCTACTGGCTCTTGCTGCCCCTGTGGGTTCGTTAATTCCCTGGAACAACTCACAGAATTTACAGTGTACCATACTTAAACGGCTACAGATTTATTACAACCAGAAGGGACACAGACGTGTAAGTAAGGTCTGGGAGGCATCACAGTGCGGATCTTCCATGTCCCAAAGAGAGACATGCTACCCTCTTCCGCGCATGGTCACCAACAAGGAAGCTCATCTGAGCCTTGGGGCTTGGGGCTTTTATTGACCTCACCACATGGCTGCAGTAGATTACAGTGATGCACGAGGCTTAGTCAGCATCAAGCCCCCAGGTGGCCCCTCTTGGTTTGGTCAGCCCCCACTCATTAGCTTCAGGTATGGTCAGGCTTTCAGGAACCCAGAACAAAGGCCAAATTGCATGGTGATTCCACACCTCACAGTACTGTTTTGTGGGTAGGAGAGGGGCTTCTCCTGGATTCCATTTGGTCTCTTGCTATCCCAGAAGAATAATGCTTACACCTAGGTTGGGTATGAAAATTTTCCACATGACATGTCCTTTTCTCCTCCAGCCTTGCCTTTTCAGGAGTCTGCCATTTCTCAGGATGGGAGCACAGAGGAGAAAACAGTCTCCAAGGGAATGAATAAATCCAGATCTCGGTGAATTGGGATTTTATTAATTTTTTCTAAAAATATGTCAGTTTCCTGAGTGAATATATTTATGTCCTTCATTTTGAAGTTTCAAGTCAGTTCCTAGGACTTGATGCCAATTCTCCATAGCTGAAGGCCTGTCCTGGAGAATATATTTTTGGATTTGGTTTGCTAGTATTTTGTTGAGTAGTTTTGCAGTTATATTGATTAGGGATATTAGTTTGTAGTTTTCTTGTGGTTTCTTTGTCTCGCTTTGGTATCAAAGTAACACGAGCCTCATAGAATGAATTAGGTAGTGCTCCCTCCTCTTCTGTTTTTTGGAAAAGTTTAAGTCAGATTGGAGTGCTTCCATAAATGTTTGGTAGAATTCCCCAGTGAAGCTGACTGGTCCAGGACTTTTCTTTGTTGGGAAGCTTTTGATTACTGACTAATTCAATCTCTTCACTTGTTATAAGTCTGTTGAGATCCACTATTTCTTCTTGAGTCAGTGTAGGGGGTTTAATGTGTTTCAAGGAATTTGTCTGTTTCTTCTAAGTTATCTAATTTGTTGGTCCCAGTACACTTTAAAAAATTATTAGGAAATATCCAAGACATTAAAAATATTATCTTAACAGAATAAACACACATTGTCCACCATCCACCTGAAGAAATCAGCATTAACAGTGCAAGTGGAGTCTCTTTTTGCTTCTCTCCAGAAGTTATCTTGACTATACCCAAACAGCTAAACTCCTTCTCTAATTTAAAACAAGTTGTTTGTCCCTTCTGTTTTACTTAGGTCATCTGACGTGAATTCTAAAATATTTACTTTTCTCGTCTCTTAACCTGTTTTGAGTCACACAACTCTGCTCAAAATTGCACATACATACAAAATTGTGCCTTCAACTACATGGGGTCCTTGAACTCGAGGTAAACAACTCGTATTCAGTATGTATCCTCTATTCCTGCCCTCTTGCCTTAAAGAATTTTCCCTTATTTCTAAATTCATTCATGGCCATTATTTCATTTCCTTTTATCTCCTATATCTTTAATTGCTCCCTCCCTAATCATGTTTTCAAATATGTAGAGCTTCCTAGGTAACTGAAGAAATGTTTATTCCTAACCACCTGATCTTTTCTCAATCTGATCTCTTCCCTCCTGTCCTTACCAAAGAAAATGTCAACAAATAACCTCTAAATTGGCAGACTACAACCTTTCTCCATCATTATCTTCTTCATCTCTTCATAGCATTTACTATTGCTAATTCCCTCTATTCTTGGAACCATTTTCTCTTTTATAACAGTAAAAAAAAAAAAAAAGAAAGAAAAAAAAACTTTACTGTCTTATATCAGAATCTAGGTTCTTCCATCAACCCCCTCCCCCATATTTTTCTTCTCTGTTAATGGTACAACCATCTCAAGCTTGAACTCTAACCATTGTCCTTGACTACTGTCTCTTTCACCAATACCCCAATTCTACCTTGAAAAATTCTGTTCTTAGATGGGGATATATGAGGAAAAGATGATCCAGGACAAGGGAAAGAAATGTGTGACCACTCCAGAAATCACATGACACTTGGGAAACAGCAACAATTCGATCTCACGTGGGTCTCAGCCAACAAAAAAATGTTAACCATTCCCTGCTCTGTATCCCACTTGATAGAAGGGGAGATTTTCAAGGAGACAACAATAGGGAAAAAAAAAATAGATGAAGAAAAGTACCATGCCGTGCAGCTGCCAAACTCACCAAATGGAAATGCCCACCCTAACAATCCTCCCCACCAACATCAGAGATGAGCCACACATTCCTCTGTCACTTATTGTCTGTTTTCTATAGGACTGGAACTAAAATCACAGTCCTCAGTCTGAATAAACATCAATATCCTTAACAGGGCCTATGAGGTTCTGTAGATGTCTCTGCTAACATTTTCAGCCTCCTCTCCCTACCTTCCCAGACCTCCATGCTTTTGCCACCCTGGCCTTCTCATGGGTCTTCAAGAGTTGCCATGCATTCACCTGTCTCAGCCTCTGTGTCTGAAAAACCCTTCCTTGTTTTCTTTACCTACAAAGTCCTCCTTCCTCATCCTTCAGATCTCAGCTGAAGTGTCACTTCCTCAGGAGAGCTTTCTTTGATCTCAGAGTAGGTCATTTTTCACTTACAGAACCTTCACAATTTCTGGCTTATATGATTATTTAGTTAATGTCTGTCTTCCTTACCAAACTTTTAAACCAGACATCCTAGCCAAATCAAACATGAGGGCAGGTAGTTAGTCTGTTTGGCTTACCTTTGTTCCCCTTGTTCCAAAAATAGTCCTTGGCACACAGTAATTATTCAAGAAAAACTTACTGAATAAATGAATGATTGAGTTTCTCCAAGCCACACTAAATAAAAAAAAATACAGGCATCTCTCTTTTACCAATAAGTTAAATTCCGAAGGTTACCAACTTGGAAACTATGCTTGGCAGCTAGGATGCTACATCATATCCTAAAATTTTATGTAATGGATAATATACCTGTTGTGTTTGGCTCACATATCACTACTATTTATAACAATGTAAGAAAAATGTATTCTGAAATATAAACACAAGAACTCAACATTGTCTCAGTGCAGTCTGCTTCTTTAGCTGCCATTAAGTCAGCAAAGGTTTGTAATGGAGCTCAATGTTGTACAGGGAGAGAATACCAGGCAATTTGCCAACATTCTACCTTTCCATGGAAATGTCTGTCCATAATCCCATGCATATATAAATGAAAATAAATTTTTAGTTAACTTTCTTCTTAGATGTTCAAACACACACAAAGAACAACTTGGGACTCAAATTTCTCTGCTGTCCATATGAAGGTCAAATAGGTTGTTTATATACTGAGGACTGACTGAATTCTCAACCCCTCACCTGACTCTAAAGTGTGAACATAATCATTCTGCAGGAAGTTTGACAAAGTTTCATAGATACAAGCTAGACGTATGTCACAGGTGATGCCATAGTGATGGTAAAAAGAACTATCCATTAGATGAGACTGTTGGTCCCAACAATGTCACTTACTCCCTGGACAAAATTAAGTTGGTCATTTGGCATAATTTTCAGTTTCCCCATTATTTCTACTTGTCCCAGAGGACTCCTCTGATAAGAAATTAAAAACACATGAATATACTTGAGCAAAAATGCTCAGCTCCTCTAATTTAATAGCAGCAATAAAGTTCATGGCTAACATTGATTAAGTACTTACTCATATGAAACTGTTGTAAAGCCTTGTATGAATTAACTCATTGTCTTAGGCTGGGTTCTCTAGAGAAGCAAAACCAGTGAAGCATATAAATATATACAGAGAGACATTTATATCAAGGAAATGACTCACACAGTTGTAGAAGGTAGAAAGTTCCAAGTCCAGGGGTCAGACTGGAGGCTGCTCCTGACACATAGCTGCAGGGGCCGGCGAACCCAAGATCGGTAGGACAGAAAGCAGGCCTCAGGCTTACAGGCTGTGGAGGTTGATGAATCCCAAGATTGGCAGGTAAGCTGCTAGCTCAAGTCTGAGGTCAGATGAACAAGAGCCAGCTGCAGGATCCAAACTGAGCAAAAGCCAAAGAGCGAATTCCGGCAACATGGCACTCTAGGCAGAATCACCCTGCTGTCCCTCCACAGTAAAGATCCGAAAAACTAAGCCAAACAGAAACAGCAATCCTAAAACCTGAAACATCAAATGAAGAGATAAAGAACTCAGCCAAGGACCAAATGGAATAAGAAACTGACAGAGAACAGAGAGCGAGGAGACATACATGCAGAGGTTCCCTATCAGCTAATGCAGCATGGATCCGCCATCTGGGACTCCTATCAGAGACCAGCAAACAGGGAGTATGAGAAAGCACTGAGCTTCCAGCAGGAGACAGAATAACCGGTAACCAGCGATATACGCTTTCCCACCACCCACCCTTCTTCACCCCCACTCGGCCTCCTCTGCTTCCCTCGGCCACAGTCTCTTCACCAGGAAGCACAGGCTGCTTGGATTCCACTCACCCACACTGGCCAACTCCCTGAGTGCCATTTCTTGGCCGCTGGTGTTGTTTTTCTCCGCTTCTTTTGATTTCTTCCTTTAGTCTCACCACCTCCCCCTCCTTTTGCTCAAATACCTGGCTCTGTGTCTCATCTTCTTCTGAGGGGCTGTGGAGCTCCACTTGAGTGTGGAACTGCTTCCCAGTCTGTGCTGCCATGCTGGAGGTATCCCGGGGCTTTTGTTTGTTTGTTTTGAATTGTTTGTTTTCTTTTTCTTTTTTCAAGTTGGGAGCCCGTTCTGCTCGGGTGGTGCTGCACAGCTTGGGACCTACTCCCTCAACTTGCGTACACGTGCAGAGGGATCCCTGAGGGCTTTTTTCCCGTGGGTTTTTTTGGGGGGAGGGGTTTCTTGTTCTTTTTTTTTTTTAATTTGTTTTCTTTTCCTTCCTTTTCCCTTTCTTCATTACTCAGTTTCTCGTCTCTCTATACCTTTCTTCTCTTCCTGTCCCCTGATTACCTGGTTCTGAGTGACATCTCTATGCCTTCTAGCCAGGCTGTACTTCAACACCTGGGAACAACTTCCCCAGACCTCGTAGCAGCACCGGTGGGATCCCTGGGAGCTTTGCATTTCTTTTTCTTTCTAATTTTTATTCATTATTTTCTTTCCTTTTTTTTCTTCTTCTTCCCCTTTTTGTTTTTCTCCATTTCATAATCTCTCATCTCTTCACTCCAACAGCAAGCTCCCCTAGCACTCTTTTTTGTTTGTATGTTTTTGGCTCCTATTCCTTTCTCCTCTCTCCCATGCTCATCTTAGCTCCACACATCACAATCTGCCCGCTCCATCCTGCCAACTTGCACCGTGCACTTAACATCATACCACCAAGCAGCACAGGCATGGCCTACTGGAACCTGCCCTGCACTGATTACCGACCCACCCTGGTGGCTGTAGTAAGTGCCACAAACAACCCATCCCAGCAACTCCTCTTCAGCTAGACCTGCCCTGCTGTACCATATCTGAGTGACTGACACTGCCACTTGGAGGAGGTGAAAAGTATCATGCCCACAGACGAGCAAACAAAAAACACAGCCCGCCTGCTCAGACATAGCCAAATTTTTTAAAAAAGGAGAAAACAAATCTACAATCAATAAGTAAGAAAAATAACTACTGAATGCCTCGAATACAGCAGACAATATCAAAATATTTACAAAAACAGGACAGGATGGTTCCAGTAAGCATCCAAAATAAAACACCAGTTGACGTTCCAGTGGAAGAAAAGGCACTAGAACTACCTGATAGGGAATTCAAATCTCTAATACTCAGAATTATTGAAGAGTTGAAGTGAGAAGCAGACACAAATGAGGAAAACATAGGCAAATTCATGGAAAAGGCAGACAAATTCATGGAAAATGCAGACAAAAAAATGGAAGAATTCAGGAAAATAATGCAGGAACAAAATGCCAAAATAAATTCACAACTAGAAATTATACAAAAACAACAATTAGAAATCCAAAAGATAACAAGATTTCAGAAATGGACTGTCATAGAAGGGCTGAGGAGCAGATCTGAAACAGTCAGAGACAGGATCAGCAGAATTGAACACAAACACTTGGATACAACGCTGTTTGAGGAAAAATCAGAAAAGAGAACGAAGGAAAATGAAGAGACACTGAGAATTATATGGGATACAATCAATCAAAAGCCAAAATTTTCGAGTGATTGGAGTTCCAGAACGGGGAGAAAACAGAAAACACAGAGAGGATCATTGAAGAACTGCTGACAGAAAACTTCCCCAATATCATGAAGGATGAAAAGCTGGCCATCCAAGAAACTCAACGAACCCCATATAGGATAGACCCCAAAAGAAAATCACCAAGGCATATCATAATCACACTCGCCAACACCAAACACAAAGAATCCTGAGAGCAGCTCGTGAAAAAGAAAAAGTCACATACAGAGGAGAAACAATAATACTAAGCTCAGATTATTCGGCAGAAACCATGCAGGCAAGAAGGCAATGGGATGACGTATATAAAACCTTGAAAGAAAAAAATTGCCAGCCAAGAATAATATATCCTGAAAAACTCTTGTTCAAATATGATGGTGAGATTAGGACATTTCCAGATAAACAGAAATTAATGGGATATGTAAAAACCAAACCAAACATACAAGAATATTAAAGGGGGTCCTTCAATCTGAGAACAAAAAACATCAGACCACAGGCTGAATCCAGGACACAGGATTGTACCAGCCAGATACCAATCTAGGAAATGAACTCTCAAGGACTATCCAAAACCAAAAGAAATACAACAGGGAATCAGAGCAGTTAATCTGTAAATGACAACAACATCAAAACAATAAAAGAGGGAATAAACGGCATAGGTATAGAACCTTCTAATAGAGAGGAAGGCAAGGCGATACCAAGTAATAATAGACTGCTTCAAACTTAGAAAGATGAGGGTAAATTTCATGGTAACCACAAAGAAAGTTAACAAACATACTCATAAAAATAAAGAGGAGAAACATAAAGTCTCAGTAAAAACAAAACCTACAAAAACAAAAGAAATCCACAAACAAAAGGAATTCAGCACAGGAGAGTAAGAGGAACAAAGAAAATGTCAGCCCCATGAAAAAAAGCACTACAAAATGATGGTAATAAACACACCTATCAATAGTTACACTGCATGTAAATGGCCTAAATGCACCCATAAAGAGAGAGTGACAGAATGGACAAAAAAAAAGGATCCATCAATATGCTGTCTACAGAGACAAACATTAGAAACAAAGACATGAATTTATTAAAAATCAAAGGTTGGAAAAATTATATCAAGCTAACAAATACCAAAAAAGAGCAAGAGTGGCAGTACTACTCTCAGATAAAATACACTTTGAAACAAAATCCAGCATAAAAGAAAAGAAGGACAGTATATAATGATTAAGAGGATGATCTATCATGAAGACGTAACCATAATAAACATCTATGCACCCAATGACAGGGCTCCAAAATACATAAACTCTACCAGTACTGAAGAGAGAAATTGACAGTTCCACAATAATAGTAGGAGACTTCAACACACCACTATCAGTAAAGGACAGAACACCTAGAAAGAAACACAACAAAGATACAGAAGACCTAAAGAGCACAATCAGCCCACTTGACCTCATAGACATATATAGAACAACACTCCATCCAACAGATGCAAAGTACACATTCTTTTCCAATGCACATGGAACGTTCTCCAGAATTTACCACATCTTAGGCCACAGAGCAATCCTCAACAAGATCCAAAATGCTGAGATAATAAAAAGTATCTTCTCTGACCACAATGCCATCAAGGTAGAAATTAAGAACAGAAAAAGCAACGAAAAAAAAAAATTACGTGGAAACTGAATAAAACCATGCTTCCAAACCACTGGGTAACAGAAGAAATCAGAAATGGAATCAAAAGTTCCTAGAATCAAATGAGAATGAAAACACATCATACCAAACCCTTTGGGACACAGCAAAGGTAGTCCTCAGAGGACAATTTATAGCAATAGATACATCAAAAAAGAAGAAAGGGACAAAATCAAAACATTAACTACACAACTCAAACAAATAGAAACAGAACAGCAAAAAAAGCCCACAGCCACCAGAAGAAAGGAGATAATAAAGGCCAGAGCGGAAATAAATGAAATAGAGAATAGAAAAGCAATGGAAAGAATCAACAAAACCAAAGTTGGTTCTTTGAAAGGATCAACAAAATCGACAAACCACTGGCCAGACTGACAAAAGAAAAACAGGAGAGGACAGAAATAACCCAAATAAGAAATCAAATGGGCGACATTACAATAGACTCAACTGAAATAATAAGGATCATAACAGAATATTATGAAAAACTATACCCCAACAAATTTGAAAACCTAGAGGAAATGGGTTAATTTCTAGAAACACACTACTTACCCAAAATTATAACAAAGTGATGTTGAAAATCTGAACAGACCCAAAACAAGAGATGATTGAAAAGATAATTTAAAAAAAACTCCCAACAAAAAAAAGCCCTGGCCCAGATGGCTTCACTGGAGAATTCTACAAAACATTCAGAGAATCGCTTAAACACCAGTACTGCTAAAACTGTTTCAGAACATAGAAAAGGAAGCTACACTTCTGAATTCATTCTATGAAGCCAGCATAACCCTGATACCAAAACCAGGCAAAGATGCCACAAAAAAAGAAAATTACCAGTATCTCTCATGAATGTAGATGCAAAAATTCTCAACAAAATTCTAGCCAATAGAATTCATATCAAAAAAATAATACACCGCGACCAAGTAGGATTCATACCAGGTATGCAAGGATGGTTCAACATTTGAAAGTCAATCAACGTAATCCACCACATAAAAGGAAAGAAAAGAATCACATGATCATCTCAACTGGTGCAGAGAAGGCGTTCGACAAAGTCCAACACCCATTCCTGATAAAAACTCTCAACGAAATAGGTATAGAAGGGAAATTTCTCAACATAATAAAGGGGATCTATGCAAAACCAGCAGCCAACATCATTCTTAATGGAGAGAGGCTGAAAACATTCCCCTTGA
>NW_004444116.1:344021-373446 GCF_000243295.1 Trichechus manatus latirostris
TCCCACTCCTAGGAATATATTCTAGAGAAATAAGAGCCATCACACGAATAGACATTTGCACACCCATGTTCATGGCAGCATTGTTCACAATAGCAAAAAGATGGAAACAACCTAGATGCCCATCAACAGATGAATAGATAAACTATGGTACATACACATAGTGGAGTATTATACAACGATAAAGAACAATGATGAATGACAGTGATGAATCTGTGAAGCATCTCATAACATAAATGAAGCTGCTGAGTGAAATAAGTCAATCACAAAAGGACAAATACTGTATAAGACCTCTATTGTAAAAACTCATGAAAAAATTTACACACAAAAAGTAACAATCTTTGTTGGTTACAAAGGATGGGAGGGATGGGGGAGAATACTAAATAGACAATAGATAAGTGGTATCTTTGGTGAAGGGTGAGACCGTACACAATACTGGGGAAGCCAGCACAACTTGTACAAAGAAAGGTGATGGAAGCTCCATAGACACATCCAAACTCCCTGAGGGACTGAATTGCTGGGCAGAGAGCTGTGGAGACCATGGTCTCAGGGAACATCTAGCTCAACTGGCATAACACAGTTGATAAAGACAATGTTCTACATTCTACCTTGGTGAGTAGCGTCTGGGGTCTTAAAAGCCTGTGAGCAGCCATCTAAGATACCCCACTGGTCTCATCCCTTCGGGAGCAACGGAGAATGAAGAGAACAGGATACAAGGAAAAGATTAGTCCAAAGGACTAATGGAGCGCAGCTACCAAGGCCTCCACCACCCTGAGTCCAGTACAGCTAGATGGTGCCCGGCTACCACCACTGACTGCTCTGACCAGGATCACAACAGAGGGTTCTGGACAGAGCTGGAGAAGGATGTAGAACAAAATTCTAACACACACAAAAACAACCAGATTTAGTGGCCTAAAAGAGACTGGAGAAACCCCAAGAGTATGGCCCCCAGACACCCTTTTAGCTCAGTGGTGAAGTCACCTCCGAGGTTCACCATTCAGCCAGGGATTGGACAGCCCCATAAAACAAAACAGGACTAATGAGGCACAGCAGTCCAGGGACAAGGACTAGAAGGCAAAAGGGGACAGGAAAGCTGGTGATAGGGAACCTAAGGTTGAATAAGGATAGTGTTGACATGTAGTGGGGTTCTTAACCATTGTCATAGGGCAACATGGGTACTAACTGTTTAATGAGAAACTATTTTGTTCTGTAAACCTTCATCTAAAGTGAGAATAGCAGCATATCTGGAAGAACGCAATCAATGTCACTGAATTGTGCATGTAGAAATTTTTGAAATGGTGTATCTTTGGCTATGTATATTTTCACCAAAAAAAAAAGTTCGAGAAGGGAGAGGGTTGACATGTCGTGGGGTTGTTAACCAATGTCATAAGACAGTATGTGTACTGACTGTTTAATGAGAAACTATTTGTTCTGTAAACCTTCACCTAAAGTACAATTAAAAACAAACAAAAAAAAGCCAAAGAGCTTTGCCAGAAAAGTCCACCTATATTGGATGCAGGCCACATTCCCAAGGAAGCTTCCTTTCAACTGATTGGCTGCTCATGACAGATCTCATCCTGGAGGTGATTACATCATTACATAGCTACCAAACTACATCATAACAGCCAAACCACTGAGAATCATGGCCTAATCAAGTTGACACACAACCTTAACCATCATACTCATTGAATCCTTACAAAACTCGAGGATAGAGGCCCGTGATATTATCTCCATTAAGGTCACGCAGCAATAAGTGGCAGAGCCGGGCTTAAACCTATGCAGTCTGGGTCTAGGGCACACATTCTTCTATGCTACTGCCCTTGGAGGGCACAAACCTTTGGAAAGTGGACTCTAAAGGGGTTTGGTAATTGCATGGTTCCTTCCCTTGAACCATTGGAGGACGCAATGCAAATGTTTTCTCTCAAATTTCAGAGATCATCTTGACCCACACAGCAGAGCCAAAGGGAGAGAAGTGGTCTAGATGACTTCATGTGAGGGTGACAGTATAGCAGTCCCACTCATTTGGCTGACACCTCAGCCTGAGGTGAGACATTCCTTTTCCTAGCTCTCTGCCTAATATTTCTCTTCAAAGATGTCTGTCTTCTGCTTTTCCACCCTTTGAAGACTGATTTCTTCTCCCCGTGAACCTCATCTTTCTGTAATCCATATCCTTCTTTGAGGCTTTAAAACTAGGGGAAGAAAATACTCATCACTTGTTTGATATTCACAGGGGATTTTTGTGGTTTTACCTTAGTCCTAATCTTTCCTGTATGCTGAGCAAATAATCCAAGAAGCTGGACTATATGAAGAAGAATGTGGCATCAGGATTGGAGGAAAACTCATTAACAACTTGCAATATGTAGATGACACAACCTTGCTTGATGAAAACGAAGAGGACTGGAAGCACTTCCTGATGATCAAAGCCTACAGCCTTCAGTATGGATTACACCTCAACATAAAGAAAACAGAAATCCTCACAACTGGACCAGTAAGCAACATCATGATAAACAGAGAACATGTTGAAGTTGTCAAGGATTTCATTTTACTTGAATTCACAGTCAACGCCCATGGAAGCAGTAGTCAAGAAATCAAACGTCGTATTTCGTCGGGCAAATCTGTTGCAAAAGACCTCTTTGAAGTGTTAAAAAGCAAAGAAGTCACTTTGAGGACTAAGGTGCACCTGACCCAAGTCATGGTATTTTCAGTTGCCTCATATGTGTGCAAAAGCTGGACAGTGAATAAGGAAGACTGAAGAAGTGATGCCTTTGAATTGTGGTATTGGCAAAGAATATTGAATATACCGTGGATTGTCAGAAGAACAAACAAATCTGTCTTGGAGGAAGTACAGCCAGAGTGCTCCTTAGAAGTAAGGATGGAGAGACTTTGTCTCATGTACTTTGTATATATTATCAGGAGGGACCAGTCCGTGGAGAAGGACATCATGTAAAGTAGAGGGTCAGTGAAAAAAGAGAAGCCCCTCAATACGATGGATTCACATAGTGGCTGCAACAATGGGCTCAAACATAGCAAAATAGCAACGATTGTGAGGAGGGTGCAAGACCGAGCAGTGTTTCATTCTGTTGTAGCTATGAGTTGGAAGCAACTCTATGGTACCTAACATTAATCTTCCCCGGTAATAAGACAGAGGTCCCCAGGCTGCAGAAAATTCTACTGCCTCCGGCAGTTTGCTTGACCTGCCCTTTAACTTTGCATTAGAATCCAGTTCCTTTGCTTGGCCTGCTCCATAACTTTACACTAAAATTCTGGCGATGCATGAAGTTATATGTAAACCCCATTGTGCCTGCATAGTATGATTAAGAATGTAGCTGATGTAACTCATGTGAACTCCCTACTTGTAAACCCCTTAATAGTCTGGACAGCAGCAGCCCTGACCACTTTCTTTCCTTTGCAGTGAAATTAAGGCACCTTTCCACTTTCCCATCTGGGTCTCTCTTTATGGGCCAATAGGAGACATACTGAGCAGAATCTGGGGTTTTCACCAGTTAACAGGCAATCAGAAAGGCTCAATCCCAGCAGCTTTAGGATGTGCCTTCATGTGACTCTCCTGCTGCTTCTCAAAATCTCAGGTTGAAAATTTCCAGGTCAGGTGTGTTTTTCCTGATAGATTCCTCTTTCCCAAAGACAAGAGGGTACCACGGACTACATAGTCCCAGCTCCTCAGTCCTACTCTTCCCCTGCCCACCCCGCCCCACACACCCCATCCCTACAGTGCTGCCCAGACCCGGCGCACCAAGTTGCCTCTGTTGCTGTTGTCAAAGACTCCAAACCTAGTTTTAGATATAGTTTGACACAAGAACTTTTGTATACCGGACTTTGTCAGCACCCGGCTATACCAAGCCTTCTCCCCGTCCTCTGAATTCAGTCGCTGCCATTATGGGGCTAATAATCGAAACCTGGCCTGGGTCCCTGACCCACTTCAGTACCAGGAGAGAGCGCGCGAAGCCTCAGGTCCATCCTCCGAAAGCAGAGGCGACCTCAGAAGGACAATACAGGACATCCAGCAACCGCACCTTTCCTCGCCTTGCTGTGGCTGGTCGCGCACGCAGCCTTTGTCTGGGAACTACAATTCCCAGAAACTTCCGAGCCGCTCAGGCGTCGCAGCACCCAGATTACATTTCCCAGAGGTTTTAGGGCCGATTCCCACCCGCCACTGAGAACGGCTCGTGACGTTATCGGCTGCCGTCAGAGCTGTGGGGTGGGCGGCGGTGTGCGGAGGGCTGTAGAGGTGCAGATGGTCCTTGCTAATGGAGGGCAGTCTAGCCTGAAACTCTTAGTGTGACTTTTCTCTTTCTAACCAAGTGATAAATCAGAGTGAAGCTTTCACCCTCTTTGATTAGATTTTATTCATTTAACATGCGTTTTCCGCGCCTACTATGTATTCTGATTTGTAGAATTTCAGATGTGTGGATTGTGAGATTGAAGAAAGTTGAACCACTAAAAAAAATTTTCGCTATCAGTATATTAATGCAGTCCCATCAAAGGCCACGACCCTTCCCCCAACACTCTGTCACTTCCGTCCACATACACCCTGAAAAGAATGGATAAAAAGCAAAAAAATACATCCTTGTCCTACCACCCAGATAATCTCTGCACATATTAGTATATGTTCTTCAGCCCTACTCCCCCATATATATCCTTATATCTATATATGCTATATACAGAGATAGATTATATGCATATGTTTCTGCATAACAAAAATGTTACAGTTTATACTTAACAAAATGTTTAGTATGCACACTGGTCATGAACATTTCCTCCTGTTAATATTATTTTACATTATAATTTTTAATGTTTAGTTTTTTTTTTTTAAGGAACTAACTAATCCTGTCCTCTGTATCAACATTTCTTTGCAGGCTTCCTAACTGCTTACCAGTGTTTTCTTGTTTGTTTAATCCCTGGAAAATGCTTCCATCTGCTATTGTCAAAACACTTTATAATTTTTATTAGTTGTGATAATGGCATTATGGTTGCGTTTAAAAGAAGAAAAAGTTCTTATTGGTTAAGAGATACAAACTGATAAAGGATATGATGTTTGGAATTTGTTTTAAAATAATCCAGGAATAAATAAAAGGTGGGAAGATTGCTGAACAAGATTGGCAAATTATTGATAATTGTTAAAGCTAGGTAAAGGTGGATACATGGGAGTTCACTATACTAGTCTGTCTATTTGAAATTTTCTGTAATTTAAAAAAAAACTGTATACCAGCATTCCTGTTGCAACAGTTAGGTCAACAAATTCCTGCCTCATATTCAAGTCATCCTTGGACGCTGCTCAAATGCTTTCCCACTGTCATCTCTATACTGCTCAGTGGTTCCTTTCTCTGAGCCATTCTCTCATTACTCTAAGGTTTTTCCACAGCACTTCTGAAACTAAAGTATATCTCAGCTTTTCCTAGAATACCCCCTCTACTTCTGTGCCAGCCTCTAGATCTCGCTGTCTTGAGAGACTGTGTCCTTATCAAGATCAGGGTCCTTATTCTCCTGAATCCAAAGACCCTGTGGTGGGATCAGTACAGGTCACCTTTGCCAGTTTCAAACACACTGGTTTTTTCTACTAGTTTTCTAAAACTGCCCTTTCCTTAAGGCATAAGCCACATGGAGGAGCAAACCATCTGGCCTTCACCTCTTTTATCACCCCTTGTCACCAGCACCTCTTCACCTCCTAATCTCCCATACAGAACATGACTTTGGCATCTGGCATATAGCTTTCCACTCTACCGCATGTCTCAGTTCATCCGGGGTGACATTAATGTACCTGTCTTAGTTATCTAGTGCTGCTATAATAGAAATACTACAAGTGGATGGCTTTAACAAAGAGGAATATATTTCCTCACAGTAAAGTAAGCTAAATGTCCAAATTCAGGGCATC
Organism: Trichechus manatus latirostris; assembly: GCF_000243295.1. Taxonomy (NCBI): domain Eukaryota; kingdom Metazoa; phylum Chordata; class Mammalia; order Sirenia; family Trichechidae; genus Trichechus; species Trichechus manatus. The sequence goes on from NW_004444116.1 coordinate 349,909, forward strand.
AGTTCCAGGTTTTCTCTCTGTGTTGGCTCTGGAGGAAGGTCCTTCTCATCAGTCTTCCCCTAGACTGGAGCTTCTCCGCATAGGAACCCTGGGTCCAAAGGACATGCTCTTGGTGGTAAGAGGTCCTCCCCCACCCCCACCCCCCAGCTCACTTCTCTCTTTTACATCCCAGAAGAAACTGGCTCAAGACACAGTCCAATCCCATAGATTGAGTTGCCTCATCAATACAACTGCCACCCATCCCCCCTCATTAACATCACAGAGGCAGGATTCACAACATAGGTAAATCACATCAGATGACAAAATGGTGGACAGTCACAAAACACTGGGAATCATGGCCTAGCCAAAATGATACACACATTTTTGGGGGGACACAACTCAATCCATGACAGTACCTAACAGGATAGTATTTGTTAAATGAATCAACATCCACGTGGATGAACCATCCTGCAAACATTCTGCCTTTTACCTGGAACCCTGGGGTCTGGCAAGCAAGAAGGCCTGTGGGTAATGCAGCATCTGCTGCCTGTGCTTTTCTTCTCCCACTGGTGAATCTAACCTTTCCTTTTAAAATTAATGTTCCAAAAGTTCTCCTCCTCCTCTGCTGTTAAAAGGCACCTGCCATCTGCTTCCCACCCACAACCTTCTGTCCTTCACACTTTCCACACCCATCACTTAGCTCCCATCCATCCCAATTTTGCCAGAAATATCATTTCTTTCTGCCTGCTCTGTGGCTTTGCTCTCACACTCTTCAATTTTCAGTCTTACCTCTGCTAGTGGCTCATCACCTTATCATCTTAAGCAACTCTAGAGAGGACTTAGTGACTTGTTTCCAATAAATCGGAAAAAAGTGGAAGTGACAGTGTGAATTCAGACACTAGGTCATAAAGGCATTGCCATTTCCTCCTTGCTTGCTTTCTTGGATCATTTGCACAGAATACCCAGTGCATTGTTGTGGTTATGAACATGGGTGCACACGTACACAAACACATACATGGACCCACAGAAATGCACACAGTCAGAATTTCTCTCCAAAATTACACTTGTTAGAGATCCTGTTCCTTGTCTCTCCCCCTTTTGTGAGGAACTCAAGACCACTAACTTGCATTCATCATATAGGCAGTGGGCAGAGCTGGAAAATCATTGTAGAACTCACCTGGTCTAAGGCAGGGTTTTTCAACTTGCCTGCAAATTCTTCCTTCCTCCTATGAGTCTGTCAGCATTGACCTTGGTGCTTATTACAACAATACATAGTGATGTTACCTTGTACCATGTTTGAGCTTATCTTTTCCATACTGTGCTGCAAGCTCCTTGTGTGCCGATATCACATCAGTCAGCAACTCTTTGGTGCTTGGCACACCCAGACAAAGGTTTTAATAAATGTTAAGGAATTGAGTAAATGATTGACTGACAATAGATTGCCTCAGTGACTGTCTTAGGCTGGGTTCTCTAGAGTAGCAAAACCAGTAAAGTGTATAAATATATATAGACAGAGATATTTATATCAAGGAAAGAGCTCACGCGATTGTAGAGGCTAGAACGTCCCAAGTTCGTTGGTCAGGGTAGAGGCCTCTCCCAGTCATGCAACCACAGAAGCTGGCAAGCCCAAGATAGGCAGATCGGAGAGCAGGGCTTCCACTCACAGGCTGTGAAGTTTGACAAATACCAAGATCAGCAGGAAAGACCACAAGGTTTCTCCTGATTCACACAGCTGCAGGGGCTGGCAAACCCAAGATCGGCAGGTCAGAGAGCAGGGCTCCACTCACAGGCTGTGCAGATCGACAAATACCAGGTTCGGCAGATAAGCTGACAGCTCAACTCCCAAGAACTGGAGATGAGATGATAGGAGGCAGCTGCAGGATCCAGAGGGACCAAAAAGCCAGAACGTCTGCTTATATTCAGATGCGGGCCACACCCCCAAGGAGACTCCCTTTCATCTGACTGGCTACTCACAATATATTCAATCATGAGAGTGATCACATTAAAACACTGAGAATCATGGCCCAGCCAAGTTGACACACAATCCTAACCATCACAGTCCACCCCTTGTCAACTTGGCACCTGTACACATCTCCTTTAACCATACATAATCTCTGAATAAAGACAATGAGAAGGTCATACTTGCATCTAACAGGATACAACTAACATGCATACAATCAAAAATGCACTAGCCCCGTTTACAGCTTATATTTTATAAGTGAAGGAAACAAAAATATTTGATGCACACATACAAAGCAGAAATACTCATAACAACACAGTCCCCATTTCTGCAACTGCTCACATGGCAATAACTGGTATTTAGAACTACCTTCTTCCAGCACCCATTCTGTATTCCCTTTGCCCTCAACAAGCACCTCAGCTGGTCATGGTTCTTTGCCTGGTGGGGTGACCCAAACCTTCATTCCTGAAGGGTCTGGGTCATTAGTAGTCATGTTGGAATTAGTTTGCTGTAGTTTCCCATTGACTTTAATCACAGGGCATGGTAGTACTAAGAGATCACCTAAGGAATTTCCTGCATTCCAGACATACTCTTCTTTACCTCCATTATGTAATATCAATCCGATTTCCTCTTGGTAATCAGGATCAATCACACCAGCCAATACGGTAACTCCCTTCTTTGCTTGTTGATCCAGAGACATAAGGAGCCCAAAGTGGCCAGGTGGCATTCTTAACTTCCAGTTCAATGGAATCAGTGATGTGTTTCCAGGTGGGAGCATTCCTTCCTTTGGAACTAAGACCTCTAGGCCTGCAGAGCATAAGGTCGAGAGGACAGGAAGCAAAAATCTTGGGAGTGGGTCACTAGGGGTAATAGTGAGTGGTGCCACTACCATTTCCACCCCTTGATTCCTGGACCCATGAATACTGGCTATGGGAGAAACAGCACCATATATTGGACGCTGGTTTAAAGCATAATCAGCGTCCTGGAGGACATTGCCCCAACCCTGCAAGGTATTGCCATCTAGCTGGCACTGTAATTGTGTCTTTAGAAGGCCATTCCATTGTTCTATCAAGCCAGTTGCTTCAGGATGACGGGGAACATGGTAAGAACAGTGAATTCCATGAGCATGGGCCCACTGCCGCACTTCATTTGTTGTAAAGTGAGTCCCTTGATCTGAGGCATGCAGTGTGGGATACCATGATGGCGGAAAAGGCATTCTGTAAGTCCACGGAGGGTAGTTTTGGCAGAAGCATTGCGTGCAGGGAACGCAAATCCATATCCAGAGTAAGTGTCTATTCCAGTAAGGACAAAACGCTGCCCTTTCCATGATGGAAGTGGTCCAATGTAATCAACTTGCCACCAGGATGCTAGTTGATCACCTCGAGGGATGGGGCCATATTGGGGACTCAGTGTTGGTCTCTGCTGCTGGCAGATTAGGCACTCAGCAGTGGCTGTAACCAAGTCAGCCTTGGTGAGTAGAAGTCCATGCTGCTGGGCCCATGCATAACCTCCATCCCTGCCACCATGGCCACTTTATGAGCCCATTGAGCAATGACCGGAGTAGCTGGGTAAAGAGTATGACTGATTTCCACAGAACGCGTCATCCTATCAACCTGATTGTTAAAATCATCCTCTGCTGAGGTCATCCTTTGGTGGGCATTCACATGAGACACAAATATCTACTTCTTTGGCCCATTTGGAAAGGTCTATCCACATACCTCTTCCCCATAAATCCTTGGCTCCAATTTTCCAATCATGTTCCTTCCAAGTCCCTGACCATCCAGCCAAACCATTGGCCACAGACCATGAATCAGTATATAATCACACATCTGGCCATTTCTCCTTCCAAGCAAAGTGAACCAGGTACACTGCTCGAAGTTCTACCCATTGAGAGGATTTCCCTTCACCACTGTCCTTCAGTGAGGTCCCAGAAAGGGGCCGTAGTGCTGCCGCAGTCCACTTTCAAGTGGCGCCTGCATATCGTGCAGAACCATCTGTAAACCAGGCACGAGTTTTCTCTTCCTCGGTCAACTGATCATAAGAAACTCCCCATGAGGCCATAGGTGCAGACTGGGAGATGGAAGGTAATGTGACAGGAGTGGAGACCATGGGCATTTGGGCCACTTCCTCATGCAACTTTCTTGTGCCTTCGGGCCTGCTCGGGCCCGATCTCGAATATACCACTTCCATTTAATAATGGAGTGCTGCTGTGCACCTCCAACTTTATGGTTCTGTGGGTCAGACAACACCCAGTTCATGATGGACAGCTCAGGTCTCATGGTGACTTGGTGTCCCATGGTTAAATGTTCAGTCTCTACTAAGGCCCAGTAACAAGCCAAAAGCTGTTTCTCAAAAGGAGAGTAGTTATCTGCAGAGGATGGCCGAGCTTTGCTCCAAAATCCTAAGGTCTGCACTGTGACTCACCAATAGGGGCCTGCCAAAGACTCTAAACAGCATGTCTATCTGCCACTGACACTTCAAGCACCACTGGATCAGCTGGATGATATTACCCAAGTGACAGAGTGGCTTGCACAGCAGCGTAAACCTGTTGCAAAGCTTTTTCTTGTTCTGGTCCCCACTCAAAACTAGCAGCTTTTCAGTCACTTGATAAATAGGCCAGAGTAGCACACCCAAATGAGGAATATGTTGCCTCCAAAATCCAAAGAGGCCCACTAGGCATTGTGCCTCCTTTTTAGTTGTGGGAGCAGCCAGATGCAATAACTTATCCTTCAGTTTAGAAGGAATGTCTCGACATGCCCCACACCACCGGACCCCTAGAAATTTCACTGAAGTGGAAGGTGCCTGAATTTTTGTGGGATTAATCTCCCACCCTCTAGCATGCAAATGTTTTACCAATAAGTCCAGAGTCATTGACACTTCTTCCTTACTAGGTCCAATCAGCATAATGTCATCAATGTAATGGACCAGTGTGACGTCTTGTGGAAAGAAAAGGTGATCAAGCTCCCTGCGAACTAAATTATGCCATAGGGCTGGAGAGTTAATGTAGACCTGAGGTAGGCAAGTGAAGGTCTATTGTTGGCCTTGCCAGCTGAAGGCAAACTGCTTCTGGTGGTCCTTTGAAACAGGTATGGAGAAAAAGGCATTAGCCAGATCAATAGCTGCATACCAGGTACCAGGAGATGTATTAATTTGCTCAAGCAGTGAAACTGCATCTGGAACAGCAGCTGCAATTGGAGTCACCACCTGGTTAAGTTTTCGATAATCTACTGTCATTCTCCAAGATCCATCTGTTTTTTGCACATGCCAAATAGGCGAGTTGAATGGGGATGTGGTAGCAATCACCACCCCTGCATCCTTCAAGTCCTTGATGGTAGCAGTAATCTCTGCAATCCCTTCAGGAATGCGGTATTGCTTTTGGTTTACTATTTTCCTAGGTAGGGGCAGTTCTAATGGCTTCCACTTGGCTTTTCCTACCATAATAGCCTTTACTCTGTCTGTCAGGAATCCAATGTGGGGGTTCTGCCAGTTGCTGAGTATATCTGTTCCAATTATGCATTCTGGAACTGGGGAAATCACTATAGGATGGGTTCGGGGACCCATTGGACCTACTGTGAGACAGACATGAGCCAAGACTCCATTAATAACCTGACCTCCATATGCCCCCACTCTGACTGGTGGGCCACAGTGACGTGTTGGGTCTCCTGGAATTAGTGTCAGCTCAGAGCCAGTATCCAGTAATCCCTGAAAAGTCTGATTATTTCCTTTTCCCCAGTGAACAATCACTCTCATAAAAGGCCATAGATCCCTTTGGGGAAGGCTGGGATAAAAATTAACAGTAAAAATTTTTGGCAGTGTATTGGAGTCCTTCCTCAAGGGTATCCGGTCTCCCCTTCATTCAAGGGGTTATGGGTCTTTAAACTCGCTCAAATCTGGGAATTGATTGAGGGACCATGACTCTCTATTCTGGTGATTCAAGTTAGACTGCTGTTCACCTGACCTAGAATTCATCCGTTTGTATAGATCAAGTAAATATTTAGTAGATTTCCTATGTATTTCACTCCTAGGGACACCATGACTAAGTAGCCAACACCGTAAGTCCATATGAGTCAGACTATTCTGATTACTGCTTTGACTCCTCTGTCCATTACTGTAACCACGCCCACCTTTTCTTGTCAACTGAGTGCATCCACTTGGCCCCTACTACCACAGGGTCCATTCGGCTCCATTTTAGTTAGGTGTCTTAATTCAGGTAGGGCAGTTCCCACTGTCAAATCTGACTTATATAAAATAGCATCAAGGATACTGGAGCTCCCTTCACAAATTTGTTCCTTACAGTTGTGGTAAAAGCTGTGTCCTCTGGGCACTCCATGTGTGGGTCTGTGGGTCTAACTTGATAAATCCACTCTAGCATGCCAATTTCCCTAAGCCTTTGGATACCTTCTTCTACAGTATACTAAGGCAGGTCTGGTACTTAAACTTGATTTAGTGTCAGCCACCTCGTAATCCATGCTTCAGCAACCCAACCAAATAAACTATTAGATCCTTTCCTAACTTCTCTAGCTGAAACATTAAATGAACAATCAATGCTTCTGAACCACCTTTACATTCCTTGCACCATTATCCCACACCCTTAATAGCCATTCCCACACATATTCCCCAGGTTTCTGTTTGTACATATTAGAAAAGTCAAGTAGTTCTTTTGGAGTGTAGCGTACCTCCTCCTGGGTCACACTTTGTACTTCACCTTTTGGGGCTCTCTGGGACTTGAGCCTAGTTATAGGTCTAGAAGCCAGTATCGGTAGTGTGGAATTGTTTTGAGAACATTCAGCATTATCTTGTAAAGCATCTGCCTCAGGCGATGCTCCAAACAATAATTCAGGCAAGGGCTCTTTAGAGGCAGCTGGGCTAAGGCTAATCACATTAGATGGGAGTGGAAGGGCTAATGGTTTTTCTGGGCAGGGTGGTTTAGCGACAAACATGAAATAATCTCTTCAGATACAACTGGTTCTGCTGGCAGGAGTGATTCAACGGAATTTACAGGCTCAGTGTCCCCAGCTTCCTGATTATCTGCCCATATGTCCTCATCCCAAGTGTCAGGATCCCATCTCTTGCCAATCAATGCCCTTACCTTAATCTCAGACACCTCTCGAGGTTTGCAATTGAGCTGGTGTTGTAATTCAGCCACTCTTACAATAAGACCCTGGGTTTGGTTTTTGGCAATTTCAGCTCTGTTACTACAAGAAATAAGGCTTTCTTTCAAAGCACAAGTGGAAGCCTCGAGGTCATCTGTGTGACACTTGATCCTTGACTCTGAAGCCCTGAGCACATATCTTTCCTTCACCAGTTTGTCTAGCAAAAGTAGGACAAACCAACCAGCTTCCTTATACTTCTCATTCTGACAAAGCTGTAGAAAGATACCACATGTGTTCACCCTGAGTCTCGCCTTTCACCAATACCTGATCTACCAGTGGTGATATTTTGTGTATTTGTATCACCACCTCGTTCCATGGACTAGTAGTGACCTCTTTACTGCTGGAAGCAGAGTCATCAACATCTTTAAGACTAACCAGACTTGAGAACCAATTTAGAAAACTTATCCTTACAATTTTGTTTCTCTAGAACCACTCCCAGTACCAAACGTCTTAGGCTGGATTGTCCAGAGAAGCAAAACCAGTTAAGTGTATAAATGTATATATAGAGAGAGATTCATATCAAGGAAACAGCTCACACGATTGTAGAGGCTAGAACATCCCAAGTCCATGGATCAGGGTAGAGGCCTCTCCCAAGTCACGCAGCCACAGAAGCTGGCAAGCCCAAGATCGGCAGGTTAGAGAGCAGGGCTCCCACTCACAGGCTATGAAGTTTGACAAATACCAAGATCAGCAGGAAAGACCACAAGGTTTCTCCTGATTCACATAGCTGCAGGGGCTGACAAACCCAAGATTGGCAGGTCAGAGAGCAGGGCTCCGCTCACAGGCTTTGCAGATCGACAAATCCCAGGTTTGGCAGATAAGCTGACAGCTCAAGTCCCAAGAACTGGAGATGAGACGACAGGAGGCAGCCGCAGGATCCAGAGAGAGCAAAAAGCCAGAACATCTGCTTATATTCAGATACAGGCCACACCCCAAGGACACTCCCTTTCATCTGATTGGCTACTCACAGTATATTCAATCATGGGAGTGATCACATTAAACACTGAGAATCATGGCCCAGCCAAGTTGACATACAATCTTAAACCTCACAGTGACACTCCCACTATGCCACATTTCCTTACATAAGCAGCTGCAGCTGTGCACTGGTTCTCCTTCATTTGTCTCTCCATGTGCATCCTGTATCCTCTTCTGAGCCTTGCCAAGAGGCCAATCTCTATGGGTCGCATCACCAGCACACTCTTGCCCTCTGGCTTGAGTGTGCTGGCAGCAGAGTATCAGAGGATGGAGGAAGAGAGAGGCCAGAGTATTATTCCCTTGCTGGGTCTGGTTACACTGGCTCTCTTTGTGGTAAAGATATCCATGTCTTAATACCTGGAACCTGTGAATGTTAACTTATATGACAAAAAAAAACTTCAGATGTAATTAAGGTTCTTCAGATGGGGAGAGCATCCTGGATTATTGGGATAATCACATGTATCCTTAAAAGAGGAAGGCAGAAGGAAATATGATGACCTACACAGAAGAGGAGAAGGCAGTGTGGCCATGGAGGCAGAGATTAGAGTGATACAGACACAAGCCAAGAAATGCTGACAGCCACCAGAAACTGGAGGAGACAAGGAAAAGATTCTCCTCTAGAACCTCCGGAAGAAGTGCAGCCCTGCCAGCACCTTGGTTTTGGTGCAGTGAAACCAATTTTGGACTTGTGGCCTTCAGAACTGTGAGAAAAGAAATCTGTTTTTTTTTTTTTTAAGCCACCAAATTTGTGGTAATTTATTACAGAAACCATAGGATATTAATATACTCTTCTTCCCTTGCTCCTTCAGGATCAAGGGTGGCATCTTAGGGTTCTCTACAGAAGCAGAACCAGTGATATATGTGTATATATATAGAGAGAGAGAGAGACAAGGAGAGAGAGATTGGGAATTGGCTCATGCGATTGTGGAGGGCTGAGAAGTAGGTCAGACGACAGGCTGAAGACTCTTGCAGGCTTGCATCCCCAAATCTGTAGGAGAGGTGAGAAAAAGAGTAAAGAGAGTGAGCATTCTAGAAAAATGTCTATTGATAGTCTGGAGGGCAGAACACACCCTAGGGAAACTTCCTTTTTTTATAGCCTTAAACTGATTGAGGACCACTCACATTATGGAAGATAATCCGCTTTACTTGAAGCTAGCTGATTTAGTCACATGTGATTACTTTGTAAAGCAACTAGACTAGTGTTTTACCAAACAACTGGGCACCTTGGTCTAGCCAAGTTGACACGTAAAATTAACCATCACAGGTGGTAATGTTTTTCTACAATTGCTAGATGCTGGTGTTTCATTGTCCTTTTTTGGTTCCCTCTCTGGTTAAGCTTTCTTCAATTAAACTGCTTCAGTGTTCCATCAGTTTCTTGCTCGGACTCTGCCTAGAGATGGAATTAAGAAAATAAGGGACCAAACAAAAAGGCTGAAGACTCTTACAGGCTTGCATCCCCAAATCTGTAGGAGAGGTGAGAAAAAGAGTAAAGACTCACCTTATGGTCCTTGGTCTTCTTAGGCATCATTGGGGCCATCTGTCCCTCAAAACTGTGGCTCCAGATGTCCCTTTATCCTGCAGTATTCTGCTCAGAACTACCTTCCTCAGAGGCCTAGATAATGTTACATTCTCTTGGGCATGGGCCTTGAACCCCAATGCTTTCTTGCTGGTCCAAGATCAAGGTCATTACTCTCACTTCTGTCCAGGGATGGATCCATCCATGGCCCAGGCACCTGGAGGCCCACCTGAGGCAGAGTACGTCCAAAACAGTTCTAGAATACAGCTCCTGTCCCATTGTGAAGTCATTCACGTTGCCTCCCTCTCCCCACCATACACACCATCTTCAAAGGGACCAATTCAGAGAGAGATCAATTTGTCTAACCTTTCTCTTTTATCAAACTATTTTTTCTGGGAACTACACTCCACTATTGGCTGGACTGCCACTAAAATGTAATATTTGCAATTTACAGGGGAAAAATACTAATGCATTAAATGTTTTTTCTCAGTGTTAACGTGTTCTTCTATATTTATTCTTAAATCTTTGGTACCTGCCAACACTCTTCAGCCCTGATAGACCACAGAATAAAAGAACAAGGAGCAATGTAATTGCTTAACAGTATATGTTGCTCCAATCCAGCAAGCAGGCATGGGTTTGATTTTAAAGTGTGTTTGTGTTGTAGAGGCAGAAGTTCTACAGGGAACCTATTTGAATCCTAACCCCTGTGCATGAAGACTGCTGACTGAAAACCTGAGCTGTGTTCACCCAAGAAATCAGACTAGGGTGGTGGTATGGTCACCCTGTAGAGGTAGAATGGATCCCTCACCCAAAATTTGGTTCAGATATCAAGACTGATGACACCACACTTGCACCAGGAGGGTATGAAAAGGCTTATTACACACATAATGAGACCTTTTGGGGAGACCAGGGGCGGCTCCCAAACTATCTGAAAATGGCTTGCGAGCTAGGAGGCGTTCTTAGTTTGGGGTTTTATGATGGTTAGGGACTGAGATGAGAGTTCCACAGTGCAAGTCAGGGCTTGTATGCTTTGATACCACCACCACCCAACACCAAGGAAGGAATTACCCAGGCTTTCTTATATGCCCAGACATAGGGCTGAAGAGGAAGAGGGAGTGGTGGGGCTTGAAAGCTGTCAGCAGTCAACCATCAAAAATTGTATCAGAATAGGACAAAATGTGTACTAACTCTTTAATGAGAAACTATTTGTTCTGAAAACCTTCATCTAAGGTACAAAAAAGGAAAGAATATGTGAGATCTAATTGACAACAGCAACTCAAAAGGTTTGATGGGAAGCCTAGGGGACAGTGAGTTGAAGATAATGGTGATGGAATAATTTGGAAAAGGATAGTGAGAATAGCAGCACAACTGGAAGAATATAATCGATGTCACTGAATTGTACATGTAGAAACTTTCAAAATGGCGTAACTTTGGCTGTGTATATTTTCACCAAAAAAAAAGGTCCTCAAGGTCGAGAAGGGAAAGTGTTGACATGTCGTGGGGTTTTTAACCAATGTCATAAAATAATATGTGTACTGACTGTTTAATGAGAAACTATTTGTTCTGTAAACCTTCATCTAAAGTACAATAAAAAAAAATTTTTTTTAATGGTATCAGATTCTTTACTATAAGTGATTTCTGCATGAAGGGTCAAGAACCTTGAGGTCAAGAATTCATCCTAAGGGAGGTAAAGGTGGATATGTGTCAGGTGTCAAGGACAGAAGGCCAGTGGCTGAGGTAAAGGATGATTTTTGAGTACCACATGCTGCCTGATACTTATACAATCCTGTCTCAGCTATCTGAACTTTAGAGGTACCGTAATAAAGATCAAGTAAAATTCTTCAGAGAGATATTTCTATAAAAATCTCTTAGCCCTTGAAGGTAAAGAGGGCAGCCCTACTTTGTGGCACATGCAACAAAGGATCAAGAATGGGGATGACAGGCAGTTTCTGTTATGGAAGGAGAGGCTGGAGCAAGAGGGGGCTCCTTTGTGGCTTCTGCTTGGAAAGCTCTTCCCCCCTCCCAGATCTTTCTAGGGTTACCTCTTCTCATTCTATTAAAAAAAAAATGGCTACAGTATTATTTCCAGTCTCAAATGTTCTTCTAGAACTGTGTCTGTCACTGTCCCTCAAAGAGGCACAGCATATTCTCTCATCCCAGTCGCAACCCAGATGGGATTTTATTACTGTCTCTATGAATAGAATTTGGCAGAAGTGCTACTGTGTGACTTCCAAGGCTAGGTCATAAAAGCTGAGATGCCATTCAATACTTGGCTCTTGCTCTCTCAGGAACCCAGCCATCATACTGTGAGAAAGCCCAGGCAACCTGGAGTGCCAACCTATGAGTGTTTTGGGCCGATAGCAATACTAAGCTCTCAGCAGACAGCAAGCATTTAACTTCCAGATATGAAGTGAGTGAACCTAGAGATGATTCCAACCTCAGTCTTTGAATCTTCCAACTGAGCCCCAGACATAGTGGAATAGAGACAAGCTATCCCCTCTGTACAAATTCCTGACCCACAAAATCCATGAGCATAATAGATCATTGTTTTAGGCCACTAAGTTTTGGGCTAATTTGTTATACAACCAAAGTAACTGGAAATCAGTTCAGATGTCACCTCACAGGCCTTTCCTGACCTCCCTCACCAAAATCACACACCACTAGTCATTCTCTATCACCAACCTATTTTATTTTCTTCATAATTTTTATCAGTACAGGTGTTTGGAATTATATGTATTTCTCACTTGAGAATGTACGCTTCTTGAAGGAGAGGGACTGTTTGCTGCAGCTAGGATGGCACTCAACTCAGTACATTTTTGTTGACTCTCAGGAACTTGACAACAAAACAGCCAAAGCAGGAGAGCAGGAAAAGGCACTGGTCACTTCAGAGCTGAGAGGGTGCTTTTGGAAGCACAAATAAAACTATCTTAGTGAATCTCTGAGTTACGTGGAATTTGAGGTCATAGTTCTCACAGAGTCGGGAAAGGTAAGACTAAAACATTCTGTCTGGGATCCTGTTTAACCCCCCAGATTCTTGTGGCCTGTAAAAACATAATACAAGTAAATATCTCAAAAGTTATAGTAAACTGTTGTGGGAGGAAGAATTCTAAGGTGGCCCCCATGACCTTCAGTCCATTGTGTTACTCCCATGGTTATATGTTTAAGTTACATGGCAAAGAGGATTTTGCAGACGGCTACTAATCAGCTGACCTTAAAATAGGGAGATTATCAGGGTGAGCCTAAGTTAATCACATGAGCCTTTTAAAAGCAGAGAGTTTTCTCCAGCTGGTAGCATGAGAAGGATTCAACCAGGGCTGATAACTGTGAAGATGGAGAAGGCCATGTAGAAAGGAACTGAAAGTGGCCTCTGGGAGCTGAGAGCAACCCCTGGTGAATAGTCAGCAAGAAAATGGGGACCTCGGTCCTTCAACAGCAAGGAAATGGATTCTCCCAACAATGTGAATGAGCCTGGGAGAGGATTCTACTGCAAATCCTCCAGTTGAGAATGCAGCTCAACTGACACCTTGGTTTTAGCCTTGAAAGACCCGAAGGAGAGAACCTAACTCAGCCCGCCCAGACTTCTGACCTACTGTGAGACAATAAATGTGTGTTATTTTAAGTGTTGTTTAAGTGACTAAGTTTGCAGTAGTTTGTTATGCAGCAATAGAAAACCAATACAGCTGTTATCTGAACTATTTGAAATCTCTTGGATTAAATTATTTCTGGCTTTGGTGTCTTTCCAACTAGACTGGTTTCTTTAATCTGCTAAAGAACATGAACAAATCTTCAATGTGGAGAGAAATCAGAGTGTCCTGTAATGGCCGTATTGTTGTTGTTAGCTGCCATCCAGTCAGGCCCTGACCTATGGAAATCCCACGCACACTGGAATGAACATTGTTGGTTCTGCACCATCCCCATGATCAGTTGCAGATCTGACTGTTGTGATCCACAGGGTTTTTGTTAGCTGATTTTTGGAAGTAGATCGCCAGGCCTTTCTTTCTAGTCCATCTTAGTCTGGAAGCTCCACTAAAACCTGTTCAGCAACATAGCAACAGTGCAAGTCTCCACTGACAGACAGGTGGTGGCTGTGCATGAGGTGCATACGCTGGGAATCGAACCTGGCTCTCCCTCATGGAAGGCAAGAATTCTACCACTGAATCACTAATGCCCTGTAATGGCCTTAGGCTTCCATTTATCTTGGATATTTTGAACAAGAAGATCAAAAGGATTATTTTTTTCTCTATAGGAATAATATCTGCTGGTATCAATGTCCACTTCATTCCCAGTTAGTTTAGGTCTAATCAACCTTATGCATATTCATCTTCTACCACTCCACTATGTACCCTATGCAACAGAAATTGTCCCAAGCCTATGTGATGTTTGGGAATTCTCTATAAACTTTCAAACCTTTTATCATACTGCTCTCTATTCCCAGAATGTCCTTCCGTTCTTCCTTCTCTGCTTAGACAGTTCCGTGATTATGGAAGTAGTTCCATCAAAGTCTAGATCAAATGTCACCTTCACTGGGAAGCTTACCATCAAGTAAAATGTTTGGATACTTCTTGGTTGAGTGCAGCACTCTCTTTACATCTTTAGTACAGCTGACATTATGTAATTTTATTGTTCCATCTATATGCATCCTCTTGATACTGAATTTTATCTTTGTATCCCCAATTTCCTTTTTTCATCAACATAAATGGTGACTATACACGTGGACCTCACCGGACAGAAAACACAGGAATCAAATTGACAACATCTGTGGGAAGAGATGATGGAGAAGCTCAATATCATCAGTCAAAAAAAGGTCAGGGGGCAATTGTGGACAGACCATCAATTGCTCATATGCAAGTTCAAGTTGAAGCTGAAGAAAATAAAAGAAGTACATGAAAGCCAAAGTACAACCTTGAGTATATCCCCCCTGAATTTAAAGACCATCTCAAGAACACTAATGACCAAAGACCAGACAAGTTGTGGGATGACATCAAGGACATCATACATGACCAAAGCAAAAGGTCATTAAAAAGACAGGAAAGAAACAAAAGACGAAAATAGATGTCAGAAGAGGCTCTGAAAGGTACTCTTGAACATAGAGCAGTTAAAGCAAAAGGAAGAAATGATGATGAAGTAAAAGAGCTGAACAGATTTCAAAGGGTGGCTCAAGTAGACAAAGTAAAGTATTATGATGAAATGTTCAAAGACCTGGAGTTAGGAAACCAAAAGGGAAGAACACGCTCAGCATTTCTCAAGATGAAAAAAAACTGAAGAAAAAATTCAGGCCTCCAGTTGCAATATTGAAGGATTCTATAGGCAAAATATTGAACGATGCAGGAAGTATCAAAAGAAGATAAAAGGAATACATAGAATCACAAAATTGGCCGACGTTCAACCATTTTAGGAGGTAGCATATGATCAAGAACCAATGGTATTGAAGGAAGAAGTCCAAGCTGCACTTAAGGCATTGGTGAAAAACAAGTCTCCAGGAATTGACGGAATAATTGAAATGTTTCAACAAACATATGCAGCACTGGAGGTGCTTACTCATCTGTGCCATGAAATTTGGAAGACAGCTACCTGGCCAACTGACGGGAAGAGATCCATATTAGTGCCCATTCCAAAGAAAGATGATCCAACGGAATGAAGAAATTATCTAACAATATCATTGCCAATCCCTAGAAAAGTTTTTTTTAATCATTATTTAATCAATGTGTCAAATGGCACATTAGTTCTAATTTTGTATTTCTAGCAAGTAATAACCAAAACTTCAGTATTTCATATTAAGGTCACTCTAGTGGTTAACTATTTAGATATAGTACATGGACCAGCCGCATCAGTATCGCCTGTGAACATGTTCAAAATGCTGAATTTTAGACATCTTTCCAGGACTACTGAAGTGATAGCAAGATCCCCAATGATTCATAAGCACTTTAAAGTTTGAGACACTCCACCCTAGATTGTATCTTGGCAAATTTATGGTGCATATATGTCAGATTCGGAGTACTAATCTTATACACAAATATTTGGTTATTAAGTATGTATTTTTGTATAACACATTTATTAGATGAAACTGCCTTATGATCCTTAACTTTCCCCAAATTGAAAACTTCTCTTATAAAAATGAAAGCTGAAGTTCAACAGAAGTTTTCCAAGAATATTAAAACTCATGTATCCAATGTCTCTAATCTTGTCGTTGCCTACTCCATTTCTTACTTTACCCATCTTTATAGTTAAAGAAACAGGTTTTTGGTAAAGTGGATAAATTGATTTTTTTCAGAAAACTGATCATTCATTGATTTTTGTCTAATTGGTATTGAATGAATTGGCCTCATTTCTTCACAGGAGAGCTTTGTGAAGAAACGGTGAGAAGTGGCGCAAGCACACTGAATTACTAGTTTTAGTAAGCCTAACAATACCCATTTTATAGTCCTGTGGCTCTCTGATGGATAGAAAAGTTAAAAACCTGAAGTTCCATTGGTAGGAGTAGTGGTGCTGAGATTAGATCCTCATCTAGATGGTAATGTTAATTTGTGTCCTTTACACCATGTTCATTACACCATAGATGCTATAATGCGCACATACAAATAAGTGCTGATCTTTTGCTTTTTTATGTTAACTATCGGTGTACTGGAATCCTTTGGTACACTGATACAATGAAGTTTACCTTGATGATGATGATGATAACATGATCCAAAAATCATAGATTTTTCAACATCCTCTGACAAGGAGCTTCATCAAAGGTTATTATTTTTTTAAAAAGGACTCATTTTGGGATTGGAGAAACTATTTCACAAGGGAAATGGTATAGAGATAGAACACTGAGTATACAAAAGATAAGTTCCTATTGGAGACTGAAAGGTGCTTGACTATGTATCCTTGTCACCAGAAGAAAACCGGCCGGCTAAACACTCAGAGGTAGTGTTACCTTTGGCGATTTACTAATAGGCATTGTGATGAGATGGAAAAGCATAGACTTTGGAGTAAGCCAGAACAGAATTTGAATGCTGATTCCACCACTTTCTGTATGATTGACCTTAGAAAAATTATTTATCATTCTAATTTTTATTTTATCACTTGTAAATTAGGCATAACAACACAAGCCTCCTAGGCTTGTTATGAAGAATGAATGAGATACATGTTATGTGGCTAATATGATGCTTGGAATGCTGTTATTTAATAAATGACAATTATTATTGCTATAGTTACCATCAAGCACCTGGTCCTAAGTTTTTATAGCCCCCAAAACTAGATGTGGCCAGAAAACAGAAGTTGAAAAAATTTAGGGAAACTGATTCACATTGACCAAACTCATTTGAGACTGATGTATAAAACAGAACGCCAATTTATTAACAATAAGAATTATTACTGTCCTGAGGACTGGGATACTTTATCAGTTCAAACACTGTAGTCAGATCTATAGGGGAAGCCAACTTGTTATCAGAAAATAAGTGTGTGGAAAAAGCCTAGAAAATGTGAAAACAGTGCACGGACAGTAGGTTGTGTGACACAAAATGTTTTGGATTAAGCTAAAGTAACCTGATGCAGGGCATAACAACATCATTATAGCTGCTTCTGGCTCTTTAAGCCCCTCTAACCCATCTATATGTGGCCTTGATGGGTCCCATAACCCTCTATTTTCTCAGTCCCTTCCTGGTTTCACTTCCTATTCACTCTAGCCTGGATTATATAATTTACCTAGAGACTTAGGCCATGGTTATTCCCCCACCAAAGAATAGGATCATTATGATGAATATTGATTCCCCCATAATGTATCCACCCTACTTATCTTACAACCAGTTAATCAATTACATATATTAATTGAGCACCCACCATATGAGGTAGTGTGCCCAGGGCTTGTACCCTTTTCCACTGCCTTTCTTCTTCCCCTCACCATAGGATTTGGGACCTCAGGCTCTGTGATCACTATTCTTGATTCAAAATGATTTTTGGACCTTCCCAAATTGTTAAATCCATTTTCTCATTTTCATTTGTAACAGGGAATTCACAATAAAATGTTATCACAGACTCTGAAAACAATTCTCCAAATAATTCTGGCACTTTTTAAAGATCTTCTTCACCTTCTTGCTGTTCTCTAGCATCTCCCTTACGTAAGCTATGGCTGCTTTTTCTTCTACATCTGACTTACTACTGGACCTGGAGGTGAGGTAGATGTCCTTCTTATTCCTCATTGCCACTTTCAAGCTACTTTTCTCCCTCCTCCCTGGAACACCCTACCTCCACCAAGACACTTGCCATCAGACTAGATACTCACTACCCTTTCTTGTTGAAGTCAGCTACTGACCTGCAGTCACTCTCTCATTCACTTAGACTTTAGTACTTGGCTCACTCTTCTCATGAATACTTTGATCATTATACTCAGTGATAATATAGATGTAGACAATCCACCCAATGCCCCAGGCTCTCAGTTCTTTAACTTCCATTCCTCCAATTATTTGGTTCTCCCCTCCTCGTCAGACATCAATTCTCACAGTCATAACCTACACCTAGTGTCATTACCAATAAATGCAGTGCTCAAAATCTCAATTTCAAGCATCCCACTTCGTGACTACCACCTCTTATCTTTTCTTACTCCCTCCCTCTAGTCTTGCAACTCTGATTTTTTTAACCCCAACAAAACCTAAAATAGTAAGACCCATGAATTTATTTTTGCTTCCCTCACTTCCTCCCCAACTTCTTCTCTCCCAATTTAGCATTCACTTTCATTTCCTCCAAGTGTAAATTCCACATGTCATCGTTACAACCCCCCTCTCACAAGTACCCTTGTTCCCTTAACCCTCTCTCTTGGGTCACACTCTCCCAGAAAAATCCTGGTTAAATATCAGTTTTCCACTTAGTCCATCCCTGCCCCCATGCAGTTAAAGATAGCTGACAAGAACTCAGTGATGATGACTGGTCTCATCTTAAACTCATGACCACATACTTCAAAGAGATTGTCAGTGCTGCCCTCCAATCCTACATTTCCTTAGTCAATTCACTTTCCCTCTCTAGGAGGTGACTATTCTATGCCTTATCTCCTCTTCTTAAACTTGTAACACTTTTTATTCTCAGCTGATGACCTTATTTCTATGAAAAAAAAAAAAAACCCAGAAGCATTCAGAAGAGAAATTCTCCACCAACCTACCTGTAACCATAGCCAAATACATACTCTGTGTTCCCTCCTGTTTTAATGACCATACTGTTTATGTTCCTATTTTAAGGCCAACCCCTCCACTTGTGCTCATCTCATCTTGCTTCCTCAAGGACCTTACACCAATTGTCCTCTTTCTTCTTTGCATCATCAGGTTTTCCCTCTACTGGCCCAATCCAAATAGCATTCAAACATGTTGTAACATCTCTTGCATTAAAAAAAAAAAAAAAAAAAAAAGAATTCCTTGACTCTACATCTCCTTCTAGCTACTACCCAATTTTCTTTTGCTTTACAGCAAAACTCATGTTCAAACTTGCTTTCTTCAATTGCTTACCTCCTATTCTCGTGTTAACCCCTTCCAGTCCACTCTATCAAAATTGCTCTTCTGATCACCAATGACCTCTTCACTGCCAAATCCGAAGGTCAATTCTCAGTCTTCATCTTATTCAACTCTCAGAAGTGTTTGACATTGTTGATCATCCTCTCATCCTGAAACATTATTTCCACTTGGCTTCCAGAATACTACACTCTGTTGATTATTCTTTTACATCACATCCTCATCTTTCTGATTTCTAGAAGTATGAATTTCTAAGAGATCAGTCCTTGCAACTCTTCTCTCTTTTATATGTACTCATCTTTCCTAGGCCACAGCATCCCGTCCCACGATTTTAAATATATACTGCAGATTCCCAAAAGTATACCTCTAGAGTGGACCTCTCCCCCATCCTCCAGACTTGTATATCCAACAGCCTACTTGATATCTTCATTTGGATGTCTAATAGACATCTAAAACAATACTTTACCAGGAAAGCTAAAATTAAAAAGACAATGAAAATGTTGGCAAAGATGTGGAGCAATGGAAACTCTCAGACATTGGTAGTGGGAGTGTAAATTGGTACAACTCTTAGGTAAACCATTTGGCAATATCTTCTAAAGCTGGACCTATGTATACCCCATGAGACAAAAATTTCACTCCTAGGAATATACCCAACAGAAGGGATGCACATGTGGACCAAAAGATACATACAAGAATGTTCTCAGTGACATTATTTATAATTGCCTCACACTGGAAACAATCCAACTGTCTATCTGCAGTAGAATGTATAAACAGTGGTATATTTATACAGTGGAATATTACACACCCACAAAAACCTCAGCTAGAACCTTAGAACGACATGGATAAATCTTACAAACACAACGTAAGTGAAAAAAGCTTGACACAAAAGCATGCTGTATGAATCCATTTATACAAAGGTCAAAACTAATCTGTGGTATTAAAACTCAGGATAATAATTACCGTTGGGGAGAAAGAAAGAGGTTGTGATTGGAAGGGGTAACAGAAGGGGTTACTAGGATGCTGGTACTGCTCTATTTCTTGACCTGTGTGATACTTACACAGATGTATTCACTTTGTACACTTATATTTTGTGTTCATCTCTGTGTTTATTTCAATTTAAAAAAATTTTAAGTTCCAAAACTGAATTCTGACTTCTCATCCCATGACCTGGTCCTTTCAAGGTATTATTTTTCTTGGTACATAGTAGCTCCTTTCTTCAAGTTGCTTAGGCCAAAGCCCTTACAGCCATCTCTGACTTCTCTTTCTCTCACACCTTCATGTCTAAACCATCAGCAAACCTTGTCAACTCTACCTTGTAAATATAGCCTCATACCAACTACTTTTTATTACTAATAGTTTTATCAAAGCTACCATTAGCACCATTCCAACTGGACTCTGATTACACTCTTGACACCCTACAATCTCTTCCCTACTTAGCAAATACTCCTTTAAAACATAATTCAAATCATGTCATTCTCCTGCTCAACACCCTCCAAGGGCTTGTAATCTCATTCTGAATAAAAAGCCAAATCATTACCATGGCCAAGATGGCCCTGCATGAACTGGCCTCCTGCTGCCTCTCTCCTCTCTGACCCTATCTCCTACCACTCACTCATTGCACTCATACACTGGCCCTTTTGCTGTTCCTACAACTGCCAAGGATGCTCCTATCTCAAGACTTTCGTGGCTGCTAGTCCCTCTGTCTACCTGGTTCATTCCTTCACTTTCTCCAGGTCTGTGCTCCAATGATACCTTAGAAAGGCATTTGCCAACCATCCTATCTACAATAGCATCACCATGACCCCTGCACTCCCACAAGCCACCCACTCTATTATAATTTATAAAACATCATCACTTGGCATTTTACACATTTACATATTTATAATAGGATGTGAATTCTTTGAGAGCAGAGACTTGGTTTTATTCATTTCTAAACCCCAATCACCATTAATAAAGTCAGGTACCTCATAAATGCTGGCTGTAACTGAAAGATTTTTAATGAAGACTTAAAATATTTAAGTATTAATGACTGAGTTACATGATATATTCTCCCTTTCCCTCTTCCCTCACCTAGTTATTTGGTAAAAACTTAGTCAAGTGGCTCAATATCTATAATCTGGTGGCAGCTAAGGAAATTGCCAGTCGAGGTCTTAGAGGAAAATACTTGGTCTCTGAAGTGCAATGGGTTTCTCTTATATATGGTCTCTCTGGCCTTAGGTTTATAGTTCTGCCAAAAATGATTGGCTGGGCCACAATCTTGCAAGGAATTGGCCGATTACTATGCAAATAGGGGCTTGAAAAAACACCCAATATCATTGAGCCCCTTGCAGTCCAACTTGGGGGTTGGTCTGCGTCTTAGGCTGGGTACTCTAGAGAAGCAAAACAAGTAAAGTGTATAAATATATATAGAGAGAGAGATTTTATCAAGGAAACAGCTCACGTGATTGTAGAGGCTAGAACGTCCCAAGTCCGTGGATCAGGGTAGAGGCCTCTCCCAAGTCACACAGCTGCAGAAGCTGGCAAGCCCAAGATCGGAAGGTCGGAGAGCAGGGCTCCCACTCACAGGCTGTGCAGATCGATAAATCCCAGGTTCGGCAGATAAGCTGACAGCTCAAGTCCCAAGAACGGGAGATGAGACGACAGGAAGCAGCCACAGGATCCAGAGAGAGCAAAAAGCCAGAACATCTGCTTATATTCTGATGCAGGTCACACCCCCAAGGAGACTCCCTTTCATCTGATTGGCTACTCACAGTATATTCAATCACGGGAGTGATTACATTAAAACACGGAGAATCATGGCCCAGCCAAGTTGACACACAATCTTAACCATCACAGTCCACCCCTTGTCAACTTGGCACCTGTACACATCTCCTTAAACCATACATAATCTCTGAATAAAGACGAGAAAGTCATGCTTGCGCCTAACATGATACAACTAACATGCATACAATCGAAAACGCACTAGCTGCATTTACTGCTTATATTTTATAAGTGAAGGAAACAAAAATATTTGATGCACATGTACAAAGTACAAATGCTCATAACAATTACAGTCCCTGTTTCTGCAACTGGTCACGTGGTCGTAACTGGTATTTTGAACTACCTTCTCCCACCACCCATTCTGTATTTCCTTTGCCCTCTGCAAGCACCTCAGCTGCTCATGGTTCTTTGCCTGGTGGGGTGACTCAAACCTTCATTCCTGAAGGGTCTGTGTCATTAGCAGTCATGTCAGAATTAGGTTGCTGTAGTTTTCCATTGACTTTAATCACAGGGCATGGTAGTACTAAGAGACACCCCAAGGAATCTCCTGCATTCCAGACATACTCTTCTTTACCTCTGTTATGTAATATCAATCTGATTTCCCTTTGGTAATCAGGATCAGTCACACCAGTCAGTATGGTAACTCCCTTCTTTGCCTGTTGAGCGAGAGGCATAAGGAGCCCAAAGTGGCCAGGTGGCATTCTTAACTTCCAGTTCAATGGAATCAGTGATGTGTTTCCAGGTGGGAGCATTCCTTCCTTTGGAACTAAGACCTCTAGGCCTGCAGAGCATAAGGTCGCAGGGACAGGAGCAAAAATCTTGCAAGTGGGTCACTAGGGGTAATAGTGAGTGGTGCCACTCCCATTTCCACCCCTTGATTCCTGGACCCGTGAATACTGGCTATGGGAGAAACAGCACCATATATTGGACGCTGGTTTAAAGCATATACAGCCCCCTGGAGAACATTGCCCCAACCCTGCAAGGTACTGCCACCTAGCTGGCACCATAATTGTGTTTTTAGAAGGCCATTCCATCGTTCTATCTAGCCAGCTGCTTCAGGATGATGGGGAACATGGTAAGACCAGTGAATTCCATGAGCATGGGCCCACTGCCGCACTTCATTTGCTGTAAAGTGAGTCCCTTGATCTGAGGCAATGCTGTGTGGGATACCATGATGGTGGATAAGGCATTCTGTAAGTCCATAGATGGTAGTTTTGGCAGAAGCATTGCATGCAGGGAACGCAAATCCATATCCAGAATAGGTGTCTATTCCAGTAAGGACAAAATGCTGCCCTTTCCATGATGGAAGTGGTCCAATATAATCAACTTGCTATCAGGTTGCTAGTTGATCACCTCGAGGGATGGGGCTATACTGGGGACTCAGTGTTGGTCTCTGCTGCTGGCAGATTAGGCACTCAACAGAGGCTGTAGCCAAGTCACCCTTGGTGAGTGGAAGTCCATGCTGCTGGGCCCATGCATAACCTCCATCCCTGCCACCATGGCCACTTGGTTCATGAGCCCATTGAGCAATGACCAGAGTAGCTGGGGAAAGAGTATGACTGATGTCCACAGAATGCCTCATCCTATCAACCTGATTGTTAAAATTATCCTCTGCTGAGCTCACCCTTTGGTGGGCACTCACATGAGACACAAATATCTACTTCTTTGGCCCATTCGGAGAGGTCTATCCACATACCTCTTCCCCATAAATCCTTG
>NW_004444116.1:373771-436790 GCF_000243295.1 Trichechus manatus latirostris
TTAAGCCTAGTTATAGGTCTAGAAGCCAGAATCAGTAGTGTGGAATTGTTTTGAGAACATTCAGCATTATCTTGTAAAGCACCTGCCTCAGGCAATGCTCCAGACAATGTCTCAGGCAAGTGCTCTTTAGAGGCAGCTGGGCTAGGGCTAATCTCCTCAGATGGGAGTGGAGTGGCTGATGGTTTTTTTGCGCAGGGCGGTTTAGCAGACAAACATGAAGTAATCTCTTCAGATGGGACTGGTTCTGCTGGCAGGAGTGATTCAATGGAATTTACAGGCTCAGTGGCCCCAGCTTCCTGCTTATCTGCCCATATGTCCCCATCCCAAGTCTCAGGATCCCATCTCTTCCCTATCAATGCCCTTACTTTAACCTCAGACACCTCTCGAGGTTTGCAATTGAGCTGGCATTGTAATTCAGCCACTCTTATGATAAGACTCTGGGTTTGGTTTTCAGCAATTTCAGCTCTGTTACTACAAGAAATAAGGCTTTCTTTCAAAGCACAAGTGGAAGCCTTGAGGTCATGTATGCGGCACTTGAGCCTTAACTATGAAGCCCTGAGCACATCTCTTTCCTTCATCAGTTTGTTTAGCAAAAGTAGGACAAACCAACCAGCTTCCTTATACTTCTCATTCTGACAAATCTGTAGAAAGATATCACACGTGTTCACCCTGAGCCTCACCTTTCATCAATACCTGATCTACCAGTGGTGATATTTTGCATATTTGTATTGCCACCTCGCTGCATGGATTAGCAGTGACCTCTTTACTGCTGGAAGCAAAGTCATCAACATATTTATGACTAACCAGACTTGAGAACCAATTTAGAAAACTCATCCTTACAATTTTGTTTCTCTAGAACCACTTTCGGTACCAAATGTCTTAGGCTGGGTTCTCTAGAGAAGCAAAACCAGTAAAGTGTATAAATATATATATAGAGAGAGATTGTATCAAGGAAACAGCTCATGTGATTGTAGAGGCTAGAATGTCCCAAGGCCGTGGATCAGGGTAGAGGCCTCTCCCAAGTCACACAGCTGCAGGAAGCTCGCAACCCCAAGATCAGAAGGTCAGAGAGCAGGGCTCCCACTCACAGGCTGTGCAGATCGATGAATCCCAGGTTCGGCAGATAAGCTGACAGCTCAAGTCCCAAGAACGGGAGATGAAGACGACAGGAAGCAGCCACAGGATCCAGAGAGACCAAAACGCCAGAACGTCTGCTTATATACAGACGCGGGCCACACCCCCAAGGAGACTCCCTTTCATCTGATTGGCTACTCACAGTATATTCAATCATGGGAGTGATTACATTAAAACACGGAGAATCATGGCCAGCCATGTTGACACACAATCTTAAACATCACAGTCTGTTTTGCCATCCTGCTAGGCTTATATAAGGGCCAATCCCACAGAGGATCGGGGGGAACCTCACTACCACCAAGAAGTGTCTGAAGCAGAGCACGTCCTTTGGACCCAGGGTCCCTACACTGAGAACTTCCTAGACCCAGAAGAGAGAACTGTAACATGGAAGACAGTGCAAGACAATGAGAAATGGTGGCAATCACAGCAGAGTCGAGTAGCAGAGAAACAGCAGCAGCAATACAAGTGGTGGGAACCACGGGACTGGTGCAAGACAGCTATGGTGTGCTTGCCAGCCCACTGAAAGAGAGTTAAGCATCTTCGGGCAGGTTTTCTGGCAGAGTCAGGTACCTTGGTGGAGCTACAAGAGCTATAAAACTTGCCCAAGCAGGGCAGAGGCCTAGAGGGGCCCCAGGGCAGAGCTGGTGGTGACAGCAGAAAGCTGCTGTTAGGATGGCAGCAGCCAAGCAGGCTGCTACACTGGCCATGAGTTGGGCCAGTTAGCAGCAGAGAGGCCATAGAGGCTGAAGGCAGAGAAGGGCACATGCATGGCTGAGAGAAGGGCCTGCCTTCACGCACGGTTGAGAAGGGTCGTCAGACTAGCATGGCCAAGGAGCTGAGAACTGTCCTGTTTGGATGCGTCCTGACTGACAAACTGTATCCTGTCTCCTGAGTTGTATCCTGTTTCTTCCAAGTTGATCCTGATCCTGAGTTGTAGCCTGTTACTTCCCTAATAAACCAATAACTGTGAGTACGGTGAGTTCTGTGTGGCCATTGCAATGAATTATTAAGCCCAGCAGCTGAAGTAAAGAGTGCTGTGAGGGGATGGCTGCTGTCAGAAATGGTGAAGACTTTGGGAAGTGGAGGGATGTCTGACCTCCACCTCATAGGAACCAGCTTTGTGATGATTCTAATTCTTATTATTTGGAAATTTAAGCAACTTCATATGCTAGATTAGTCTCCGCATGTTCAATCTTGGACACTGAAACAAAGAAATTACACACAAAGGTACTAGACTTTTTTATAAGTAGCAGAAAACTCCTTGTGTGGCTGTGGAAGCTAAAAACAAGATGGAGTCACTTATGCCAAGCCTGGGAAAGCGTGGCTGCTACCTGACCTCACAGGGCAAACATTCAAGATAATAAGTAACCTAAACCTTAGAGATAATAACTAGCTCGTGTCTTTAACTTTATGTGTAACAAACCCTCTTAGAATGGCTCTACATTCCAGACAAGCTGGCCTAGGCAGGCATTGCCCCTCAGACCTGAGCCGTTTGTCTTCTTAGCAAAACACATTTCTGAGGAAGAAAGAATTTCAAGAGACATTCTGATGAATTTCCAAAAAACTCATTGAAACCCTTGGACATCTCTGACTTTCTTTGTTCCTTGGACTACAAATACACCATACTGTCTCATCACAGGTGTAACATCTAGACTCATGCTGTGTGTTGTTCAATTTACAAAATGTATGACTGGCTAATAAATCTCTAGCATTGTTTTAACTTTTTTAGACTCTCACAAATTATTCAACATTTCCCTCATGAACAACTGTCTGGTTTTATTGGTTATTTCTGAGATCCTTTTACTTCTGGGCAGATCTTGTTCAACGGATGTTAGACCTCTAAGGTAAACTGATTTTCTCTGCTATTTTTCTGGACTCATTATAACTAAGAATATAGCTATAACTTCTAATTATCCCTTTTAGATTTTAATTTTGCTCTACTCTTTCAGCATAAGTATTAAGGAATTAATGTTAGTGTTACCCCAGATTTCTATGTAACCTAGTGTTTCTATTAATTCTACATTCAGAATTAAGAAAAAACAGACTAAATGAGAAATCGTTTAAAATTCCTTTCAAACACCTCTTAAAATAGAGGTAAAGAGGGGGAAAAATAAGCGCAGGACAGTACATGGCTAAGGAACATGTGAGGTGACCAAGAACAAAAACTTATTTCACCATGGTGTATAATCAGATCGATATTTCTGAGCAAGAGAACCATGTGCAAGGTCCACCTGCTGTGGAAAACAGCAATGTGTTCTGGGATGGCTATTAGAGAGAGATGTTTTTGAGATACTCAGAAAAGGAGATAGAGAAATCAGGATCATGCTAACTTCTGGAGCCTCACTGCCTATCCGTTCTCCAGGACCGTATTATCTGGCTTGTATTAGCACGTTTCTAGTCTGGGAAGATGAAGGACAAGCAAGCAGAGGGCAAGCATCAAAGATAAGAGCTTTTTTGTAAATTTTTAAATGAAGAATTAAGTTAGGTAGTGGTCACAAATTCTTGGTGGTCTGGGTTTGACTGGAAACCATCTGAGAGAAAATTAATGGAATAAGTAAGATCTTTCAGGGTTAATTACAACTGTCCACGTAACTCAAATTCTATTCCTTCATATAGGAAAAAATCAGAGTGGCATAAGGACAAAAGTCTTCCCATTCCAAATAAACTGTGGTGTTTTCCATTTCAGAATCTCCTTTGAAATGGGAAGTCTTTAACTGAATATCAAAAGTTCAGTTCCTTGTACTATGGAGGTGCTCAGATTCCAACCAAAGCTTATCCTACAACCTGAGATCCATTCCTGTCAGCCAGAGTTTCCACTTCTGTGCAATGAAATAAGTATAATTCTCATACAATGAGAGCCCAGAGGAATTATTAAATACTAAGATGACATTCCTTTATAGATATTTCAAATTATAACTGAAAATGATTCTAAGATGTAAATGGTTATTTTGAATTCTGTTTTTTCTATTCTTCACTGTCTAGTATTGTCAATTAAAGAGGTAACAAAATTCTGATGCAGGTCACTGGCATCTATATAAGCAAAAAAGATGGCAGTGGTTTTTTTCACGTCTATAAATCTGCAGCACCTCCCCCCCACCCCCCAAATTTCTTCTGTTTGTGGAAAAAGACTAGAAGAACTCCTTTTACATAATGATCCATTTCTGTGCCTACCCTCTGTTCTCAGAGCTTTCCATACTCAAGTCTAGGAAGGGCAATTGTCAATTGCTGAGCTGATAATTAGACTGTATCTGGAGAAAATATGAGAGGTCTATTTACCTCTTTATGCGGAGTCAGTGGGTAGTGCAAAGGTTAAGCCTCAACTACTAGCCAAAAGGTTGGCGGTTTGAACCCAATTCCGAACACAGGCCTGGCAATCTGCTTCCGAAAGGTCACAGCCTTGAAAACCCTACGGAGCAGGTCTACCTGCAAACATGGGGTCTCCCTGAGTCGGAATTGATTCAATGGTAACTAACAACAATCTCTTTACAATTAGACCTATATTTGGTTCTGGCTCAAATGTTATCCTGACCAGGGCTGCTACCAATGGCCATGTAGGCTGTGGGCTGCCCATCTCCAGGGATGTCATTCACACTGTCATCTGCTTCTGCTATTAGGTGACCAAGGACAAGTAAGTGACATCACATTCTTTTACACTGCTCTTTAATATTTGCACTTTGGTGAGGAAGAAAATTGACCTTACCTTCCAGAGCTTTCAAGAACCCAATTTACAAAACAAGATTAAATGGTCAAAATTACATTATGTGTAATCTGTAAGGCTTCAAAGAACAGCCACAAGGAAAAGATAATAAATAAAGGAGTGGGTACTGAAGCCTAAGCCAACTGTTCTCTCCAGGGTGCACATTAGGAGTTTAAAACAAAAATACTGAGGCCTGGGTCCCATCCTAGGCCAATTAAATTACAGTCTCTAGGAGTGGGACCTTTGCAATAGAATTTTATAAAGTTCCCCTGGTGATTCCACTACGCAACCAAGCTTAAGCTGTAGAAGCTGATCAGTGTAGTTATGATAAACTCCTTATTATGGTCTGAACTGTGTCGCCCAAAAAGACATGTAGAAGTACTAACCCCTGAACCTGTAAATACGACACTGTTTGGAAACAGAGGTTTCCTTTTGTTATGTTAATGAGGTCATAGCAGAGTAGGGTGGGTCCTAAACCTAATCACTTCTGAGTGTTATCTTATAAAAAGAGCAGAATAGACACAGACAGACACACATGGGGAAAAGACCATGTAAAGATCTATCTACAAGCCAAGGAATCCCAAGGATTACCAGCAGCTACTAGAAGATGAAAGAGACAAAGAAGGACCTTCTAGAGAAGAGAGAGAAAGAAATAAGGAGAGCCTAGCTCTGCCAACAACCTGAATTCAGACTTCTGGCCTTCAAAACTATAAGACAATAAATTCTTGATCTTTAAAGTCACCCACTTATGGTATTTGTGTTATGAGAGCACTAGAAAACTAAGACACTCCTAAATGTTAAAACACACTAGAAGAAAAAATAATAGGAAGTTTTAATCCTCATACTGAGTTATGCTATTATATGCTACTGAATTATTGACACTCGTAAGGTCTTTCTCCAGTATGTATTTTCCTATGCTGAATAAGGAATGAGCCATAACTGAAAGTCTTTCCACATTCATGGCACTGGTATTTTATAATTCTTTTTATTAGGAAGCAGTTACCTAAACAACTTAAGTGCATTAGAACAGGAGCATAATAGATCCCCAGTCTAGTTACTGAAGCACAAATGCCTTCTATTGGCAAAACATGCATAAACACACATTCCAGATTCAACATAGCAAAATGCTGATGTATAATAATCCTATTCAAGATTATACTGTGAATGTACAAAATTAATATAAAACTCCAAAGTACCTTTAAAATCATCTACTCCAAATCCCTCATTTCACAGATGAGGAAACTGAAGCGTAAAATGGTTGAGTTTCCCAATGTCACGTAACTGGATTAGTTTAATCCAATGTACTTTTCATTCCATGATTGTGAAAACTTAAAATATTTTAAGCAGTTTCTCAATCCATATTGATTCCTTCACACTTAAAAAAAAGATGAGCTAGATTAAATGTATCCTCTTATGATGTTCCTAAAATAGTCATATGCCAGGATGAAGTCTCTGATGTTTGTTCAGAGCAGAACGATACCTAAATGCTTTTCCACAATCATTACATCCAAAAGGCTTGTCTCCTGAATGAATTCTCTGATGCTGAATAAGGTATGTGCTCTGGCTGAAAGTTTTCCTACATTCATTACAGTTATAAGGTTTCTCTCCAGTATGAGTATTCTGATGTTCAGTCAGATGAGTGCTCCGACTAAAGGCTTTGTCACATTCACTGCACTTATAGGGCTTCTCTCCAGTGTGAATTTGTTGATGCTGAGTCAGATGTGAGCTCTGGCTGAAGGCCTTATCACATTTATTACACTGATAGGGCTTTTCTTCTGTGTGAGTTTTCTGATGTTGAGCAAGAGATGAACAATGACGAAAAGCTTTACCACACTCAGCACACTCATAAGGCTTTGCTCCTGTATGAATTCTCTTATGTTGTGTAAGATGTATGTTCTGGTTGAATGCTCTCCCACATTCATTACACTTGTAAGGTCTTTCTCCAGTATGTATTTTCCTATGCTGAATAAGGGATGAGCCATAACTGAAAGTCTTTCCACATTCATTGCACTGATAGGGTTTCTCTCCGGTATGAATTCTCTCATGTTTAGCAAGAGATGAACTACGAATAAAGGCTTTTCCACATTCCTTACATTCATAGGCTTTCTCTTGGGTATGAGTCTTCTGATGTTGATTAAGGTTTGAGAGGTAACTGAAAGCCTTTCCACATTCATTGCACTCAAAGGGCTTTTCTCTGGTGTGAATTCTGCGATGTTGAGTAAGGGATGAGCAATAACTGAAGGCCTTCCCACATTCATTGCATTTGTAAGGTTTTTCTCCAGTATGAATTTTCAGATGTTGAGCAAGGGATGACCAGTAACTAAAGGATTTTCCACATTCAGCACAATCATAGGGTTTCTCCCCCGTATGCGTTTTCTGATGTTGAGTGAGGTTTGAGTGCTGGCTGAATGCTTTCCCACATTCATTGCATTCATAGGGTTTTTCACCAGTATGAATCATATGATGTCGGATAAATGTTGAGGGTCCGTTGAAGGCCTTCCCACATTCATTACATTTATAGGTTTTCTCTCCAGTATGAATTTTTTGATGTTGAGTAAGGTGTGTGCTCCTGGTGAAGGTTTTATCACATTCATCACATTTAAAAGGTTTTTCTCCTGTATGAATTTTCTGATGTTCCATAAAGTGGCCCCTCTGGCTAAACGCTTTTCCACACTCGTTACAAGTATATGGTTTCTCACCAGTATGAATTCTCTGATGCTGAACAAGATGGGTCCTCTGACTAAATGATTTCCCACATTCATCACATTTATAGGGCTTTTCTCCAGTGTGAATTCTTTGATGCTGAGTAAGAGATGGAGCCTCAATGAAGCCTTTTCCACATTGATCACATTTATATGGTTTATCTCCAGTATGAATTCTTTGATGGTTTATAAGGTTTTCACTCCGGCTGAAGGCTTTTTCACATTCATTACATTTGTAGGGTTTTTCTCCAGTATGTGTTCTCTGATGGCGAATAAGAGCTGAAAAATAACTAAAAGCTTTCCCACATTCATTGCACTTACAAGATTTCTCTTTTTTAATTGGGTTTAAATTCTGTTTAACACCAGTTTTATGTTCATTGCATTTAGGAGGGCTCCCTTCTGAAGATATTTCTTGTGTTACAGGGTTTGAACTCATATTGATGCTTTTCCCATATTCATTACTTACAAGTCCTTTCTTCCAAGTAGGTATTTTCTTCTCAGTGATTTTTATTTCCCTTGGCAGTGTCCACTCGTTTGTCTGTTCCCCTTCTGGACTGCCTTCAGATTCGAAAGTTTTTAAGAAGTTGGAACTCCCATGATAATCCCTTCTGACTTTTTCCACTATTGCCGCTGGAGATGGCTTTTCATCAGAAATGTCTAGCTCTGAGGCTGACCCACTATTTTCAGGCCTCGTCTCCCAGTCTGAAAGAAAAAGAAAATGCCGGTAGTCTCTGAATAGAGAAAAAGAAAACTGCTGTTGTGAGAATGATCTAATAAAACTAGAAATAGATCCCTTGGGAAATTCTGAGGGTTTACAAAATACAGGCCTATTATTTGGAGAGGAAGTTGAAAAAGCTAAGGAAAATGTTAGATAAAATATGAAAATGGCAAGAGAATGCCTAATTCAATTCCACACATAATCGCTAAGAACTACTAGTAAGGGAACTCCATTTAAGATACTAGTTAATTAAAAAGGTAACCATAGAAATGGCTATGAGGAGATACAGATGAACTGAATCTAAAGGAGGCATTCTTAAATGGGATTCATTGGCAATGAACAATAAAACAAAATTCCAAGAGTCACAATTTAAAGACAGGACAAACTTGAAAGACTTGGCTAAGACCCCATGGTTTTTAAGCATGAAACAATGAAAGAATACTGTAGAAATGGCGAAGTTGTAAACAGTAGAAGAAATAATTCAAGAGGAAGAAGATAGCAGGTTCAAGTCTAGGATTTTGAGGATTAGGAAAAGAAATAGAGGATTGGACTAGAGTAGTGTTTGTTGAAGTGGAAGATTCTAAAAGTAGGAGATTAACCGGAACGTCCAAATGTAGGATAAGAAATGTCAGCTCAAAACAGAAACACAAAAGAATAGCTGAAGACATAGGAATGTAAGGGAGAAAAGAGCAGAGGTAGAGGGAAGATCCTGGAGGCTATTTAGGGTAATGGGATGAATAAAATATACTAATGGAAAAAAGCAGTATATCAGCAAACAAAAGATCAGAAGAAACAGAAAGAAAGGAAAGTACATAACAAGAAGTATAGTGTTGCCCAAGACAAGAGAAATGACAACTAAAAGAAGCAGGGTATTCAATCCTGGCAGACTCAGTAAAGAATAAAGGCGGTATTTAAAACACCATTTTTTTTGGTTCCACTGGTAAGAGAAGTTACACCAAACCCTAGGGAACCCTGAGTCTGTCCCATGCTGCCAGCCCAATCACTATCACTGCAAGCACGAGGCAGAGACCCAGAGCCACCTGCTACCCCCCACCCCCACCTGGCATCATGGGTAATAGTACAGGGAGCATAAGCGTATACAACCTTGTAACAGCAGAACTTCTCCATCAGGGACAAGAAGATCAATGCAACGCTGGTTTTGGAAACAACCAAAAGGTTCAATATAAGAAATGGATATGTCTTCATCAACAGGAATGATACCAAGGAAGATATGTTTGTACAGCAGATCACCATAAATAATACCTCTTGGAAGTATTTTGCAGTGAAGGAGATGGAGACCATGGAGTCTGATGTTGTTAAAGGAGAAAAGAGTATGGAAGTGGCTTTTCTTCAGGCCTCACTGGAGTTCCAGGTGAAGGCAATAAATATGCAGCAGACTGAAAAATGTTATCCACATTGTTGGCTCCTCCATGTAATTACCAGCAGAATTACCCAAATATCAACAGTGAGGCAAAGAATGAAGGACTGGAGAAGGCTCCAGAAGGCCAGATTGAACAAAACAATCCCTACTGCAGAAAGCAATTCCCACTTTATGAGATGCAAAGTCTACAGGCATTGACCACAGTATTCAGACATCCCTGTGTATGCAGAAGTAACTGAGGGTGCTGACGACCAGGCTGCAGGAAAAAAAAGTAAACGAGGTAGACCAATGGAACAGAATATTTATCAGGGTTTACAGATCACAATTCTGCAAGGACTGTGTCACCAAGACAGCCTAGAGAGAATGACAATACAGAGGATAAGGAAAATGCTGAAGACAAGGCCTAGGGCCAGTGACTACCTCAGTGTAGGTACTGCCACAACTTTAATTACCCATACAAATGCCTAGAAAACTGTAAAATAATTTTCACACACAAAAGAGCCAATCCACTAGCTAAGAATAAGTCTGCTCCGAATGCTGATGAGGGCAGAACCGAGGGTTGGCTTCCTAAGACTACCATCATCAGGTTTAGCCACCCAACAAAAAAGCTATCAGCAATAAAAAAATAAAAGAATGGCGTTAAATACCTAAAGTGCTTTCCTTCTGCCCACTGACTAGATAACTGGAACTATCTAAATTATCTATTTGACATAGCGTTTTTATTATTTTTACCTAAATAAATCTTTTAGTTAATGACTAAAACATTTTTTGAAAAACCTGGATTTTCTCTACACTCATTTAAATGTTTTAAAATTGTCTTCTATCTTGCCAAGTTGGGATCTTTTAAAACTTAACTTTTAATTTGTAATAAAACTTGACAACTTGATTTCCCCCAAAATTAACAAACTATAAGCACCAGTTAATGAAGCTTTTATTACAAAAATAATTAGAGTTTTTCAAATTGTGTTCCATGAAACCATCTTCTTGGGGAAAAATTCTGAAGATATGGTATGACAAAAAAAAAGGAATCATAGTTAAAAAGAGAGAAAGAATGAGAGAGAAATGTTACATTCTATGCAATCCTCTTGAAAATTCATATAATGCCTATTAATAATCAAATTCAGCATTTCCCAAATTTGACTATGGCACACTCCTCCCCCTCTTCATCTGCATAAAAAGGAGCCCCTTCTCCCTCTATTAAGAACCCTGGTGGCACAGTTGTTAAGTACTTGGGTACTAATCAAAAGGTTGGCAGTTCGAACCCACTAGCCACTCTACAGGAGAAAGATGTGGCAATCTGCTTCCACAAAGATTACAGCCTTGGAAACCCTATGGGGCAGTTCTACTCTGTCCTGTAGGGTTGCTATAAGTCCGAATCAACTCAAGGGCAATGGGTTTCTCCCTCTATTAACTCTGGACAGGTACTCCTCAGACAGCAGCTAGGTCTGTGCAATTTTCCACAGTCAAGTCCTTGAAGACTTCCCTCTGCAGTTTGAGGACTTAACGGTTTAGAAAAAAGTTTATTCATACCTTTTAAGGATAGTCTGAGGAGATGACAGGCTTAGAACCTACACACTGAGACTAAGAAAAGAATAGGTGATAAAGAAACAAAAGTTGCAGGTACATAACTCACTTTTGCTGAGTTTGGTTGGGAAAGAATTGAGAGGCTGGATGGTGGCCGGAAAGATGAATTGTGTTGAGTAAAGATATTTGGAAATACAGGTTACCTATTTCTGTTTGAAGGCACTAGGGATAGAGCCTGTGGATCCAAAAGAGAAAACTGAAAGGGCTGAAAAGTGAGGTAATAATTATGAGATCAAGGTCCCAAAGGAGGTGGGATGAGATAGAATCCAGAGTCCAGAATGAGAAGCTGGCTTTAGGAAAAGGCAGGAAGGACATCTCCGCTGAAGGGAGTATAAAAATGGAATATATATTGAGACAATTTGTGATATGACAAAACATAAGAGAGTCCCAAACAAATGGCTTCCCACTTCTCCACAGGAAACATTTTAAAAAGAAGCAAGTACATCTCCATTTCAGGAATTAAATCCTCTATCAGGTTTGTGGTTAGAGTTAAAGACACTGATTTGCTGGGCTTCCATGACTTACCTCTAGAAGTACCTACTGGAACACCTGGTTCCACTGTCCATGGCTCTGTCCCTTGTTCTAACTGGGAAATCACATCAGGTTTAGAAACTTGGAGTCCTGCTCATGGGGAAAAAAAGAAAAGAACTTGTCTGCTGTAAGGGAAAAGTACAATATCAGAATTCAGTCTCACTGCTTTGATATGCGGGACAAACCTGACAGGAGTGGATAGCTTAACAAGCTTAAATGTTACAAATTCCCAGATGTGGTGGGGATATAGGCTGGGAACTGATCTGAGTCCAGAAAAATTATTGTTTGCTCCTCTACTTGTTAGTAGAATAGAAACCTTTCCAAACCTTTTAGAACTTAGGAATCTCTTGTTCCTAAACCTAAAAGCAAAACTCACCTAAGCACAAGAGAGAATCCCAGCCCAACCCCAGATATTAACTTAGAAGTCATCCTTACCTATAGAGACCAGGTGTGTATAATTTTCCAGTGTCACATCTCTGAACAAATCTCTCTGCACAGGATCCAACTGTTTCCATTCTTCCTGGGTAAAGTCCACAATGACATCCTTGAAGGTCACTGATTCCTGAAATATCAAATACATTTCTGCTTAGCCAGAAAGCGTTTGCCCGGGAAAGGGATAAATTTAGCAACACTGATAGAAGTAAGGACAGGCTATAACCAAACCCAAACCAAACCCATTGCCGTCGAGTCAATTCTGACTCATAGCGACCCTACAGCATAGAGCAGAACTGCTTCATAGGGTTCCCAAGGAGTGGCTGGTGGATTCGAACTGCTGACCTTTTGGCTGGCAGCCAAGCTCCTAACCACTGAGCCACCAGGGCTCTGTAAGACAAGCTATAGGCTATCTGAAAAATGATTCTGACAATATTTCCTCCTTTGTAAAATGAATATAAAAACTAATTCACAGTGTTACTGTAAGAATTAAAAGATTTTCAATGTGAAATGCTTCATTTAGGGTCTGGCACAGTCAGTGCTTGCCACTGTTGTTAATCATCATCTCTGTGTTCCAAGATATATCAAGTATTAATAATATGTATACTATCATCAGTAATATTTTTTACTACCTACAATGTGCAAGAATAGCCAAAATTTTTTTGAAAAAATTTGGGTGGGGGTTATTTATTCTACCACATTTCAAAACATACCAAAAGATTAATTAAAACAGAGTGGCCTAGTATAGAATAAAACCCAATAAAACAAAACAGACTCCAGAAACAGACCCATGTTTATAAGATTGCATAAGATTAAGTCAAAGGATTAAACAACTTTCAAATCAGTTAGGATAAACTAGATTAGTCAATAAACAATGTCATAACAAATGATTGTCTGTTTGAGAAAAAAAAATCCTTCACAGCATACACAAAAATTCTTGCTAGATTAAAGATTAAATTTTAAAGAAAAAGCAAAATAAAATAGTAAAATAAAAGACAGGAATAGAATTTTATAAACTTGAAATATGGAAACCAAAAAGTAGAAGACAAAAAGAGAAACTGACAGATTTAACCACACAAGCATGTAGAACTTTTGTTAAGATACTATAAACAAAATTAAAAGACAACATTCTGAGATCCCAACAAATAATCAGGGAAAAAGATAACCAACCCACAATAATAACAACAACAACAAAAACCATCAACAACCCAAACAAACAATTTACCAAAGAAATGGTTAATAAACCATGAAAGATGTTCTACCTCATTAAAAATAAAAAATAGTAAAACAATGAGATGTCAAATTGGGTAACACTGCTGAAGTATGCAAGTGTACTGAGGTAGGAACAGAACTCTAATGCAATCTATTTGGTGTGTAATCTGACAGGATCTATCAAAATTTATACATATACCATTCAGTCCAGTCTTACTGCTTCTAGGAATTTATTCTTCAAAAACACCTCAGGGTGCAAAGACATAAGTACAAGTGTTCCTGCAATGCTGTTTGTGTGAAGAAAAAAAAAATTAAACTTAATTGCCCTTTAATAGGATAGTGGTTAAAGAATTTACTGTATGTTCATACTAAAGTACTTTATACTGCCATTTTAAAAATGAGGTATCTCTTTTTTGTACTGATTAGGTAATATGTATACAATATATTAATAAGTGAAAAGAACAGTATACACAGTATGATCCCATTTTTTATTTTATAAATAGTAAAGCTTACATGTAAATGCATAGAAAAAAAAACAACTGAAAGAATACACAACCAAATATGAACAATGAGAATGGACAGTGGGACTTGGAGGCAATGCAGGAGAACTACCTACTTTTTCTTTATTTACTATGTATTTGAAACACTGAGTGAGTGTGCATTAATTTTGTTTTAAAAGAGATAAATATGTTAACTATTCATTGGCACTTTGCTTCCGGCTATGAGAGAGTAACTGGACTAGCTCTCCCACTGTAAATAACTATAAAACTGAGCAACATATCTAAAACGAGTGTTTTCATATTTTGGACAGCAGGCAAGACAGAACTATGTGCCTTAAAGAAAAAGAGGGAGCTGCACAGAGGTGGAGCTCCAAAAATCTGCATAGGGATACTCTTGAAACTTTGAACAAATACCGGTCTGCAAATGCAGGGGATGACATTACATAAAGCAAAAAAAGAACAACTTCTAGGAAGCTGTGAATTAAATACTCTAAAAGCTTACACAGGGATGACAGATGTGCAAATCACAGCCATCTAGATTGAAGAAAAAATCTGTGAACACCCAGGCCGTTCAGAAGAAAAGACAGAAAAGCTATGCCCAGTGGTAAACTGGTTCTCTGAAAGTAAAACGACCCTGATTTGTAGCATTTGCAGATTTTCCATAATGTAAATACAATCTCCACAGTAAATACCAAGTTACCAACATGGCATCACTGTACGTACGGTTAAAAAGAGATGTATAAAATCAGCTCCTAAAAACAGCTCTAACACACTTTAGCAGGGAAAGTCTATCCTACAAGGAAAGAGTTAAAAGAGCAGGTCTGGTGCTCATCCTTTCTTATCTCCAGGAACACCTGAAGCCATATTACTGACCCTTGAACAAGCTCTGAAAATTAAAAACCTTGGAATGTTCACACAGTCACTGGTCAATGATGTTATTCTGTGTGCCCAGAACAATACCATTCCATGTGGCAGGTATGTGCCTACGTGACTAGCTCCCTTTCGGAGCCCTGGACTCTAAGACTCCAACAGGTTTCCCTGGGTAGAGAAATCTTGAATGTCTCTGTGGATCACAGCTAGAGAGACAACATGTGTTAGGGGTTGAATTCTGTTCCCCTAAAAGATACGCTGAAATCTTAATCCCTGGTACCTGTGAAGGTGACCTAGTTTGGAACTAGGGTTTTTGCAGTTGTTAGTTAATTACAATGAGCTCATACTGGAGTAGGGTGGGCCCTAATCCAATATGACTGGTGTCCTTACAAGAAAAAGAGAAAAAATACAGAGACAGACAGATGCAGAGGGAAGACTGAGGCAGAGATTGAAGTTATGATTCCATGAGCCAAGGAATGCCTGGGGCTGTGAGAAGCTGGAAGAGAAAAGGAAGGATCTTCCCCTAGAGTCTTTGGAAAGACACCCTGAATAGAACTTCTAGCCTCCAAATCTGTGAAAGAATAAATTTCTGTTGTTTTAAACCACCTAGTTTGTAGTACTTTGTTAGAGCAGGCACAGGGAATTAATATAATACATCTGTGCGACCAAAAAAAAGGGAGGAATTGGAAGCCTGCACCTGACTTCTTTGGAGTCTGCTTATGCACATATGTTTTCCTGACGATCCTCTTTTCTATCCTTTCTGTAATAATCTTTAGCCTGCTGCCAAATCCTATGCATCATTCCAGGAATCACTGCACTAAAGAGTGGTCATGAGTGCCTAGAAACATAATCTTAGAGTAAGGTTACAGTAGACTAACCCTAACAAAACTTACAGTTCAAAAACAAACCTTAAAAGGATCAAGCAGTGGCTAAAATGGGAATAAAAAGAACTGGATTTACCCTCCTGAATGAAACAACGAAAAAATTTCAAACAAAATATATGAAATAACACTTTGCAAGACACTGGACCACAGGCAACAAAGAACAGTAATCCCAGAGAGTTGGGAAACAAATGAGGTTTCAGCTTACTGCCTTGAGAGTTTCCAGGAATATTCAAAATGGTCTTGCCTCAGTAGTGGGGAATAAATAGCCTAATACTAAACACTGTTCTGGAATTCACCTTACAAATCTTAAGAAGTAAGATCTGAATGGAACACAGTGTTTTCAAGTAACTAAACTGCATCCCAGAAGAGGGCTCAAGAATATATTATAGGAACACAAAAATATGCAGCACTCAACAGGTAAAATTCACAATGTCTAGCATGCAATCAAAGA
Organism: Trichechus manatus latirostris; assembly: GCF_000243295.1. Lineage (NCBI taxonomy): Eukaryota > Metazoa > Chordata > Mammalia > Sirenia > Trichechidae > Trichechus > Trichechus manatus. The sequence continues at coordinate 389,868 of NW_004444116.1, forward strand.
TTATCAGGCATAAGTAGTACAACCAACAATGAGGAGAAAAAAATCAATCAAAACCAACCTAGAACTGATAGAGGTGCTAGAATTAGCAGACAAGAACACTGGAAGTTAATATGACTGCATTGTATATGTTCAAAAAGTTAAAGACAGACATGAAAGATATAAATAAAGACCAAATGTAACTTCTAAAACTGAAAGTGACAATGTTCTGAGATGAAAAATACATTGGGAAGTATTAACAGCAGATTAGTCATTGCAGAAGAGAAGATGAGTAAACTAAAGACACAGAAATAGAAACTATCCAAAAAAAAGAGCATTAGGGAGCATGGGACAACTTCAAGTGGTCCAATATATGTGCAATTGGAGTCCTTAAAAAAAAAAAAAAAGAGGGCAGAATAATATTTGAAGAGATAATAGCTGATTATTTTCTAAACTTGATGAAAATTATAAAACCACAGATCCAAGAAGCTCAACAAATCACAAGCACAAAGAAACAACAAAGATATTCCAACGCACATATAATCAAATTGTTCAAACTCGGTGATAAAGAAAAAATCTTATAAGCAGTCAGAAACAAACAAAAAAAATACATAAAGACAAAGGAAAAAAGATTTTTAAATGACAGTAGTTTTTGTTGTTATTGTTAGAAATAACGCAAGTAAGAAGACAACTGAACAACATCAGAGAAGAAAACTGTCAACCCAGAATTCAATTCCCGATATCTTTCAAAAATGAAGGTGAAATAAAGACTTTTTCAGACATACAGAAATGGAAAGAATTCATCAACAGCAGACCTGCACTACAATAAATGTTAAAGTCCTTCAGGCAGAAGGAAATGATACTAGATAGAAATATGAACCTACACCAAGGTTTCTCAACCACAGCACTATTGATATTTTGGACCAGATAATTATTTTAAATAATAGTAGAGGGTTGCCCTATACATTGTTGGCAGCATCTCTGGCATCAACTCATTAGATGCCAGCAGTACACCTCCCCCCCCCCCAAGTCAAGTCATGACAATCAAAAATGTCTCCTGGGGGACAAAATTACTTCCAACTGAGAACCACTTATGTACACAAAGCAATGACGAACCTCAGAAATGGCAACTAAATGCATAAATATACAAAATTTTTCCTATTATTTAAATCTCTTTGAAAGAATATTCACTGCTTAAACAAAAATAATAACATATGTATAAGTAAAATATATGACAAAAATAGCATAAAAACTGGAAGAGGAGAAAAGGAAGTAAACTATTGTAAGGTTCTTGTACTATTCAAGCAGTGGTATAATATCACTTGAAGGTAGATAGACAGCTGCCATAGAGTCGACTCTGACTCATGGTGATCTATGTACAACAGAATGAAACACTGCCCAGCCCAGCATCAACCTCATGATTGCTGACATGTGAGTCTATCAATGCAGTTATTATGCCAATCCTTCTCACCAAGGGTTTCCTTCACCCTAGCTAGCCCTCTATTTCACCAAACATAATGTCCTCCTATAGCCATCAATCCCTCCTGATGATACATACAAAGCAAGTGAGTCAGAAGACACTGTTCTATCATAATCCATAAGATTTTCAATGACTAATGTTTGCAAGCAGATCATCAGGCCTTTCTTCCTAGCCTGTCTTAGTCTGAAAGCTTTCCTGAAACCTTTCCACCATGGGTGGCCCTGCTGGCATTTCAAATACTGATGGCATATACTGATGGCATAGCTTCCAGCATCACAGGAACACATAAGCCACCACAGTATGACAAACTGACAAACAGGTGGTGGCACCTGAAGGTATACTTACATACTTTAGTATATTTAAATATGTATACTAAAACCTTAAAGCAATCACTAAAATAACAAAGTTACTGCTAATAAGCCACAAAGGAGACAAAAGGGAATTAAAAAAAATACTCAATCCAAAAGAAGGCAGGAATAGAGGAAAAATGGAACAAAGACAGTACAAATAGAAAACAAACAGCAAGATGACAGATTTAAACCAAACCAGACAAAAAAATCACATTAAATTTACGTGGTCTAAACACTCCAATTAAAGGCAGAGATTACCAGGTTGGATTTTTAAAAAAGGCAAAACCAAACTACATGTTGCCTATAAGTAACTCATTTTAAATCTAAAGATACAAGTTAAAAGAAAAAGGACAGAAAAAGATATATCATTCTAACACTAACCAAATATCAAAGTAAACTGCAGAACAAACAATAATACCAGGCTAAATATAAAAGATCATTTCTCAGTGATAAAGGGGTTAATTCATTAGGAGAACATAATAATCCTAAATGTTTATGTGCCTAATAACAGAGCTTTAAAATACAATAAGCAAGAACCAATAGAATAAAATAGACAAATCCATAAGTCCAAGGTTTCAATATCCCTCTCACAATAATCGAAAAAAAACCAGCAAACAGAAAATCAAAGATATGAAGACCTGAAAAACACTATCAACCAACTTGACCTAACATATATCTGTGGCAGACAGAATAATGCCCCCCCGCAATGATGTCCATGTCTTAATTCCTTAAACCTGTAAATATGCTACCTAACACGGCAAAGGGAAATTTGCAGCTGTGATTATTACGTTAAGGGCCTTGAGAGATTATCTGGATGTAACCCAGAACTCTTATAAGAGGAAAGCAAGAGGGAAGAGCCAGAGTCAGAGTAGGAGATGTGATGATGAAAGCTGAGGTCAGAGTCAAAGACAGAGAGATTTGAACATGCTACACTGCTGGCTTTGAAGATGGAGGAGGGAACATGAAGCCAAGGAATTCAGACAGCCACTACATGCTAGAAAAGGCAAGGGAACAGATAATCCCCTAGAAACTCCAGAAGGAATGCAGCCCTGCTGACTCATTTTGGATTTCCAACTTCTAAAACTATAAGATAATAAATGTGTGTTGTTTTCAGTCACTAAGCTTGTGGTAATTTATTACAGCAGTAATGGGAAACTAATAATAACAGCTACAGAACACTCCACCCAACATAGCAAAATATACATCCTTTTCAAGTGCTCAATGATCATTTACCAAGATAGACCATATTCTGGACCACTAGACAAATGTCAATAAATTTAAAAGGATTCAAGTCATACAAAGTATGTTCTCTGACAATAATGTAGTTAAATTAGTCCCGGTAGTCCTCGACTTACAACGTATTCGAGTTACGACAAACTACACTAGGACTGCTTTTTTTTTTTTTTTTTAAACAGCTTATCATTAGTATACGTACTTCATACAGTGTTGTAGCATGTAATTTGCTGATGTTATTATTTTCAGATGTTCACTCACAGATGTTCGATTTTATGAATTACTGTTCAAAAACTACTATATAGCAGGCTATGGCCTGCTTAGTCTACAATGAAGTTGGTGTTGGGAGTCGTAATGGAGAGACAATTGGGCAATGTTCAACTCTAATGACATACAGCAATTGAACTGCACACACACCCAACACCCATTATCACTTGGACTTCCTTGTTAGAACACTGACACTGCTTTCATTGCTATTTTTGTTAGGTGCTATCTAGTCAGTTCCGACTCACAGTGATCCTATAGGACAGAGTAGAACTGCCCCATAGGGTTTCCAAGGAGCGGCTGGTGGATTTGAAGCGCTTACCTTTTGGTTAGCAGCCTAGCTCTTAACCACTATGCCACGAGGGTAGACTAGGCCTAAAAAACCACTCACTGCCATCGAGTTGATTCCGACTCATAGTGACCACTATAGGGCAGAGTATAATTACCCATAGGGTTTCCAATGCTGTAAATCTTTACAGAAGCGGACTGCCACATCTTTCTCCCACGTAGTGGCTGGTGATTTCGAACTGCTAAACTTTCAGATAGCAGCCAAGCACTTAAACCACTGCACCAGCAGGGCTCCAGTAGACCAGGCCTACAGCATCATCTTATTCAGCATTTCATACCATAAGAAACATCAGTTGTTAATCTGAAGGCAAACTGTTCAAGTTTCTCTAAGTGTAACACCTGTACTACTTATACCCTCAACGGTATGTCTAGCAAAAGAAGTCATGCCACTGAAAGTTCTAATCCAAAAAAAAAAAGGTGAGGAAGGCTGTAAACACAGATATAAAGAGGAAGAACATTAAGGTCTACGATAATGGAAATAGAGTTGGTGAAATAGCATGTGAGGAAGGACTGTATCATTTGACTGTTTTGACAATCATTAAGGATAAGAATAGGATTCTAGAGTCAGGTAAAGGTGCGACTGGCATAAAACTGACAATTTTAACAAAGAAGAGGCAAGCGCCAATCCACGAAATGGAGAAGCTGTTGATAATTTAGATAGAAGACTAAATCCAGAAGAGGATTCCTATGAGTTTACTGACAATTCAAATGAAACACACAGCCGTTTTGAAAACCTGAAGCAACAGCAAGACCACCTCAAGTACTTTAATGCCAGCAAGGGCTAGTTTCATTGCTTCAAATGCAGATTTGGCTTACATAATGTGTGTGTAACCAGAAAAGCAGGAAGCACCTATGTGGAACAGCTCAGATCACAAAGAAGGGGGATTGACAGAACAGAACTTACTGGATTTTGAAGAGGAAAAAAATGCTTAAGAAGAGAGAAATAACGAGGAAGAGGAAAGAAAGAAGTCGTCAAAAAAATTTACAGTGAAAGGATAACCTAAAGTTTTTTTCTAAACTAAATCAGGGGCTTCAGCTGCTTGAAAATATGGACCCAAACGCTGATCGCTTTACTGAAGTTTATACATTCAGCAAGCAATGAGATGCTACCAAGAAATATATGAAGAAAAAAGAGAAGGACCATACAGATAACTCTCACTAATCTTCTGACTACCATCCCTGTTCCCAGGGATAATCCAGATGATCCAGAACCTTCCACGAGTGGAGTTATTATCACAACTGACAAAATGCCAATGTCATCCAACACTTCTTCATTGTCGGAGTAAATTTTTTATGATTTGTATACTTTTTTTTATTTTATCCCATGCAGAAATTTATATATACATTCTTACGTGACTCTAATTGCTCTCCCCATACTGTGACCACACTCCTTTCCATCCCTGATTCCCTGTCTCCATTCAACCAGCTTCTAACCCTCTCTGCCTTCCCATATCACCTCCGGACAGAAGCTGCCTGTTCAGTCTCTTGTATCTACTTCAGCTAAGAGGCACACTCGTCACGAGTATCACTTTATGTCCCACAGTCCAGTCCAATCCCTGTCGGAAGAGTTGGCCTTGGAAACTGTTTTATTTCAGGTCTGATAAAGAATGCACGGGCCATGCTTTCCAGCGTTCCCCCAGTCTTAGTCAGACCATTAAGTCTGGGTTTCTTACTAGAATTTGACCCCTGTACCCCACCTTTCTCCTGTTCCACCCGGGACTCTCTGTTGTGTTCCCTGTCAGGTGGTAGCTGGGCACCATCTAGTTCTTCTGGTCTAAGGCTGATGAAGTCTCTGGTCTGTGTGGCCCTTTCTGTCTCTTGGGCTAATACTTTCCTTCTGTCTTTGGTGTTCTTCATTCTCCTTTACTCCAGGTGGCTGGGACCAATTGATACATCTTAGATGGCCGCTTGCAAGCTTTTAAGACCTCAGACGCCACTCACCACAGTACGATGCAGAACATTTTAATAAACTTTGCTATGCCAATTGACCTAGACATCCCCGAAAGCATGTTCCCGAGACCCCTACCCCTGCTATTCTGTCCCTCAAAGTGTTTGATTGTATTCAGGAAACTTCTTAGCTTTGGTTTAGTCCAGTTGTGCTGACTTCCGCTTAGTAGTAGTAGTGTGTGCTGTCCTTCGCTTCACCTAAGATAATTCTTATCTACTATCTAGTTAGTAAATAACCCTCACCCTCCCTCCCCACTCTCCTAACCATCAAAGAATGTTTTCTTGTGTGTTTAAACCTTTTCTTGAGTTCTTATACTAGTGCTCTTGCAAGATATTTGTCCTTCTGTGACTGACAAAATTCACTCAGTATAATGACCTCCAGACTCCTCCATGTTATATTTCACGGCTTCGTCATCATTCTTTACTGTTGCGTAGTATTCCATTGTGTGGCTATACCATAAATTGTTTATCCATTCATCCGTTGATGGGCACCTAGGTTGTTTCCATCTTTTTGCTATTGTGAACAGTGCTGCAATGAGCATAGGTGTGCATATAACTATTCGTGTGATGGCTCTTATTTCTCTAGGATATATTCCAAGGAGCGGGATACCTGGATCATATGGTACTTCTATTTCTAGCTTTTTAAGGAAGTGTCAAATTGATTTCCAAAGTGGCTGTACCATTTTACATTCCCACCAACAGTGTGTAAGTGTTCCAGACCCTCCACAACCTTGCCAACATTTATTATTTTGTGTTTTTTGGATTAATGCTAGCCTTGTTGGGGTGAGATGGTATCTCATTGTAGTTTTGATCTGCATTTTTCTAAAGGCTAATGATCGTGAGCATTTCTTCATATGTCTGTTAGCCACCTAAATATCTTCTTTGGCAAAGTGCCTGTTCATATCCTTTACCCATTTTTTAATTGGGTTATTTGTCTTTTTGTTGTTGAGGTTTTGCAGTATCATGTAGATTTTAGAGATTAGACGCTGATTGGATTTGTCATAGCAAAAAATTTTTTCCCTAGTCTGTAGGTTGTCTTTTTACTCTTTCGGTGAAGTCTTTTGATGAGCATAAGTGTTTCATTTTTAGGAGCCCTCAGTTATCTAGTCTCTCTTCTGGTGCTTGTGCACTGTTACTTACGGTTCGTATTGTGTTTATGCCATGTATTAGGGCTCCTAGTGTTGTCCCTATGTTTTCTTCCAAGATCTTTATCGTTTTTGACTTTATATTTAAGTCTTTGATCCATTTTGAGTTAGTTTTTGTGCATGGTGTGAGGTATGGGTCTTGTTTCAGTTTTTTGCAGATAGATATCCAGTTATGCCAGCACTATTTGTTAAAGAGCCTGTCTTTTCCCCAATTAACAGACTGTGGGCCTTTGTCAAATATCAGCTGCTCATAGGTGGATGAATTTATATCTGGATTCTCAATTCTGTTCCACTGGTCTATGTATCTGTTGTTGTAACAGTACCAGGCTGTTTTGACTACCACGGGGTATAATATGTTCTACAATCAGGTGGTGTGAGGCCTCCTACTTTGTTCTTATCTTGAGTAATGCTTTACTTATTCGGGGCCTCTTTCCTTTCCATATGAAATGAGTGATTTGTTTCTCCATCTCATTAAAAAATGCTGGTGGAATGTGGATCGGGATTGCATTGTATCTTTAGATTGCTTTGGGTAGAACTGACGTTTTCACAATGTTCAGTCTACCTATCCATGAGCAAGGTACATTTTTCCACTTATGCAGATCTCTTGACTTTTTGCAGTAGTGTCTTGTAGTTTTCATTGTATAGATCTTTTAAAATCTTTAAATCTGGTTAGATTTATTCCTATATATTTTATCTTCTTAGGGGCTACTGTAAATAGTATTGGTTTGGTGATTTCCTCTTCGAGGTGTAAAGGAATCCAACTGATTTTTGTATGTTTATCTTGTATCCTGAAACTTTGCTGAAATCTATTAGTTTGAGTAGTTTTCTTGTGGATTCTTTGGGGTTTTCTGTGTATAAGATCATATCATCTGCAAACAGAGATACCTTGCCTTTTTCCTACCAATCTGGATGCCTTCATTTCTTTTTCTAGCCTAACTGCTCTGGTTAGGACCTCCAGCACAATGCTGAATAAGAGTGGTGATAAAGGGCATCCTTGTCTGGTTCCCATTCTCAAGGAGAATGCTTTCAAAGTCTCTCTATTTAGGATGATGCTGGCTGTTGGCTTTGTATGAATGCCCTTAATTATACTGAGGATTTCCCTTCTATTCCTATTTTGTTGAGAGATTTTATCATGAATGGGTGTTGGACTTTGTCAAATGCCTTTTCTGCATCGATTGATAAGATCATGTGGTTCTTGTCTTTTATTTATGTGATGGATTACACTGATTGTTTTTCTAGTGTTGAACCATCCCTGCATACCTGGTATACATCCCACTTGATCATGGTGAATTACTTTTTTGATATGTTGCTGAATTCTATTGGCTAGGATTTTGTTGAGGATTTTTCTGTCAATGTTCATGAGGGACATGTCTATAATTTTCTGTTTCTATGGTATCTTTACCTGGTTTTGGTATCAGGGTTATGCTGGTGTCACAGAATGAGTTTGGGAGTATTCCATCCTTTTCTATGCTCTGAAATACCTTTAGTAATAGTGGTGTTAACTCTTCTCTGAAAGTTTGGTAAAATTCTGCAGTGAAGCCATCGGGCCAGGGCTTTCTCTTGTTGGGAGTTTTTAAATTACCTTTTCAATCTCTTCATTTGTTATGGGTTTATTTAGTTGTTCTACTTTGGTTTGTGTTAGTTTAGGTAGGTAGTGTGCTTCTAGAAATTTGTCCATTTCCTCTAGATTTTCAAATTTGTTAGAGTACAATTTTTCATAGTATTCTGTTATGATTCTTTTAATTTCAGTTGGGTCTGTTGTGATATCACCCATCTCATTTCTTATATGGGTTATTTGCTTCCTCTCCTGTTTTTCTTTTGTCAGTTTGGCCACTGGTTTATCAATGTTGTTGATCTTTTCAAAGAACCAGCTTTTGGTCTTGTTAACTCTTTCAATTGTTTTTCTATTCTCTATTTCATTTAATTCTGCTCTAATTCTTATTATTTCCTTTCTTCTGGCGCCTGAGGGCTTCTTTTGCTGCTCTCTTTCTACTTGTTCTGGTTGTAGGGTTAATGTTTTGATTATGGCCCTTTCTTCCTTTTGGATGTGTGCATTTATTGCTATAAACTGACCTCTCTGAGCACTGCTTTTGCTGTGTCCCAAAGGTTCTGGTAGGATGTGTTTTCATTCTCGTTTGATTCTATGAATTTCTTTATTCCATCCTTAATTTCTTCTATAACCCAGTAGTTTTTGAGCAAGGTGTTGTTCAGTTTCCATGTGTTTGATTTTTTTTCCTGGCTTTCTCTGTTGTTGGTTTCTACTTTTATGGCTTTATGGTCAGAAAAGATGCTTTGTAATATTTTGATGCTTTAGATTTTGTTAAGGCTTTGCTTTACGGTCTAATATGTGGTCTATTCTGGAGAATGTTCCATGTGCGTTGGAAAAGAAAGTATACTTGGCTGCGGTTCAGTGGAGTGTTCGGTTTATGTCTATGAGATCAAACTGGTTGACTGTAGCATTTCACTCTTCCATGTCTTTGTTGAGCTTCTTTGTGGATGTTCTGTTCTTCACCAAAAGTGGTGTGTTGAAGTCTCCTACTACTATTGTGGAACTGTCTCTCTTTTGAGCGCTGTTAAGAGTTTTTTTTTATGTATTTTGGAGCCCTGTCACTGGGTGCGTAAATATTTATTATAGTTATGTCCTCCTGGTGTATTGACCCGTTTATCAATTATATAGTGTCCTTCCTTACCCTTTGTGGTGGATTTTACTTTAAAATCTATTTTGTCAGAGATTAATATTGCCACTCCTGCTGTTTTTTGAGCGTTGTTTGCTTGATATATGTTTTTCTATCCTTTGAGTTTTAGTTTGTGTCTTTAAGTCTAAGGTGTGTCTCCTGTAGGCAGCATATAGACGGATCGTGTTTTTTTATTCAATCTGCCACCCTCTGTCTCTTTATTGGTGCATTTATCCCATTTACATTCAGTGTAATTATTGATAGGTATGAGTTTAGTGCTGTCATTTTGATGTCTTTTTTGTTTGTGTTGTTCAAAGTTTCTTTGTTCCATTTAATCTTCTGTGCTGAGATGTTTTTCTTTTCTTTTCATGTTTTTCATTGTTGCTGATATTGTATTTGCCAAGTCTTTATATTTTCTGTATTTTTTTTATTTTGACTTGTAGAATTGTTAGTTTCCTTTGTGGTTACCTTAATATTTACGCCTATTTTTCTAAGTTTATAGCAATATTTTATTTCTTTATATCGCCTTGACTTCCTCTCCGTATGAAAAATCTATGTCTACATTTTTTAAGTCCCTCTTTTTTGTTTTAATGTCATCATCTTTTACATATTGACATGTGTTTCTCTATATTCAGTGTTTTAGCTTTGATTTACTTTGGTGACTTCCCTATCTGGGTTGATATGTGGTTGCTCTGTTCTGTGTTCTAGTCTTGGGTTGTTATCTAATGTTACTGATTTTCTAACCGGAGGACTCCTTTAAGTATTTCTTGTAATTTTGGTTTTTGCAAATTCCCTAAACTTCTGTTTATCTGGAAATGCCCTAATTTCACCATCGTATTTGAGAGATAGTTTTGCTGGATATATAATTCTTGGCTGCCAGTGTTTTTCCCTCAAGGCTTTATATACGTCATCCCATTGCCTTCGTGCCTGCATGGTTTCTGCTGAGCAGTTGGAGCTTATTCTTATTGACTCTCCTTTGTAGATGACTTTTCGTTTATCCCTAGCCGCTCTTAAAATTCTCTCTTTATCTTTGCTTTTGGCAAGTTTCATTATGCCTTGGTGACCTTCTTTTGGGATCTACCTTATGTGGGGTTCGATAAGCATCTTGGATAGATATTTTGTCATCTTTCACGATATTAGGGAAGTTTTCTGCCAACAAATCTTCAACAATTCTCTCTGTATTTTCTGTTATCCCCCCCGTTCTGGTACTCCAGTCACTCGTAGGTTATTCCTCTTGATAGAGTCCCACATAATTCTTAGGGTTTCTTCATTTTTTTAAATCCTTTTATCTGATTTTTCCTCAAATAAATTGGTGTCAAGTGCTTTATCTTCAGTCTCACTAATTCTGACTTCCATTGACTCAATTCTGCTCCTATGACTTTCTACTGAGTTGTCTAATTCTGAAATTTTACTGTTAATCTTCTGGATTTTTGATCGCTGTGTCTCCATGGATTCTTGCAGCCTGTTAAATTCATCATTATGCTCTTCTCTAATCTTTGTTATTTCCTCTACTGCGTGTTCTGTGTTTTGCTGAATTTCCTTCCTAATTTCTGAAAGACTTCTGTATATTAATCTTTTGTATTCTCCCTCTAGTAATTCTAAGAAATTTTCCTCCTCTGGAAAATTTTGAGATTCTTTACTTTGGGAGCTTGCTGAAGCCATCATAGATTGCCTCTTTATGTGATTTGATATTGACTGTTGGCTCTGAGCCATCAATAAGTTATTTATTTATGTTTGCTGACTGTGCCCTAGCTTCTGGTTTTGTTTGGATATGCCCAAATAGGCTACTCGTATGACCTAGTTTGATTATTTTCACCTTTGAAGGTTTAATGTCCTGCCTGTCACCAGGTGGTTAGATGTGTGTCATGGATTGAATTATGTCCCCCAAAAAATGTGGGTATCAATTTGGCTGGGCCTTGATTCCTGGTATTGTGTGGTTTTCCTGTAAGTTGTAAATCCTGCCTCTATGATGTTAATGAGGGAGGATGGGCAGCAGTTGTGTTAGTAAGGCAGGACTCAGTCTACAAGATTGGATTGTATCCTGAGGCAATGTCTTGAGATATAAAAGACAGAAGTGAGCAGTGAGATAGGGGGACCTCATACCATCAAGAAAGCAGTGCCGGGAGCAGAGTGCGTCCTTTGGATCGGGGTTCCTACGCAAAGAAGTTCCTAGGCCAGGAGAACACCGAAGAGAAGAAGGCTGACAGACAGAAAAAGACTTCCCCTGGAGCTGACGCCCTGAATTTGGACTTTTAGGCTACTCTGACTGTGAGGAAATAAACTTCTCTTCGTTAAAACCATCCACTTGTGGTACTCCTGTCAGAGCACCACTAGATGACTAAGACAATCTGTTACTAGGTAGGTGAGCTCAGGAGTCCGCCCACTACTCCTGTATGGAGTCAGCTCAGGTCCCCAGGTAGAAAGCCACCATGTGTGTGGTATAGGCTCTCACTTACAATCCTAGACAGGCATGGGTGATTGGTGCAGGCACAGGCATCTGGCTGCAGCAGTGGGACACACTCTGAACAACGCAGGGGGCTGACGGCTGCCCCCGAATGTCCAGGAGGAAGGCGTGCCCCTGTTACCTAGAGCACGTAGGTGGGTGGGTTTTGCAGCCGGACTATGAGCACCTAATGCTATTGGCTGTAAGGACTGGGGGGCACCTCTTATTCATGCGCCCCTACCGCAGGTCGCTAGGTAGCATAGGTGGAGCCACCAGTCTTCAGGCCTCTGATGTGGGTAGGTGAAAACCCCACTTAATGGGCAGAGCAGTGTCAAATGTCAAGAACCTGCCACTTAACAGCTGAAACAGCTGAAGTTAGAGTTCTGGTATATGCCCTGTTGTACTGTGGTAATGAGGACCTACACTGTTGAGATAGGCCCACACAAGTCTATGCAGAGGTAAAGGCGCTCAGAGTCTGTGGATCCCTTATGCCTGTGCCTAAGCCAAGGAGCTGTGCCTACCCTGGGTTCCTGGCTTAGGGGAGCCAACAGTTTATTTTTTCCTGTTTGTTAACTTGCTCACTCTCCCAGGCCAGAAGAATGGTTCTGGGCACGTGACAGATCCTACTTCCAGCCCAGGTGACTCAGCAATTGCTGAAGCCGGTCCAGGACCCAGTGCAGAGCAGGGAGCTGGGAGATAAATGGGAGAGAGGTTTTTCCCTAAGGGGGGTGTTTTCAATCCATGCAGTAGGCCATATGCAGTTACTTCTCTTTCGCTGATGAGGGCTGCTTCTCACTGGTTCTGGGTGGCCAGGTAGAGTCTCTGCCTCTGCGTCTCTCCTGGTGTGCAAAGTGTGCCTCCTAAGCATGGCTGCTTGCCTGCCTCACTGCTCCCCCAGGAGCTGCTCATGCCTGAAAGGCTCAGGCTCTCACCGGGTCAGGTCTGGCAACTCCTGGCTGCTTCTGAACCATCTCTCCCTCCCCCTGCCACTCAGTCCAGTTCCTCAACTCTGCCTTTGATGTTCAGGGTTCCCAAAGCGCCATATATAATCGAATCACTTTTTTTTCCCAGTCTTTGTTGTAAGAGGGTCCACCAGAAGCATCTGACTACTCTGCCATCTTGGCCCCACCCTGATTTGTGTATTTTTTATGTATGTATGTATCAAAATATATGTGTAAGTTTATATGTAATGCTTCCAACTCCTAAAGACAAATAAAGATCAGATTTATAAAGATACTGATAATAAAAGACAATAATAATGAAAACTAAAAAACAATGAGGTATACGACTTAACGTCAGAACCCAACTGAGGACAGAGTTGTCGGAAGAGAACCCCATCATAAGTCGGGGACTATCTATAATCTCTTTCACAGGAAGATATGGAATATCACCAAGTATTCAGAAACTAGGTAGCACACTTCTAAATAACCCATAGGTCAAAAAAGAAATCAAAAAGGAAATTATAAAGTATTTTGACCTAAGTGAAAATGAATACAAAACATCAAAATTTGCGGGATGCTGCCAAAGCTGTCCTTAAGGGGAAACTTATAGCACTAAATACCTCTATTAGAAAAGAAGAAAGGTTTCAAATCAATGATTTCAGCTTCCATCCTAGGAAACTAAAAGAAGAACAAATTAAATCCAAAGTAAGCAGAAGGAAGGATATAATACAGGGCAGAAATCAATGAACTGGAAAACAGGAAAATAGTAGAGAACACCAGCGAAACCAAAATCTATGATAAAATTCTAGACAGAAGGCCAGCAAAAAAGAGAGAAGAAACTAATTACCAATATCAGGAAAGAATCTCTACAGATTCTACAGACATTGAAAGTACAAAAAGGGACTGTTAGGAATACCATTATGCTGATTAATTTGACAAATTAAATGAAATGGACCAGTTCCTTAAAAGACATAAAGTACAAAGCCTATTCAAGAAAAAAAAAACCTGAAATGTCAGAAATCAATTTAAAAAATTGAAATTGAAATTAAAAACCTAACAACAAAAAGTTCAGGCCCTATAACTTGACCGGTGTATTCTACCAAGAATCTAAGGAAGAAACAGTGCCAAATCTACTCAACTTTTCCAGAATATTTAAGAGGAGATAATACTTCCAAACTCATTCAATGAGGGGAGCATTATCCTGATACCAAAACCAAAAGCATTATAAGAAAAGAAACCAAAAAAACACAAACCAGTTGCCATCAAGTCAATTCCAACTCATGGAGACCCCGTATATTTCAAAGTAGAACTGGGCTGCACAGGGTTTTCAATGGCTGTGATCTTTCAAAGTAGATTGCCACAGCTTTCTTCCCAGGTGCCTCTGGGTAGATTTGAACCACCAAACTTTCAGTTAGTAGACAAGTGCTTACGATCTGCATCACCGAGGGACTCATACAAAAAGAAAACTACAGACCAATATCACTCATGAACCAAGATGTAAAATTCTCATAAAAATTTTAGCAAATCTAATCCAACAATATGTCAAAAGGATAATACGTCCTGACTAAGTGGAGTTTATCTCAGGAAAACAAGGTTAGTTTAACATTTAAAAACCAATCCATGCATTGCTTAAGGGGTGACTAATTAATAACATATCAATATTGGTTCATCAATCGTAACAAGTGTACCACACTAATGCAAGATGTTAATAACAGAAGAAACAATGTGCACAGGAGAGCACAGGTGTATGAGAACTCTCTGTATCTTCTGTGCAATTTTCCTCTAAACCTAAACTGCTGTAAAAAATACAGTGTATTTAGCAATGATAAAGAACACTGATAAAGATGAATCCACAAAACATCTCACAACATGGATCAATCTGGACAACATTATGCTGAATGAAATAAGCCAATCACAAAAGGACAAATATTGTATGAGATATTTGTCTTACAAAAGTCAAGAAAAGATTTACACACAGAAAGAAACATTCTTTGATGGTTACCAGGGATGGGAGGGAGAGGAAGGAAAAATCACTAACTAGACAGTAGATACATGTAAATATCGATGAAGGGAAAGACAATACACAATATGTGAGAAGTTAGCACAAGGGGATCAAGACAAAGGAAGACACTGAGAGGTACACAAGAATAAAGGCCAACCAAGGTAAATACTATAACATATACAATCCTGCAACAACAGTAATAATAAATAATAATTTACCAAAGGATACACAGATATGTACGTTAAATAGATATGAGAAGTTGTATAGGACACCTACGTGGTTATACAGATTTGGTTGTGGATATTTCTACATACATATATGTAAGTAGAGCATGTATATTCATATATATAATAGAGCACTTAGGGGGCACAGTTATGGAAACTTCTTAGGCATAACCAAACACCCTGCAGGACTAAGCTACTGGGCTTGAAGGCTAAGGGCCATAGTCTCGGGGGTCATCTAGGCCAATTGGCATAACACAGTTCATAAAGACAATGTTCTGCATCCTAGTCTGATGAGTAGGATCCAGGGTCTTAAAAGCTCAAAAGCTGCCATCTATGATGCAATTACTGGTCTCTTCCCATCTGGAGCAAAGGAGAATGACGAAAACTGAAGATTCAAGGAAGCAATTAGTCCAAGGGACTAATGGCCCACATGAACCATAGCCACCTCTAATCTGAGGCCAGAAGAACTAGATGGTGCCCAGCTACCACTACCAACCACTCTGACCGGGACCACAATAGAAGGTCCTGGTTCGAATGGGTGAAAAATGTAGAACAAAACTCAAATTCATAATAAATAAATAAATAAATAAAACCAGACCTACTGGTCTGATAGAGACTAAAGGAACCCCCAAGACTATTGCCCTAAGACAACCTTCTAACTGGAAACTGAAGACACTCCTGGAGGCCACCTCTCAGTCAAATAATAGTCTGGCCTATAAAATAAACAGTAACACCTGTGAGAAATGTGCTCCTTAGAATAATCAACTGTACTGGACCAAAACGGCAGCGTTTGCCCAAAAGCAAAGATGAGAAAGCAGGGAGGGGCAGGAAAACTGGACCAATGGTAACAGGGAACCCAGGGAGGAAATGGTGAGAGTGCTGACACACTGCAGGGATTGCAACCAATCTCACAGAACAATTTAAATATATAATATTGATAGAAAAACTTTCACCTAAAACACAATAAAATGTTCCAAAAATTTAGAAAAAATAGTGTATCTAAAAAAATATGTTCAGTGTATTGTCACAGTATACTTCAATAAAAAAGTGATACAAAAAGTACTTGAGCTGAAAGTAGCAAGAAATGGGACCATTTCCTTGTAAAAAGATTAAATTGTGGGCAGGAAAAAGTTTAAGAAGGATTAATGTAGGGTTTGAGGTTGATTATGGCTGCTGGAGAAACTATTAACCCTGTTTTGTCTAAGTCTCAGTCAGTTATTGGATTTTCCTAAAACATTTTATCATGTCACTTTCCTCCTCAAAAAGCATTAATGGTTCACAAATGGCCTATAGAATAAAGCCATCAGCTTCTCATCTAGACATTCAAGACCTTTCATATTCTAATCTTATTCAACCATTTGTTTACCACTGCCAAAATAAACCATTTCCTCCACATTGTTCTGAATCCTGCATAACATTTATTTGTGAACCTTGCTCATAATCTTCTCCATATCTAGAATTCCTCTCCTTACCATGTTTCACTTGTTCAAATATCCAAATGTCATCCACCTTTGAGAGGTACGTCAAATCCTAGTTCCTCCATCAAACTTCCCTACTACCTCCAGATCTTATATATTTTTCCATTCTTTCATTTCCACAGTACTCGACTTACAACGTATTCAAGTTACGCCAAACTGCACTTATGATCATCTGTTTTTTTTTTTTTTGTACATCTGCTCATTAGTAATATGTACTACATACAATGCTGCAGCGCGTAATCTGCTAATGTTATCATTCTCACACCAACCTCCAAAGACAAACAAAAATCAGATTAATAAAGATACTGATAGTAAAAGGCAATAATAATGAAAACTAAACAAAAAAACAAAACACAAGGTATTCAACTTATGTCAGAACTGACTTAAGACAGTCATCAGAATGGAACACTCCGTTTAAGTCAGGGACTACCTGTACTCATTTCACCTTTCTTATATTTACCTGTTTTTTTTTAACAGTCATTTTGGCCTATGCAAGGATCAACTTTTGTACCTCTTTTCGTCTCGCATCCCTGAAGCATAGCAAGATAATGAGCAAGAGATAAGGGTGAATATGTTAGTTAAAGCTGGAGAGGCAGAGCTAGTAAGGCGGTCATGGGCAGGTGGGAGTTCCGAATGAATTGCCAATATTGGTTTTTAGCAAACATTCTCCAAGGCAAACAAAGAATATACAATCCCACTCTAGGGACTAAAATGACATTTCAGGAAATTCCAACTTACCTGAAAACTGGCTGATGGGACAAGAGGGGTCAGTCCCTCTTTATCTGTACGTCCCCCTTGGAGAAGAGCAGAGTCTGGAGAGGACAGATCTAGAGGAAGAAGAAGCCACAGTGAATCCTGTCTAACTCAGCTGCTCCCAGCAAATCCATAAAATCCACTTACTTTTCTATTTGAAAATAACAGAAACTATACTTCCTTTACATTAAGTGAGGGAAAATATTTCTGCTGCCTTCTCTACTACATATAAAGTATGAAGAAATAATCAGACTACTTTCCAAGAGTCTTCATAGGCCCTGTGAAAATGTACTACTAATGCAAATTAAATATCACAGTGACATACTATGCAACCACCAGAATGGCTAAAATTAAACAGACATGGTCAGTACTACTGCTGGCAAGAATGTAGAGCAACTGGAACTTTTATACACTGCTGTGGATGTGCAAATTTATCGACCACTTAGGAAAACTGTTTGGTAGTATGTACTATAAAGCAAAACATATGCCTACTCTATGACTCAGCAATTCCATTCCTATGCATACACCCATGGAAATGAGTGCTTACATCCACCAAAAGACTTGTACAAGAATGGTCATAGCCAGTTTATTCATACTATCCCAATACTGGAAACAACCGAAATGCCCTTCAACGGGAAAATGGATAAGAAACTGTGGTATATTCATACAATGGAATACCATTCTACAATAAAAAAGAACAGGCTATTCATATACCTAATAACATAGATTCATCTTATAAGCATAATATTGAGCAAAATAAGCCATGCACAAAATAATATATATTATATGACTCCATTTATATGAAATTCAAAAACAGACTAAACTGATCTACAGTGATGGAATTTAGAATAGTGGTTACCTGTAGAGGAGCTACTGACTGATTATGGGCACAAGGGAGCCTTCCGGGACATTAGAAACATTCTATACCTTAGCGTTGAGTGGTGGTTACAATGGTAAATCCATATATAAAAATTCATTAATTCACTTAAGATTTACACACTTTGCTATATGTAATTTATACCTCAAACAAAAGCACATTTTGCTCTTGGGGAGGTCTATTCACAGAGTACTGGTTGACAGGAAAGTACAATTCTCAAAATGATTTCCCTGGTGATTAACTGTATATAATTACACAAGTCTCTTGTCTTCTCCAAGCTTCAATTTCCTCATCTTTAATAGTGTGGAGACAAATACCTGACAAACGTAACTTTAAAAACTCTCCCAAGGAGGAAATAATGATGGAGAAAACCAAACTAGGTGTACTTGTTTCCACAAAGAAGTAGACAGGAAGAATTTTCTCCCCTGTGAAGTTTGATGTATGCCAAAAGGCTAGAAGAGGAAGATGTTTCTGGATATAAAATCTGAATGAGATACAGGTGGTTTGAAACAGAAGGAATAATAATGCAGCAAGAGATGCTCGGTAAAAATCAAGGAAAAAAAGGCGGGGGGGGGCAGGAAGGATGAAGGATAACTACAATCACAATATCCATACACTAATGCATGAGTTAGGGGCAATAAATCAAGTGAACTTATACCTGAACAAAAGGAGGAAAACACAGTATCTCAGGTATTACCAAGGTTTACTGAGATGGAACTCGTAACTGGAATAAGACCATCAAACTATATACCATTTGCCATCAAGTGAACTCCAACTCATGGCAACCCCATGTGTGTCAGAGTGGAACTATGCTCCATAGGGTTTTCAATGGCTGATTTTTCAGCAGTAGACCGCCAAGTCTTTCTTCCAAGGTACCTCTGCATGGATACAAACCCCCAACCTTTTGGTTAGCAGTGGAGCACCACCCAGGGACTCCATCAAACTATATCATTTAAAAAACAAACAAAAAACTAAAAAGTAATTCATTGTAAGGACATCGGGGAACCTGAATAATAAGAAAAGCTGAACAATCAGAAATAGAACCTAGGTCCTCTCAGGGGATCCAAGCTGGACCATTAATCAGCAGCCTCTTTGGGATACCACCATCAGGGTAGGTCTACCACCACCAGCTGCTGTGGAGTCAATTTTGACTCATGGTGACCCCATGTGAGTGCCATCTGATTTTATTCCCAATATTCAAATGCCAGAGAGATTCCAATGGCCTAGTGTGGGTTTCATGAGCAAGCCTTGGTTAAAAGAGGGCTGGGTATAAGTTATTTAAAATTATCTGACAGAAACAGATGGACTAACTGAATGCAGTGCAATAATCCTGACAGTGAAACCTGAGGGAAACTGCAGATTAAGCCAAAAAGGAGAGAAAAAAGAAAGCAGCACCATGTTGCAAAAATGGTGTGTGGACGTCAGACTTTGTCTAACTTCACAAGGGGAAAGAGAGAGAATCAAGGTCAGCATCAGCCCAAGGCTGATTCCTATGAGGTGAAGGTCAGACATACCTCCTCTCTCCAACCTTTTTACCGTCGCTCCCACAGCACTCCGCTGAGTTCGATAATTTATTGCAATGGCCACACAGAACTCACAGATCATACAGTTATGGGGTTTATTATGGAAGTACCAGGTTACAACTCGGCATCAGGATCAACAGGCTACAACTGAGGATCAGAATCATGAAGCATGTAGGCAAAGTCTCCCTTCTTCAGTGCAGGACAGCTCTCTCAGCTCCTCTCAGCCGTGCAGGGCTTCTCTTGGTCCCCTGAGGACAGGCTCCTCTAGGCCCCCTCGGGATAGATCTCCTCTCTCAGCCCTCGGCCTCTACTCTGCTCAGGCAAGTATTACAAAGCTCTTTTAGCACTGCCAATAAGTGCCCAGAAGCACCCTACTCTGCAAGGAAGCCTCCTGCCTGAAAATGCTCAGCTCTCTCGCTCTGTGGGTCAGGAAGCCCACTGCACCATTTCACGCTAGTCTCCTGGTTCTGCTGCCACTGCTTCTCATCATCTCACGCTGTCTCTGGTGTTACAGCTCTGTCTCCTGGGTCTAGGAGGTTCTCAGCACAGAGAGCCTAGGTCCAAAGGACACACTCTGCTCCTGGCTTATTCTTCATGGTAGTGAGCCCTCCCCCTCTCCCCCTAGCCTCTGGGATGGCTCATTTTAAGCCTAGCAGGATGGCAAAACTGACCTGTTAGAGTTCCATACACTTTATTTGCACGGTCCCACCTCCACAAGGGTTCCATGCACCTTATTTGCATTATTAATAAGTTGTCCAATCCCACTGATGGGCCACAAGCACCTTATTTGCAGAGTCCCACCCAATCATTTTGTAGGAGTCACAAGATCATGAATGACTAGAAGGGCCATATTAGGTAATTCACTACACTGAATTGCTGACAGCGCATGCCATGAACTGTTTAGGCAAGTGGGGGTGATGGATAATATGGAGGAAAGCTAGAGTGGTTAAAGTGGTTCCAACTGTCTGGATAGGTATGAAAATCCCATTTTATAAAAAGTGTGTTAATCAAGAAATTCTTGATTTATCTCAATAGTCTCATGCCTCAGAAAGTAGAGCAATAAAGGGAACTATTACTCTCAACTTAATTTTGAACAGTAAGAAAAAACTGTTTTGTGGCAGAAATCTTGAGTAAAAAATGAAGATGTTATCTCAGAGTTTTGAATAGTGAAAGAAAATGTTGTGCATGGACAGATATATAACCAAAACTTTAGGAAAACAGAATCAAAAGAAATGTCTCAGTAAAGTCAAGTAACAGAAACCAACAATGGTAACAGTTACAGAAACCAACTTAGTGCCTGGCACATAGTAAGCACTCAGTAAATGTTAGCAAGTATTATCATGATTACAAGGGACATAGGCTCAAAATAATAGTAATAATAATAATAAAATCATGTTCTTATTTCTCAATTGCAGCTGCTGATTTGTAATAAAAGTTGATTATGTCGAAAACAAAAGGACATAGGCTCAAGAAGGTTAGTTCTAATTCTACAATCGTGAAAGATACCAAAGAAAAAAAAAGACACTTAATGATACTATTCTGGCTCATTTAGGAACTGAGAATTAAAAAGAACATTTATAAAATATGAGAGGCAAGGAACTGAGAAGAAATACTAAGTATAACTCAAACATATGAATATATATGTATAATGTTAAGGTTTCCAATGATATTATTTTTAACACTTGAAAAAAAGACAGTATGCTAATAAGTTAAACCATACCTAACTGCCTAACCATACCTAAAGAATGTAAAGACAATGCTAATGCAGAAGGAAATCTATAGTGACATGTCACAGGGGTCTGTCTGTACCCTGACCTGTTCAATGACATGTAGAAAGAAACAGAAGGAATACTCATTAAAATCTGCTAGTTACATAAAGTTGGAAAGAAGAGTTAAAAAACTGAATAACTAAATTAGGATTCAAAATTATTCTGACAGACTGGAAAACTTGGCCAAAAAATTGAACAGGCATAAATGTGAAGTACTCACATTAAGGATAAAAACAACCCCATTACACAAGGATGGTGTAAATCTAGTTCACTGCAGTTTATGTAAAAAAGATCTATGGTTTGTGGTACAATATTGCTGGTTTTCACAAAGCATATACAATCTGACACTAATCAGCAGAAGTATAAGCAAACAGAAAAAACAAGTACATCATATCTTTGGGTATTTTCAAAATATATCTAAAGAACTACATTTATTTTAGGTGCTACATTTTAAGAAGAAAGCTGATAAACAGGAGAATTTCCAAAGAAGTTCAGATTATCATATTACGTGAAGACCCATCAAAGGACGAGGCTATTCTTCTTAGAAAAGAATTCGTGAGGAGGAGTTGTAACAGCTGAATTCACATATCTGAAAGTCAGGATTGTGAAAGAAAGAGCTGACAGGTCTTTCACTTTGGAGACAGAACTAAGATCAACACAGAAGTTACTACGGCAGGCACTTCTGTCAAATATAAAGAAATAAAAAGAGCCAACAAGGGAATTTAAAAAACAAACAAAACCTGTAGCCAATCAGTCTGAGTTCAATGCCACACTTCTCAGGCACAGGCTTGACAGAGGACATCACCCAAGGATATTTTAAAACTGATTCTTGCATTGAAGGGATGCTTACCAAGATTTTCTCTGACTGCAAGATTACCATTCTAATATTTAATAAATTGAAGTCCAGTGGGGTTCGCAGACATTCTGTATCGTTGCTCCTTTTAATTAACTCTTCCTCCAAGTCTCTAAGAGTCTCTCCCTATAATGTAATTGTTTCCTTTCTTTATTCCCTAAGCATACTGTTCCCTCCTTCTGTTACAGCTCTCAAGTATTTCATTCCCCCGTCATGACCGTTCTCTTGACTCCATCATCCCGCTCCCCCCATCCCCAGTTATTCCCACTACCTTCCATCTCAGGAGCTCATCCTGTTCCTCTGGAACATAGGCAATGGTTTCCCAGACAGCGTCCCCTCCAGCTGGGATCTCAGTCTGGGGTCAGATGTCCAGCTCTACTTGCAGGCAGTCCGAGCCCTGACATACGCTGAGTTTGGCTGCCCTAAAAGACACAGGGTGCAATCAGCAGCATCCGTCACACAATCACACCTCAGTCTTGTAGAGTGGCCAAGAGGTCCCGGACAAGGGAAGCGACCCGAAAGGGCACAAGACAAGCATGTGGCGGTCCCGCTAAACAAAAATAGAGACCGAGTAAGTAGGTTGAGCCCAGACCAAAACACAAAAACAAAAAACTTTGTGCCTACCCTAGAGTCTGGTCAGAGGCGCACGAAGACCCAGCCTGGTCCCTCCGTACACACTCCAGGGCTCACATCCCCGCCGGTTCGAATACAGGAAGACACACCTGTTGCGAAGAGGAAAAGCTGGGAGATAGACCAGCCAGGCGTGGCCCGGCTCCTGTCCTCCCTCAAGACTGGAACAAAAGAACAAAGCCCTCCAAGGGATCAGGGCGGGCCCGGCAAACGCTGAGGGAGGCGAGGGGCGTCCCTGCCCAGGATTCTCTAGCTATCTCCCACTGAGGCCGCTCGACAGTAAGCCAGAAGAGTGACGTCACGCGCCCAAAGGTCCGGCGGTTGCCATGGTGCTACCTGTTCTGCCCCCCTTCTCTTCCCCGCCCCCAGCAAGCTCTACCCACACACTCTGATTCCGAGTCCGGAAGCACGGGGGCGGTGCGAAGGGAGCCAAGGTAGCTGGACTTGCCGAGCGCCCACCTCTTTTCACGCCTACAGCCGGTTTCAACAGCCATTTCCGGTCGGGCCGAGAGAGCCCCGCCCCTCCCACGCAGGCTGCGTTTGATCGCGCCCGGCAGATACACGGAACTACTATTCCCAGAATCCTCCACGATGACGTTTCTAGATTCCATTTTCCGGAAGCCTTTGCTGGCCTGCGCGTTTGCGCAGCGCGAGGTCCGGCGTCTTATCTGCCAGTTTCTAGCCCTTGCGTGTGTCACGTGCGGGTATGCGTTAGGCCAGTCCCCTTCAAACTTCTCTGACTGGGACTGGTTGGAAGAAATACTTATTTGCATACATATAATTTAAAGACCGAAACAAGCGTTTCACAAAACAATGTTTACCTTCACCACCTGTCCGGCATTCTATTTTGTGTTCTATTGCTTTGTTGTTTTAAAATGCTTGTCATGACCCATGAAACTGTTCTCACGATTTTAGATGGGTCGCTCAACCCACATTTTAAGAAATGCTGAAAGAAACCAAGAGGTGGCGTTACCGTGTTTTGCCCTACAGTTGTGCATTATCTATGCCTATATCAGCGGATGGGACCCAAGATCGGTCTGTTAGTGTATTCTTGGCAGAAAACAATCCAACAAAAGTTGTAGGTGTTTATATTTTTAAATTGAGGCCCACGCACTTTATTGTGCTTCCATTCATCCTATCCCCAGCATTTGGATAGAAAAGCTAAGGTCAACTCATCACTCAGCTTGTACACTTGGCCAAAACACTACACCTGGAAATCCTAACACCGAATATATGAAAAACAAAGTTACAGTCAAGGGACAAAGAACAACATCTAGAAGTTTCAAAGACTGAAGAAACCCTGAGAGTATAGTCCCTGGACACCCTTTTAGCTCAGTAATGAAGTCACTCCTGAGGTTTCACCCTTCAGCCAAAGATTAGACAGGCTGGTAAAACAAAACGAGACTAAAGGGGCACACAAGCCCAGGGGCAAGGACTAAAAGGCAGGAGGGGACAGGAAAGCTGATAATAGGGAATCCAAGGTGGAGAAGGGAGAGTGTTGACATGTCGTGGGGTTGGTAACTGTCATGGATTGAGTTGTGTCCCCCCAAAATATCTGTCAGCTTGGCTGGGTCATGATTTCCAGCGTTGTATGATTCTGTAGTCTGATGTGATTTCCTTATGTGTTGTAAACTCTATCACTATGATGAGATTATATGTGATCTCCTTATGTGTTGTAAATTCTATCACTGTGATGAAGTTATACTGATGAGGGTGACAAGATTAGATAGTGTCTTAATCCAATCGCTTTTGAGATATAAAAGAGAGAAGTGAGCAGAGACACATGGGAACCTCACACCACCAAGAAAGCAGTGCTGGGAGTGGAGCGCATCCTTTGGACCTGAGGTTCCTGCGCTGAGATGCTCCCAGACCAAAGGAAGACTGATGCACCTCAAGGACCTTCCTCCAGAGCCGAAAGAGAGAGAAAGCCTTCTCCTGGAGATGATGCCTTGAATTTGGACCTGTAGCCTACTGGACTCTGAGAGAATAAACTTCTCTTTGTAAAGCCATCCACTTGTGGTATTTCTGTTGGAGCAGCACTAGATGACTAAGACAGTAATTGATTTAGAAAATAATATTTGGAATCCTTATTCCCTGACCTTGAGCATGGAGAAATGTGACCCAGCTGGGGCTGGGCCCTCAAAGACTCACAAAGACGCATCAACTGGGCCCTGAGATAGACAATAGATGTGCTAATCTCAGAAATTATCTTAAGGATGTTTTCACAAAAAGGCAATCAAACCTAACACAAAAGACTTCTAACTTTTTGTCTTTTTCTATTAGCATTTAGTGAATAGGAATTTGTTGGACCCTCCTGACTTTTGTAACTGAAACCTGTACCATGATTGTTAAGAAAGATGATTCAAAATGTAAGATCACAATTTCTAGCCAATCTGTGAAAAGCTAACACTTTCAGTGATTCTACCCATTTTGTGATGTTGATATATACTGATGATTCTGTAACCTTCCTCGGATTCGGGCAGACAGTCAGCTCTGGCAGCATGCTTGTCTGCTTTCCACTTTTGTCCTTTTGAATATATGCCAAATAAAACTTCCTTTTTGCTTTACTAAATTTTATGATGTTTTCCCTCTACAACATAACCAATGTCATAAAACAGTATCTGTACTGTTTAATGAGCAGCTAGTTTGTTCTGTAAACCTTCATCTAAAGTCCAATAAATTTCAAGAAAAAAAATGAAGAAAGAAAAAAGAAAAATAAAAAGAGAAAAAAAAATAGAAGTCTCAAAGAGCAGATTTCAGAAAAAATCTAACGTAGTAACTAGAAAAGAAATTCAGAAAACAATTTGGTATTCTCAGTGGATTGCAAGAAGCTATGGTCTGCATGGAACAAGAACAGAAAGCTGTGAGAGAATAGGCTGAAATAAAAAGTCAGTAGATGAAAAGAGGGATGAATTAGATTAAAAACATATAGCAAACATATTTAAAATGAAGCAACATAATTAAAGTCATTCTTGAGAAGAACAGAATTGATGCTGTGGGAAATTGAATCACTATGTATAAGATATTCTTTTAGAGCTCACCATGATTCAAAAGAAAAAGATAAAGAAAATAGAATAAGACAAAGTAAATGGATAAACAAACAATGGTAGATACACATAATGGAATACTGCAAAACAATAAAGAATAATGACAAATCCGTGGAACATCTCACAACATAGGTGAACTTGGAGGACATTATGCTGAGTGAAATAAGCCAATCACAAAAGGACAAATATTGTATGAGACCACTATTATTTAAAAAAAGAAGAAGAAGAAAAAGTTTACACACAGGAAAAAAAACAGTCTTTGATGGTTACCGGGGAAGGGAGGTGGAGGGAGGGCAAATTTCTAAATAGATAGAAGACACATGGTAATATTGGTAAAGGGAACGCAATACACTATATGGGGGAAATCAGCACAGCGTGACAAAGGCAAAGGAAGACTCTGAAAGGAACACAAGAACAAAGGGCAACTACGGCAATTACTATAACATAGACAATCCTGCAACAACAATATTAATAAACAATAATTTATGAAGGGGTAGATAGGTATGCTAAAGAGGTGTGGGAGGGTGTAAGGGAGCACACCCACCTGCAGATATAGGTGGTTGTGGATATCTCTACATACATATCTGTAGATGTTGCATATATACTAACATAGACAATAGAACACACAAGAGGCACAGTCATAGAAACTTCTTATGCACAACCAAACACCTGGGATGAAGATACTAGGCTTGAAGGCTAAGGACCATAGACTTGGGGGATGTCTACGTCAACTGGCATAACATAGTGCATAAAAACAATGTTCTACATCCTACTTTGGTGAGTAGCGTCTGGGGTCTTAGAAGCTTGCGAGCAGTAATCTGAGATACAACTAGTGGTCTCTTCCCGTCTGCAGTAAAGAAGGGTGAAGAAAACCAAAGACTCAAGGCATCACTTCGTCCAAAGGACTAATGGACCACATGCCCCCCAGCCTACAAGACCAGAAGAACTAGGTGGTGCCTGCCTATCACTACCGACCACTCTGACTGGGATCACAATAGAGGGTCTTGGACAGAGCAGGAGAAAAATGTAGAACAAAAAGTCAAATTCATTAAAAAAAAAGACCAGATTTACTGGCCAGATAGAGACTCGAGGGACCCGAGACTATGGCTTTAAGACACCCCTCTGATTTGGAACTGCAGCCATTCCCGGACTACCTTCCAGCCAAGGAATACACAGGTCTATAAAATAAACAATAACACCCGAAAAGAACGTGCTCTGTAGAACAAACAGTTATACGAGACCAAAAGGGCAACATTTGCCCACAAGCAAAGATGAGAAGGCAAGAAGGGGTAGGAAAACCAGACAAAAGGAAGCAGGGAACCCAGGGCAGAAATGGGGAGAGTGTTGACACAGTGCGGAGATTGCAACCAATGTCATGGAAGGAACACTTTGTGTACTAATTGTTAAATGAGAAACTAATTTACTCTGTAAACTTTCACCTAAAACACAATAAAATATTTAAAAAGAGTGAAAGTGATAGATGCAAAGGACAGCAAATGGAAAGCCAATATGTAGATAATTGGTAATCACTATGGAGAAACCAGATAAAATTAGCTATCACTTAACACTTTCTATGTGCCAGGTAGTGTTCTAAGCGCTTTACATTTATCAGTTTATCTAATTGTCAAAACAACTTTATGAAGTTACTTCAGGGTTATTATTCTTACTTTACAAAAAAAAAAAAAAAGGAAACTGAAGCATAGATAGGTTGAGTAACTTGCCCAATTACAGGAATCTATGCACCCAAGGGCTCAGGCAGGGGGGGTATTAACCAGTAAGCAAGGTATGCGCAGGCTTAAAGTAAGTAAGGTAAACATGGGTTTAATTGTGTTTCTTTACTAATCTGTAGTGAACAATTTCACTTGGGCACTACAGATTAGTAAATAAGCACAAGTAAATTCATGCCTACCTTGCCTGTCGGGTAATCTGTCCCCGGCCCAGAAAAACACCGTGCCTGGCAGCTTTAGAGGCTAAAATGGAAACTAGCAAGGGAAAAGAAGACATACATCATCGGTAAATTTAGTGAAAATGGGCTCCTGCCTTGGCCAAAATTCAAACTAGGATCTTCCTTTTGGAAGGTAGCCAGGTTGGAGAGGAGGGGTAGGAACTCACGAACCACCTATAAAATTCGTTCTTAACCTGACTGCAGTGTGGAAGCGCACTGTGAATTGCAAAGCGCCAGGTAAACACCCTGGGATTGATGGTGTAGGCCTAGGTGGTAAAGATACAAGAGCTAGGGGAGGCAAGTGGGCTTTTCCGCATCGTTTTCCTCGCGCTCCACTTGGGATGCAAATCAGCGGAAATCATTCCTTCCCTGAAACCCAGGAACCTGAATGCCTGGAACTTTCAAAAAAAAAAGCTGTAGGTATCAGGCCTAGAGCTAGGGTAAGAGCCTGAGAATACAGAGGCCTAAAATTGTCAGAACAGCACTGCTGTTGATGCAGTGAACTAAAGCTGAACATGTTAACAGCAACCCTGTAGGACAAAATGGAACCGCCCTACAGCGTTTTCAAGGAATGACTAGTGGATTCGAATCGCAGACCTGCGGGCTAACAGACAAGCTTCATAACCACCGTGCCGGAGAGATGGTGATCTTTGCCAAACTCGCACTTCACCTGAGCGTTTCTATCTAACTCGTAGAGTACGTTTTCTTGCGCACGAGGCCGTTTTTACCTCTATTTTAAGAAAAAGAAAAAGGAAAAAGCAAAAAAACATGCCTTATGATGTCAGGAGATGAAATTTCCTTTTATGGACTTGAAAAGAAACCATGTCATGTGTGTAGTCGTGGCCGAGTGGTTAAGGCGATGGACTAGAAATCCATTGGGGTTCCCCCGCGCAGGTTCGATTCCTGCCGACTACGGGAGGTTTTTCCTCTCACTGGGGTAGTTTACTGTTCCTTTGCTAGTACAAACCACCTGATAACGGTTGGCCCAGGAAGAAACCTAGTGAAAAGTTCGCTTTGATTGATTGTCCAGCAAAGGGAAAAACAAGTCACTTCTTAAAAGAAAAAAAAAAAAGAACAACAGCAGCCTTGACTCCAGAGAGCTAGCACCATTTTTTTTCCCTTAGCCGAGGGCAGGTGTCTGTCCCACCTCTGCATTTCCTGTGTTCGAAACCCATGTTGAAGCCTCAGTGGAGTCTATGGGCGCCTCTTTCAGAGTTCGCGACTCCCTTATATGTTCGCTAGGACTGAGAACCAGAGCGACGAGTGTTCTGTGGGAACCAGTGCACCCCAAAGAAACCTAGCGAGGACTTTTTTTTTTTTTTTTCTTCCAATTTTACGGCTCTCAAAAAGCGCCAACGCCGACCGTCCCACCGCGGTGGCCTTTTCTGGGGGGTAAGGGATGGGTTAGAGTGGACTGAGAGCTGGGCGCCGACACTCTCGGCTCAGACGCAGAGTCGCGCTGTTGTGTGGTTGGTGTGGGAAGCGTGTGCCTGCAGTGACCGAACCGAGGACAACAGCGCATAATTTCAGGAGGATTTCCTAAAACGATGTTGTCTGTCGGTTCCTCGTTAGTATAGTGGTGAGTATCCCCGCCTGTCACGCGGGAGACCGGGGTTCGATTCCCCGACGGGGAGGACTTAAGCTTTTTTTTTTTTTTAAAAAAAAAAACACTCCTGGTGGATATCATTTCTATTCCTGTGATCAGATATTAATTAAATTCCTTCTTCCTTCAATACATTTTCTTCAAAGCAATGAAGTGATCATTGACAAAACAATGAGTTGTAGAAATCATGAGAATTAGTAGTACAAAGATAAAAATAGCAACTTTAGAACGGAAAAACATGGCAGATACTACCTTAACCAAGCAGCTGAAGTTAACATCACGACTGGTGGGGCAAATAAAAGTTATGTACCTTGTTTATGTACTGAGAAGGGCACATCACTTTTGTGATATTCCCGACAAAAATGCCTAATCTGAATCTAATCAGAAGAAAGGGCAGACAAACCCAAATTGAGGAACGTTCTACAAAATAACTGGCTTGTACGTCTCAAAAATAACAATGCTATGAAACACACAAAAAAAGACTGACTAAACGTTCCAGATTAAAGAAGTCCATATGACAAGTGAATGCAACATCAAAAGGTGATGCTGGATCAACTGGATATACAAAGGAAAGCAATGTGGACATTGACTCCTTCCTCAAGCTATTCCCCAAATTAATTTAAGATAAAGATTTAAATATGCAAGATAAAACAACAAAAGTTATAGAAAGAAAAAGGAGAACGTTTTTATTGTGTTTTACATGAAAGTTTACAGCTCAAATTAGTTTCTCATTCAAAAATTTATACACAAATTATTTTGTGACATTCGTTGCAGTCCTCGCAATGTTCGGCCCTCTTCCCCGTCCCTTTACACTCTGGGTTTCCCGTGTCCATTCCTCCAGGTTTCCTGTCCCTTACTGCCTTCTCCTCTTTGCTTTTGGGAAGGTGTTGCCCATTAGGTCTCCTATACTTAACTGAACTAAGAAGCACATTTCTCACATGTGTTACTGTTTGTTTTATACGCCTGTCTAATCTTTGGCTGAAAGGTGGACTTCGGGAGTGGCTTCAGTTCTGAGTTAGCTGGGTGTCCACCGGCCATAGTCTCAGGGGTTCTTCCACTCTGTCAGACCAGTAAGTGTGGTCTTTTTTTTATGACTTTGAATTTTGTTCTACATTTTTCTTGTGCTCTGTCTGGGACATTTTATTGTGATCCCTATCACAGAGGTCAGTGGTGGTAGCCGGGCACCATCTAGTTCTGGCCTCAGGCTGATGGAGGCTGTGGTTCATGTGGTCCATCAGTCCTTTGGACTAATATTTTCCTTGTATCTTTGGTTTTCTTCACTCTCCTTTGCTCCGGTGGGGATGGGACCAATAGATGTATCTCAGATGGCCACTCTCAAGCTTTTAAGACTCCAGACTACTCACCTAAGTAGGATGTAGAACATTTTCTTTATGAACTATGTTATGCCAATTGATCTAAATGTCCCCCAAGACTACAGTTCCAAGCCCTCAGCCCTGGTAACTCAGTCCCTCAAGGTATTTGAATGTGTCTAGGAAGCTTCTATGGCTTTGGCTTGGTCAAGTTGTGCTGACTTTCCCTATATTGTGTGTTGTCTTTCCTTTCACCAAAGTTAACACTTGTGTAATATCTTGTTAGTGATTTCCCCTCCCCACCCCTCCCCTCCGCCATAACCATCAAATACTGTTTTTTTTCTGCATGTTAACCTTTTCTTGAGTTTTGATAATAGTGGTCTCATAAAATATCTGCCCTTTTGTGATTGACTTATTTTACTCAGCATAATGCCCTCCAGATTCATCCATGTTGTGAGACGGTTCATGGATTCATCATTGTTCTTTATTGTTGCATAGCATTCCATTGTGTGTATTTACCATAATTTGTTTATACATTCATCTGTTGATGGGCACTTTGGTTGTTTGCATCTTTTTGCTATTGTGAATAATGCTGCAATGAACATGGGTGTGCTTATTGCTATTCGTGTGACAGCTCTTATTTCTCTAGGATGTATTCTTAGGAGTGAGACTGTTTCTATTTCTAGCTTTTTAAGGAGGCATCATATGGTTTTCCATAGTGGTTGTACCATTTTACATTCCCACCAGCAGTGCATAAGAGTTCCAACCTCCGCACAACCTCTCCAACATTTGTTATTTTCTGTTTGGTTTTTTTTTTTTTTTTTTGGCTTTTGCCAGTACTCTCCGGGTAAAAGAGTATCTCACTGCAGTTTTGATTTGCGTTTCTCTTATGGCTAATCATCGACAGCATTTCCTCATGTGTCTGTTAGCTGCCTGAATGTCTTTGGTGAAGTGTCTATTCACATTCTTTGCCCATTTTTTTAATTGGATTATTTGTCTTTTTGTTATTGAGGTGTCTAAGTATTCTATAGATTTTAGAGATTAGACCCTTGTTGGTTGTGTCATAGCCAAATTTTTTTTCCCAGTCTGTAGGTTCTCTTTTTACTCTTTTGGTGAAGTCTTTTGATGGGCACAAGTGCTTAACTTTCAGGAGCTCCCAGTTATCTAGCTTATCTTCTGGCGTTTGTGCATTGTTAGTTATGGTTTGTATTGAATTTATGTCTTGTGTTAGGGCCCCTAGCGTTGTCCCTAATTTTTCTTCCATGATGTTTATCATTTTACGTTTTATATTTAGGATTTTGATCTATTTTGAGTTAGTTTTTGTATATGGTGTGAGGTATGGATCCTGTTACTTTTTTTACAGATGAACATCCAGTTTTGCCAGCACCGTTTGTTAAAAAGACTGTCTTTTCCCCCATTTAATGGACTTTGGTCCTTTGTCAAAGATCAGCTGACCATAGGTGTAGAAAAAGGAGAATTTCTTCATTCGGTTGGCAAAGGTTTTCTAGTTAACAAGACACACACACACACAGACATTAACCATAAAAGAAAAAAATCGATAAATTGAACTTCTTTATACTTAAGGATTTCAGTATATCTAGAGACACCATTAAGAGCGTGAAAAGGCAAGGCACCGGACGGGAGAAGATATTTGTAATGCATACATCTGACAAAAGACTCATGTCTAGAACATAGAAAACTTATTGCCGTCGAGTCGATTTTGACTCATAGTGACCCTATAGGACAGAGTAGAACTGCCCCATAGTTTCTAAGGAGTGCCTGGTGGATTTGAACTGCTGACCTTTTCATTAGCAGCCTTTAGTTCTTAATCACTATGGCACCAGGGTTTCCAAATGTATAAAGAACCCCTTAACACCAGCAAGAAAAATACTAGAGGTAATAAATCAGTCTAGGATGGTGGGAACTGGGTAGAATCTGCAAGTAGTATACCAGAGCCTTGGTGGTGTAGTGGTTAAGAGCTTGGCTCCTAACCAAAAGGTCAGCAGTTTGAATACCACCAGCCATTTCTTGGCAAACCAGAAGAAGCAGTTCTACTCTGTCCTATAAGATCAATATGAGTTGGAGTCGGTGGCAATGTGTTTTTTTTTTTTTTTAACAGTGGGATCCTCTTTCAAGGACAGTGTCAGTCAGCTTCCCCTAGGTGTGGTACTGACACATTATTTTTAATCTTCTGGGAAGGCCCTCCATTTTGGGTAGAACATTTCAGCCTCAGTGTCTGTACAGGGTATAATAGATAGGCAGTAACCATCTATTTCCATTTCCTTCAAGTGAGACTTCCTGTACTACAGAGGCTAGAAAGTTAAAACTACATTTCCCTAAATTCCTTGCAGTTAGAGTTCTGGGTGTGTTTTAACCATTGCCTCAGAGTTTTGGAACTTGGAAATCAGGCACATTTTGGTTCTATTATTTTGTGCTGACAAGCATTATCATGGACACATTGGGATCTTCTGCAGAGGAATGCAAGGTGAGGAGCATCAATTGTTTTGCTAATTCACATCTAGAAGACCTCGTGTGCTCCAAAACGGTGGTTCTCAAAGCATGGTCCCCAGACCAGTGACATCAGCAGCAACTGGCTAATTGCTAGAAATGTAAATTCTCAGGCCTCACCCCAGGCATAATGAATCAGAAACTCTAGTTGGAGCTCAGCAATCTGTATTATGTACAAGCCCACCAAGTGATTCTGATATATGCTATGTTTTAAATAACTCTATTGAAGTGCAGTTGAAGTACAATAAATTGCACATATTTAAAGTGTACAGTTTAATCACTTTTGACACCCTCTAAACCATCACTATAATCAAGATAAGAGACATTTTCATCACACCCCAAATTTTCTTACAATCTGTCCTTCGCTCCATCCCCACTGGCTTGCTTTCTGTCATGATAGATTAGCTTTCAAGCTGCATTTTGAGAACCACTGCCAAGAGCTCCGCTGTTAACCAAAAGGTCAGCAGTTTGAATCTACCAGCTGCTCCTTGGAAACCCTATGGGGCAGTTCTACTCTGTTCTATAGGGTCACTATGAATCGGAACTGACTCATTGGCAACGAGTTTGGTTTTGTTTGGCACTGGAGAGAACTCCGCGGAAGCTTCATGACCCCAGGACTACAGTAACTGCATCTTGATTTCTTTAAAAAAAAATTTTATTGTGGTGAAATAGATACGGCAAAACATTTGCCATTTCAACCATTTTCACATATACAATTCAGTGAAATTAATTATGTTCACCATGTTGTGCAACCATCACCACAGTGTCATCACTAGGGGAGTGCGGGGGGTGCTGACTGCATCAGGTGACACTGTCAGACGGGGTGACACAGTGTTTCAGCACAAATTTATTATTTTTAATAAAAATATCCCTGTAGTTAGTTATAACAAAAAAAGCATTTTTCATAAGCCCAGATGACGTGTATCAATATACCTACAAGGCTAAAATTCTATGCTAAATTACTTTTTGAACCTTATAATTCACTTTCATCAGAGCTGTCATTATTATCCAGTTACAATGACACTTTGCATCACGTAGTTTCGTCTGCACAAGCTACAAGCACACCCTGTTGTTTTTGTGGTTGCCAGTGTTTTTATAGTTGCTGATTTTGTCAAATTTTCTGGTGTATTAGCTACAATATTGTGGTAATTAGTATCTGTGAACTTATATTAAGAACTTTTTCAGAATGTAGTAGTAATTACAGGAAAAGAAGGAGAAAAATCAAAAAAGGCTTCTGCTGAGTTACTAATAATGTTGTGACTAATAATGTAATTCAATGTAGAAAGATTTTACAAAATAATTTTGTTGTTAGTATTCATATAATCTAAGAAATGTTACATTTAAGCAATTTACAACTATATTTATCACATATTATTCTATGATTAAAATGGATAATACACATTACTAAGGATTCTGTATGGTCTGGTATGGGAGGAGGTCCACGGGGGGAGGGGGTGACACCATGAGTTACAGCACTGGGTGACACCAACCTTAGTGACTCCACTGCATCACCACTATCCGTTTCCAATTTTTTTCATCACCCTTAACAGACACTTAGTACCTTTTAAGCAATACCTCCCCACTTCCTCCTCCCACTCGCCTCTGGTAACCACTAATAAACTTTAGTCTTTCTGCATGTGCCTAGTCTAGATATTTTATTTAAGCGGGATCATACAAGATTTTCATTTTGTGCCTGACTTATTTCACTCAACACAGTGTTTTCAAGGCACAGATT
The DNA here is from genome assembly GCF_000243295.1 of Trichechus manatus latirostris. Taxonomy (NCBI): domain Eukaryota; kingdom Metazoa; phylum Chordata; class Mammalia; order Sirenia; family Trichechidae; genus Trichechus; species Trichechus manatus. The sequence goes on from NW_004444116.1 coordinate 424,927, forward strand.
AATTTCTGTTTATGGCTGAATAATATTCCATTGTATGTATAAACTACATTTTATTTATCTAGTCATCTGTTGATGAACACTCAGGTTGATTCCACCTTTTGGCTATTGTGAATATGCTGCAATGAATATTGATGCAGAAGCATCTGTTTGAATCCCTGCTTTTGATTCTTTTGATTGTATATACCTAGGTGGAATTGCTCGGTCATATGGTAATTTTAGGTTTAACTTTTTGAGGAGCCATTGATTTCCTTCTTTCTTAATTGTGTAAATAGTAGCAGCCAACCACCTTTGCCTCCCAGACCATTTCAGCAAGGTTGTTCTGGGAGTAATTTTGCAGGCTCAGACACCTCCCTCCTTCTCTTCCAAAAATTTTGTAAGCTTTTATTTATTTTTTATTATTAATCCCCTTTCACTTATGATAGCTTCAGAGGCAGTGTTTTTCAAATAATACTTAATTGATGTATAACATGAATACAGAAAAGTACACAAGCCATAATTATACAACTCAAGACTGAGAAACAGAACAAATCCTAGCATCCCCACCATCTCCTTTCCTGTCCTTTCTCAGTGATAACCACCCTCAACAATAATCACCTTCTTGATTTCTAATACCATAGATTTGTCTTCACTGTCTTGAACTATGTACAAACAGAATCATACGGTATGTGTGTGCCTTTATGTCTGGCATCACATCAATATTATGTTTGTGAGATTCTTGCAGTTTGTGTGTAGTTGTAATTAATTTATTCGCCTTGCTCCACTATTTCTTTGTATAAAAACCCATTATTTATCCATTATATTGCTGATGGGCTTTGGGTTGTTTCCAGTTTGGGACTAAAATGACTAGGATAGTTTTGTTTCCTGCAGCTAAACTTTGATTCCCTTCCTTTACCTCAGACTATTCTACCATGGTTTCTGTTTGTTTGTTTTTGTCCACACATATTAATGAGGACAAAAATAAACTAGGTTAAAGCTCTCAAGGGTCTTTGTTCATTTTATTCTAAGTTAAAAAAAAAAGAATACAACAAATTGTCTACGTCTTAGGCTGTGTTCTCTAGAGAAACAAAACCAGTAAAGCGTATAAATAGATATATAGAAAGAGAGATTTGAATTAAGGAAATGGCTCACATGATGGTAGAGGCTGGAACATCCCAAGTCCATGGGTCAGGATAGAAGCTTCTCCTGATTCATGAAGCCACAGGGGCTGGTGAACCCAAGACCGGCAGGTCAGACAGCAGGGCTGTTGCTCACAAGCATCGTCAAATCCCAAAATAGGCAAGCAAGTCAGCAGGTAAGCTGCTAGCTCAAGTCCCAAGAACTGCAGGTCAGATCAACAGGAGCCAGCTGCAGGATCCAGAGTGAGCAAAAGCCCATGAACGTTGCCAGAGGGTCCACTTACATTCAATATGGGCCACATGCCCAAAAGAAACTCCCTTTCAACTAATTGGCTATTCACAGCAGATCCCATCATGGAAGTGATCACATTATATCAAATATCATCATGGAAGTGACGACATCATACAACTGCTAAACTATATCATAACTGCCAAACCACTAAGAATCATGGCCGAGCCAAGTTGACACACAACCTTAATGACCATAGACTAAAATTTAGTTTACACCTATCACAGCCATTTTCCCTTTTTGAGATTTTTTGAAGCATGAAAAGTTTCTGTTATTTCTGCAGTACTTAACTCCCTTCAAACTAGAGTCCCAAACAAATTTAATCAAAATGTTATATGCTTATTAAAAATTTGTAGACCAGGAGACTTCTGGCAACATGGTGCTCTAGGCAGAAGCACCACACTGTCCCTCCACAGCAAAGATCCAAAAAACTAAGCCAGACAGAGAAAACAGCAATCCTGAAATCCTAAACATCAGATGAAGAGATAAAAACTCAGCCAAGCACCAAATGGAATAAGAAACTGACAGAGTACAGAGAGTTAGGAGACATACATGCAGAGGTCCCCTATCAGCTAATGCAGCACGGATCCAGCATCTTGGACTCCTATCAGAGACCAGCAGATAGGGGGTATGAGAAAGCAGCTTCACGGAGCTTCCAGCAGGAGACAGAACAACTGGTAAACAGCAATATACACTTTCCCACCCCCCACACTTCTTCACCCCCACTCGGCCTCCTCTGCTTCCCGTGGCCACAGTCTCTTGGCCGGGAAACACCAGCTGCTTGGATTCCACCCGCCTGCAGTGGCCGACTCCCTGAGTGCCATTTGTTGGCTGTTGGTGTTGCTTTTTTCTGCTTCTTTTGATTTCTTCCTTACCTCTCACCACCTCCTCCTCCTTTTGCTCAAATACCTGGCTCCATGTGCCATCTTTGCTTCTTCCTGAGGGGTTGTGGAACTCCGTACAAGTGTGGAACTGCTTCCCAGTCCGTGCTGCCACGCTGGTGGGATCCTGGGACTTTTTGTTTGTTTGTTTGTTTTCTTTTTCTTTTCTCCAGTTGGGAGCCCATTCTGGCTGGGTGGTGCTGGTGGCTTGGGACCTACCCCTTCAGCTTGCATAGGCAAGCAGAGGGATTCCTGAGAGCATTTCCTTTTTTCATATATTTTTTTTCTTTTTTGGTTTTTCTTGTTCTTTTTTTTTTTTAATTTGTTTTGTTTTCTTTTCCCTCTTTTTCCCTTTTTGTCTTTCTTCATTATTCAGTTTCTAATCTCTCTATACCTTCCTTCTCTTCCTGTCCCCTGGATACCTGGTGCTGAATACCTCTACACCTCCTAGCCAGGCTGTACTTCAACACCTGGGAACAACTTCCCCAGACCTCATAGTCACACCAGTGGGATCCCTGGGAGCTTTGCTGTTCTTTTTTCTTTCTAATTTTTATTTGTTCATTCTTTTCTTTTTTTCTTCTTCTTCCCCTTTTTGTTTTTCTCCATTTCATAGTCTCTCATCTCTCCACTCCAATGGCAAGCTCCCATGGCACTCTCTTTTGTTTGTACGTTTTTTGGCTCCTGTTCCTCTCGCCTCTCTCCCATGTCCATCTTAGCTCCACACATCACAATCTCCCCCCTCCATCCTGCCTACCTGCACCATGCACTTAACATCACACCACCAAGCTGCACAAGCACGGCCTACCGGAACTGCCCTGAACTGATCACTGACCTGCCCTGGTGGCTGTAGTAAGTGCCACAAACAACCTATCCCAGCAACTCCTGTTCAGCTAGACCTGCCCTGAGGTACCATATCTGAGCGATTGACCCTGCCAATTGGAGAAGGAGGCAAAAAGTATCATGCCCACGGATGAGCAAACAACAAAGAACACACAACCCGCCCACTCAGACATAATCAAATTTTTAAAAAAAGGATGAAACAAACAAATCTACAATCAATAAATGAGAAAAATAACTACTGAATGCCCCAAAGACAGCAGACAATATCAAAACATTTACAAAAACAGGACAGGATGGTTCCAGTAGGAGTCCAAAATAAAACACCAGATGACTTTCCAGTAGAAGAAAAGGCACTAAAACTATACCTGATAGGGAATTCAAATCTCTAATACTCAGAATTATCCAAGAGTTGAAGCAAGAAGCAGACACAAATGAGGAAAACATAGACAAATTCATGGAAAAGGTAGACAAATTCATGGAAAAAACAGACAAAAAAATGGAAGAATTCAGGAAAATAATGCAGGAACAAAATGCCAAAATAAATTCACAGCTAGAAATTATACAAAAACAAAAATTAGAAATCCAAAAGATAAACAACAAGATTTCAGAAATGGACAGTGTCATAGAAGGGCTGAGGAGCAGATTTGAAACAGTGGAAGATAGGATCAGTGGAATTGAAGACAAACACTTGGATAAACTCTGTTTGAGGAAAAATCAGAAAAAAGAACAAAGAAAAATGAAGAGACACTGAGAATTATGTGGGATACAATCAAAAGCAAAAATCTGAGAGTGATCGGAGTTCCAGAACAGGGGGAGAAAACAGAAGATGCAGAGAGGATCATTGAAGAATTGCTGACAGAAAACATCCCCAATATCATGAAAGATGAAAAGCTGACCATCCAGGAAGCTCAACAAACCCCATATAGGATAGACCCCAAAAGAAAATCACCAAGGCATATCATAATCACGTTCGCTAAAACCAAAGACAAGGAGTCCTGAGAGCAGCTCAAGAAAAACAAAAAGTCACTTACAGAGGAGAAACAATAAAACTAAGCTCGGATTATTCAGCAGAAACCACGCAGGCAAGAAGGCATTGAGATGACATATATAAATCCTTGAAAGAAAAAAATTGCCAGCCAAGACTAATGTATCCCACAAAACTCTAGTTCAGATATGATGGTGAAATTAGGTCATTTCCAGATAAACGGAAATTAAGGTACTATGTAAAAACCAAACCAAACCAAACTTATGAGACTTATTAAAGGGAGTCCTTTGATCTGAGAACAAGCAATATCAGACCACAGGCTGAATATAGGACACAGGATTATACTAGCCAGATACCAACCTAGGAAATGAACTCTTAAGGACTATGCAAAACCAGAAGAATTACAACAGGGAACCAGATAGGTTAATCTGTAAATGACAACAGCATCAAAACAATAAAAGAGGGAATAAACGGTGTAGGTATGGAACCTTCTAATGGAGAGGAAGTCAAGCGGTACCAAGTAATAATAGACTGGTTCAAATCTAGGAAGGTAAGGGTAAATTTCATGGTAACCACAAAGAAAGTTAACAAACCTACTTATCAAAATAAAGAAGAAAAACATGAAGTGTCACTAAAAACAAAACCTACAAAAACAAAAGAAATGAAAAAAAAAATCCACAAACAAAAGGAACTCAGCACAGGAGAGTAAGAGGAACAAAACTGCAGGACATTATGCTGAGTGAAATAAGTCAATCACAAAAGGGCAAATATTGTATGAGACCTCTACTGTATAACTCATGTAAAAGTTTACACACAAAAAGAAACAATCTTTGTTGATTACGAGGGATGGGAGGAGTGGGGGGAAACTAAATAGATAAGTGGTAACTTTGGTGAAGGGTAAGACAGTACACATCATTACTGGGGAAGCCAGCACAACTTGTACAAGGAAAGGTAATGGAAGCTCCATAGACACTTCTAGACTCCATGAGGGACTGAATTGCTGGGCAGAGGGCTGTGGGGACCATGGTCTCGGGGAACATCTAGCTCAATTGGCATAACACAGTTTATAAAGACAATGTTCTACATTCTAACTTGGTGAGTAGCGTCTGGGGTCTTAAAAGCCTGTGAGTGGCCATATAAGATACTTCACTGGTCTCACTCCTTCGGGAGCAAGGGAGAATGAAGAGAACAAGATACAAGGAAAAGATTAGTCCAAAGGACTAACGGACCACAGCTACCACAGCCTCCACCAGACTGAGTCCAGTACAGCTAGATGGTGTCCGGCTACCACCACTGACTGCTGTCACCTGTGACCAGGATCACAATAGAGGGTCCTGGACAGAGCTGGAAAAGGATGTAGAGCAGAATTCTAACTCACAAAAAAAGACCAGATTTACTGGCCTGACTGGAGAAACCCTGAGAGTATGGCTCCCGGACACGCTTTTAGCACAGTGGTGAAGCCCCTCCCGAAGTTCACCATTCAGCTGAGGATTGGACAGCCTCATAAAACAAAACAGGACTAATGAGGCACAGCAGTCCAGGGACAAGGACTAGAAGGCAGGAGGGGACAGGAAAGCTGGTGATAGGGAACCCAAGGTTGAGAAGGGACAGTATTGACATGTCATGGGGTTTTTAACCATTGTCATAGGGCAAATATGTGTACTAACTGTTTAATGAGAAACTATTTGTTCTGCAAACCTTCATCTAAGGTACCAAAAAAAAAAGAATTATCTATGTGAGATCAAAGTGACAATAGCAACTCAAAAGGTTTGATGGGAAGCCTAGGTGACAGTGAGTTGAAGATAATGGTGGTGGAATAATTTGGGGAAGGATAGTGAGAATAGTAGCACAACTGGAAGAATGTAATCGATGTCACTGAATCGCACATGTAGAAACTTTCAAAATGGTGTAGCTTTGGCTATGTATATTTTCACCAAGAAAAAAGGTCCTCAGAGTTGAGAAGGGAGAGAGTTGACATGTTGTGGGGTAGTTAACCACTGTCATAAAACAATCTGTGTACTGACTGTTTAATGAGAAACTATTTGTTCAGTAAACCTTCATCTAAAGTACAATAAAAAAATTTTTAAAAAAGATTTAAAAATTTGTAAACCAATAAAATGGACATAATATGACTAATTATGGCAACATATATATATTAAAACTTATATTTCACTTTAAATTTGCATTCAAGTCATGTCATGACTTGATATGATTTTTAAAGGATGTTTATGTGATTGAAATTTATTTTGCTAGGAAAGGCTGCTCAAATAACAGACTGTTCTGTTAACTATAGACGTCTGGCTCCGCTAACCAAATATCCGCTGAATACTCCCCTCAGAGTAGAGACGACTCTCCATTAAACCATGGGGTTTTTAGAGTCGATTTTTATCTCAATAGAAAAGCAATCTCTCTTCTCCTCAATCCTCTCCTCTTTTCCCCTCTTCTTTCCTTAGATGTCATCATAGATCCTCAGTCATTTCTCTCTCTCTCATCGACTCAAGGGCAACAAGTATCAACAAGACCTGCTAAGCCAGGTAGACGAAGTCAGTTTCAGGTCTTGGGAAAGCATTGTGACTAACAGACTAAGGTCGAAATGTAAGAAGGAGAAAAAGGAAGCCTGCAGCGTTGGTTAAATTTAGAAGAAGAAGAACCAAAAAAAAAAAAAAAATCAAACCAGAGTTTGAGCCGTAACAGGCTTAGCAATATCAGAGCGAGAAGCGGCAAAGGCAGCTTTTACACATCGTTTTTCGCGCCTCTCACTTGAGACAGAAAGCAGCAGGAGCGATTCCATCTGGAATCTGCTACGCACATGTCATTTATTCACCAAGAACCCTTGGGATCTGGGATGTCCGAGCATCCAGGACTGGAAGAAGGTTAAGACCTGACTCTCGGTGCGGGCTAGGTTTGCTGTCATTTGCAGTAGGTACAGAGGTCCGTACGAGGCGCTTGCCTGCCTTTAGACGAACTGACCTAAAGTTTGCTGGAATGTTGATGCTCTGCAGTGAGGGCTTTCTCTCATTCCAGTGCTCTTGATTGTCTGCGATGCCCGAGAGGTTGGCCTCTCTTCCTCGAATTCTGTTTTCACCTCAGGATTTCCACCAAACTTACCGACAACACGATTTTGTACACAAGATCATTTTTACTCTGATTTGTGCCATGTAAGTTACGTCAATATTTTAGAAAGCCTGTATCTGTGCAGCTGTAGTCGTGGCCGAGTGGTTAAGGCGATGGACTAGAAATCCATTGGGGTTTCCCCGCGCAGGTTCGAATCCTGCCGACTACGGAGTATTTCCACGTCGATTTTAATTTACTTGCTTTCTCAATTTATCCAACAATCTGAAATTGCCCACGCAGAAAGAAACTCGATCTTTCCGCAACTACGACGGCGAAGATATCTCAGCTAAGCTTGGCTTGCTCCTGGTCCCGGCCACAACTTCACTGCCCGTGGGCTTTTGCATGTTGCCAGAAAAAAAAAAATGATTTAAAAAAGCTTCATAAAACCCTAAAAAACAAGCTTTTCTCTGAGCTGAGCGCAGGTATCGGTAATGCCACCTGGTTTCCTCCCCTCGAAAACTCTGCCTCGGATCATCTTCCCTATGGAATCGTGTCCTTTTTGACAGAACACTAAACCAGACATGCCATACTTGGCAAGGAAAACTCCATGAAATTCATGACTCACTGCTCTGTTCGCAGGGACTCGACATCCCTTTTTGAGTCTAGTATGAGAACCATTGCACTACCAAATAAACCACTCCTGTCCCACTGGATCGGCTGGTCCAGAGTAGGAGTGGAGGGAAAATGCTTTTTCCACGTACTTTCTCTGTAGTAAAGTGGTGTACCTGGGATGCCAGGATTCAATTTACAGATGGGACAACTGGATCTTTTCATTGAATTTTGTGGCTCTGACAAACAAATTGTCCCTGTCCTTATGCTCAAATATCAAATTCTTCTTCCTTTATTCTTTTCAAAACAGCCAAATACAATGAAAAAAAGTGTGCTGCCTTAACTCATGTACAAAAGGAAAGTACAAAAGAAAAAATAATAACTTGACAGTGGAGAAATTTTATAGACACACCTCTTTAGTCAATTAATCATAATTAATATTGGGAGTATTTGGCACTAATTAGCATTATGTGCCTCCTGATGTGATGAACTGAGAAGGACACAACTTCATTTCTGTGACATTCCTGCCAAAATGCATAGTCTGAATATATATAACTCAGAGGAAACATCACACAAATCTAAACTGAGGGGGCAATCTACAAAATACCTGACCTATTTATAAAAAATATCAGTGAAATGAAAGATAAAGAAAGATTAAGGAACTCTTCCAGATTAAGGACTAAAGAGCCATGACAAGTGAATACCAGACATTTTCTTTTGTATAAAGGATTAACACAATTTGGAAAACATTAATAAGGTCTTGATTAAATAAAAGTTTTAGTCCTGATTTTATAATTGTTCTGTGGTTAGGAAAGAGCAGGCTCCTGTTTTAGAAAATACGCAATGAAGTATTTAGGAGTAAAGGGACAGCTAGTCTGCAACTTACTGTCACAGTTTAGAAAAAAAAATATAATATATTATAAATTTATACACAAGTATATAAAAATTATTTATATATAGAGAGAAAGAGTGTGCATGCCAGAGAGAAAGAGTGTGCATGCCAGAGAAAAAGAAATAAAGCATACGTGGTAAATTGCTAATACGTGGAGAACCTGGGTGATTTATGACAGTTCCTTATACTATTCTTGAAATTTCTCTGTAAGTCAGAAACTATGTCAACATAAAAAGTTAAAATAAGAAAATGATGTCAGCATGATGGCAGAATAAGGAGCTTCATGCTCCTGTCTCCGCATAGCAACATCAAAAAATAAGCAGAAACTGTCAGAACCAGCCTTGTCAGAACTCTGGTAAACAGTCAGAAGTTCACAGCAACCAAGTAAATCTGAATGAAGAAAAAAGGCAACTGCCCCATATGATTTCCAAGGCTGTAATCTTTACAGGAGCAGACTGGCACATCTTTCTCAGGAGGAGCAGGCTGGTGGGTTTGAAATGCTGACCTTTTGGTTAGCAGCTGAGCGCTTAACCACTGTGCCCCTCAAAAACGGTAGGAAAGCTATGTGACTTGCTTTTTTTTACTAGTCTATGCTCCAACGCCCTTCCCAGCTTGGAAGCAGCCACTGTTTTCAGCTTGGGATCCTGGTCCCCGGTTCCAGAGGAAGCAGAGCAGACCTATTTACAAATTATTGTAGTTGTTCTAGTCTGTTGGGTGAATCACTAAGACTGAAACAAACAACTTGTCTCTGTTTCAACCATCTCAGAACTCATGTAAGGCAGAGAAGAGGCAAGCATTACCTGAAACATTGTGAGGCCAACAATCAGACTGTAGCTGCACTGGCAAAAAGTGTAATAGGGACATACAATAGAAGGCCCAAGGCCAAGGAGGAAAAGCTAGAGAGACTTTCTTTGGAAAATTAGGACACTCAAAAGCATCCATGTAAACAGGGATTCTAGAAAGCCATACAAATGTCCAGGGCAAGAAAAATGCTCAGAAAAAAAAAAAACGAGAAAATCTTAAGTTTTCACTTCAGGCTGATCTCTAGGCTTAGTGTAAGCCTGGCTAAGTGTTGAAGGAGTGCCCAACCACTAAACCAATCTGCAAAGACTGGAAGAAGTGATTTTATTTATTTCCCCCTATTATTTTTCTTTTGTATGCTTGTTTTTATTTTTAACTTTTGGCATCAAGGAAATCTCTGTCAGAACACTAGCTGAACACAAGCTAAAGAAAGAGAGACTTCAGTGGCAACACTTGTCAAGGAATCTAGTCTCTGCAAAAAAGCCTTGGAAAAGTCATTAAACCAACAGACTACTACAGCCTTCAAAAATAAAAAACAGTAACAACAACAAGAAAAAACAAAAACAGCAAATCCTGAAAAAGGGGGAGAATCTTATTTCCAGAATTATTACATTGTAATATCCAAATATTTCATTTTCAACAGACATTACCAAGGCATACAAAGAAACAGGAAAAGATGACCCATTCAAGGGAACAAAATGAAGTGACAGAAGCTGTCCCTGAGAAAGCACAGACAAGAGAGACATGGGACTTACAAGGCAAAGACTATAAAACAACTGTCTTAAATATGCTCAAAGAGCTGAACAAAAACAGATTCAAAAATTAAAGGAAATCAGGAAAACAATGTATGAACAAAATGAGCATATCAATAAAGAAACAGAAAATTTTAAAAGCAGCCGAGCAGAAATTCTGGAACTTAAAAGTACAATGACAGAAATGAAAAATTCACTAGAGGGGTTCAACAGCTGATTTGAGCTGTCAGAAGAAAGAATCAGTGAACTTGAAGATAAGACTATTGAAATGATCCAGTCTAAGGAACAGAAAGAAAAATACACAGAGCCTAAGGGATCAGTTGGACACCATTAAGAGGATCAACATATGTATTATGTAAGCCCTAGAAAGAGGAAAGACAGAGAGAAGAGGGGAAAGAAAGAATATATATTTTTAAAAAGACAGATAACATCCTAAGTTTGATGAAAGACATCCAAGAAGCTCAATGAACTCCAAGTATCATAAACTCAAAGATATTCACATTTAGACACTATGCACACACAGGCATATATATACATATCTATACACACACACATATATATATAAAGAGAGAGAGAGATTTATCTCGAGGAATTGGCTCAAGCAATTGTAGAGACTGGCAAGTCACAAGTTCATGGGTCAGGCATCAGGCTGGAGGCTTCTCCTGACTCATGCAGCTGCAGCCACTGATGAACCCAAGAATGGTGATTCAAATGGCAGGCTGCTGGCTCACGGGCTGCAGAGACTGACGAATCCAACGTTGACAGGCCACTGGCTCAAGTCCCAAGATCCCGAGGTCAGATGATGACTAGCCAGAGCCAGAGTAAGCAAAAGTCAGCAAGCTTTACTAGAATGGCCATATATATTGGATGCAGGCCATGCTCCTGAGGAAACACCCCTTACAACTGATTGGTTGATCATTTAATGGAGCTGATTACATTATATCACAAAATGGAGGATTACTATGTCATTACATAACTGCCAAACCACTGAGAATCATGGCCCAGCCAAGTTGACACTCAGCCTTAACCATCACAGTCCACCCCTTGTCAACTTAGCATCTGTACACATCTCCTTAAACCATACACAATCTCTAAATAAAGAAGATTACAAAGTCATACTTGCATCTAACATGATACAACTAACGTGTACAACTGAAAAGGCACTAGACTCGTTTACATCTTATATTTTGTAAGTGAAGAAAACAAAAATATTTCATGTGCACATACAAGTAGAAATACTCATAACAATTACAGTCTTCGTTTCTGCAACTGGTCGTGTGGCTGACCAGTAACTGGTATTTAGAACTACCTTCTTCCGGTACCCATTCCATATTCCCTTTGCCCTCAACAAGCACCTCAGCTGGTCATGGTTCTTTGCATGGGAGAGTGACCCAAACCTTCATTCTTGAAGGGTTTAGGCCACTAGTAGACAAGTTGGCATTGGGTTGCTGTAATTTTCCACTGACTTTAATCACAGGGCATGGTAGTACTAAGACACACCCTAAGGGATCTCCTGCATTCCAGACACACTCTTTTTTTTTTTTTTTTTAAATATTTTATTGTACTTCAGGTGAAGGCTTACAGAACAGATAGTTTCTCATGTAACAGTAACACACATGCTGTTTTATGACATTGGTTAACAACCC
>NW_004444116.1:437174-513193 GCF_000243295.1 Trichechus manatus latirostris
CTCCAGCTCTGTCCAGAACCCTCTGTTGTGATCCTGGTCAGAGCAGTCAGCGGTGGTAGCCGGGCACCATCTAGCTGTACTGGACTCTGTCCAGTGGAGGTCTTGGTAGCTGCAGACACACTCTTTTTTACCTCCATTATTTAACATCAAACCAATTTCCCCTTGATAATCAGGATCAATCACACCAGCCAATACAGTAACTCCCTTCTTTTTCTGTTGATCCTGAGGCATGAAGATCCCAAAGTTGCTAGGTGGCATTGTTAATTTCCAGTTCAATGGAATAATCGTTGTGTCTCCTGGTGGGAGCTTTCCTCCCTTTAGAACTAAGACCTCTAGACCCACAGAGCATAGGGTTGTGGAGACAGGAAGCAAAAATTTTCCAAATGGGTCACTAGGGGTAATAGTGAGTGATGCCACTACCATTTCCATCCCTTGGTTCCTGGACCCATGGATCCCGGCTATGGGAGAAACAGCACCATATATTGGATGCTGGTTTAGAGCATATACAGCCTCGTGGAGAACATTACCTCAACCCTGCAAGGTATTGCCACCTAGCTGGTGCTGTAATTGTGTCTTTAGAAAGTCATTCCATCATTCTATCAAGTTAGCCGCTTCAGGATGATGGAGAACATGATAACACCAGTGAATTCCATGAGTCTGGACCCATTGCTACACTTCATTGGCTGTGAAGTGAGTCCCTTGATGAGAGGGGATGCTATGTAGGCTACTGTGATGGTGGAAAAGGCATTCTGTAAGTTCATGGCTGGTAGTTTTGGCAGAAGCATTGCATGCAGGGAAGGCAAATCTGTATCCAGAATAAGTGTCTATTCCAGTAAGAACAAAACGCTGTCCTTTCCATAATGGAAGAAGTTCAATGTAATCAACCTACCACCAGGTTGCTGGCTGATCACCTCAAGGGATGGTGCCATATCGGGAACTCTGTGTCAGTCTCTACCGCTGGTAGACTGGGCACTCAGCAGTGGCTGTAGCCAAGTAGGCCTTGGTGAGAGGAAGTCCATGTTGCTAAGCCCATGCATAACCTCCATCCCTGCCACCATAGCCACTTTGTTCATGAGCCCATTGAGCAATGACGGGAGTGTCTGGGGAAAGAGGATGACTGGTTTCCACAGAACGCGTCATCATATCCACTTGATTGTTGAAATCCTCCTCTGCCGAGGTCACCCTTCAGTGGGCGTTTACTTGAAACACAAATATCTTCACTTCTCTGGTTCATTCAGAGAGGTCTATCCACATACCTCTTCCTCATAACTCCTTGTCTCCAATTTTCCAGTCATGTTCCTTCCAAGTCCCTGACCATCCAGCCAAACCATTGGCCACAGCCCATGAATCTGTATACAGTCGCACATCTGGCCATTTCTCCTTCCAAGCAAAGTGAACCACCAGGTGCACTGCTCAAAGTTCTACCCATTAGGAGGATTTCCCTTCACCACTGTGCTTCAGGGAGGTCCCAGAAAGGGGCTGTAGTGCTGCCGCTCTCCACTTTCTAGTGGTGCCTGCATATCGAGCAGAATCATCTGTTAACTATGCATGAGTTTTCTCTTCCTCAGTTAACTGATTATAAGGAACCCATGAGCCCATAGGTGCAGACTGGGAGAGGGTAGGTAATGTGACAAGAGTGGAGACCAAGGGTGTTTGGGCCACTTCCTCATGCAAATTACTTGTGCTTTCAGGTCCTGCTTGGACCTGATCTTGTATATACCATTTTCATTTAATGATGGAATGATGCTGTGCAGGTCTAACTTTATGGTTCTGTGGGTCAGACGACACCCAGTTCATGATGGGCATCTCAGACCACATGGTCCCTTGGTGTCCCATGGTTAAGCATTCAGTCTCTACTAAGGCCCAATAACAAGCCAAAAGCTGTTTCTCAAAAGGAGATTAGTTATCTGCAGAGAATGGCAGGGCTGAGCTCCAAAATCCTTAGGATCTGTGCTGTGATTCACCAATAGGGGCCTCCCAAAGACTCCAAACAGCATCTCTATCTGCCACAAAAACTTGAAGCACCATTGGATTAGCTGGATCATATGGCCCAAGTGGCAGAATGTCTTGCACAGCAGGCTGAACCTGTTGCAGAGCCTTCTCTTGCTCTGGCCCCCACTCAAAACTAGCAGCTTTTCAAGTCACTTGATAAATAAACTGGAGTAGCCCATCCAAATAAGGGATATGTTGCCTCCAAAATTCAGAGGCCCACCAAATGTTGTGCCTCTTTTTTCGTTGTGGGAGCAGCCAGATGCAATAACTTATCCTGAACTTTAGAAGGAATATTTTGACATGCCCCACACCACTGGACCCCAAGAAATTTCACTGAGGTGGAAGGTGTTTGAATTTTTGTTGGATTAATTTCCCACCCTCTAGCATACAAATGTTTTACCAATACATCTAGAATCATTGGCACGTCTTTCTTACTAGGTCCAATCAGCATAATGTCATCAATGTAATGGACCAGTGTGATGTCTTGTGGAAGGGAAAGGGAAAGATCCCTGCAGACTACATTATGACCTACGGCTGGAGAGTTGGTATACTTCTGAGGTAGGATAGTGAAGGTGTATTGCCGGCCTTGCCAGCTGAAGACTAACTGTTTCTGGTGTTCTTTCAAAACCAGCATCGAGGAAAAGGCATTGGCCAGATCAATAGCTGCACACCAGGTAGCACGAGATGTATTAATTTGGTCAAGCAATGAAACCACGTCTGGAACAGCAGCTGCAATTGGAGTCACCACCTGGTTAAGTTTTCAATAATCCACTGTCATTCTCCAAGATCTGTTTTTTCCACAGGCCAAACAGGCGAGTTGAATGGGGATGCAGTGGGAATCACCACCACTGCATCCTTCAAGTCATTTCTGATGGTAGTAATATCTGCAATCCTCCAGGAATGCAGTATTGCATTTGGTTTACTATTTTCCTAGGTAGACGCAGTTCTAATGGCTTCCGCTTGGCTTTTCCTACCATGATAGCCCCTACTTCACTTGCCAAGGATCCAATGTGGGGGTTCTTCCAGTTGGTGAGTGTATCTATTCCAATATTCATTCTGGAACTGGGGAAATCACTACAGGATGGGTTCTGGGACACACTGGACACACTGTGAGATGGACACAAGCTAAGACTCCATTGATAACCTGACCTCCATATGCCCCTACTCTGACTGGTGGGCCACAGTGACATTTTTGGTCTCCTAGAATTAGTATCAGTTCAGAGCCAGTGACAAGTAATTCCAAAAGAAGTCTGATTATTTCCTTTTCCTCAATGAACAGTCAGTCTTGTAAAAGACTATAGATCCCTTTGGGAAGGCAGGGAGAAAGGTTAACAGTATAAAATTTTGACAGTGTAGTGGGGTCCTTCCTCAAGACGACCTGTCCTCCCCTTCATTCGACAGGTTGTAGGTCTGTAAACCGGCTCAAGTCTGGGCCATGACTCTCTATTCTGGCAATTCGAGTTAGACTTTAGTTCACTTGACATAGAATTCTTCCACTTGTACAGATCAAGTAAATATTTAGTAGATTTCTCATCTATTTCACTCCTGAATATTTGAGAAAGAAAAGCTGAAAGAAGAAAATACTCCAATAAAATTAGTATTATTTTCCACTTACACATGTCCAGTTTTTTAATGTGTGAGTATGTAATGGTATGCTCTTTTTAACCTATTTTTCTTTTCAATTATGAACATCACGTAGAAATCAATGCTTATGAAAAATTTAAAGAATACAAAAGTAATTGAAACAGACATTTTAAACCTTCACTTCCACTTCACTTTGCTCTCTTACTAGATTGTTGGGTATACTTTCAGATGTTTTAGATTTCTTTGTTTAATTTGGGGTTATATTTGATATAAATATTTATATTTGTTTTTTGTGTATCAATGTTCACGCCCATTTTTCCAAGTCAAAAGACAAGGATCTACCTTATGCTTTAGAGGCTGGATGGTATGCTGAGCTAGAAATGCATCATAATATATTTATCATTCCCTTAGTAATTCATATATGTTACTCCCCCCTCCCCTTTTTTTTGCTATTGCAAACAATGGTGCAGTGGACATTCTTATATTGTAGCCATGTAAATTCCCAGTTATTTCTGTCCTGTTTCTACCCTGGTCAAAGTAGGGAGGCTTTCGCTTCACAACCACATGTCACACAAGCTATCCAATCTCCGACCGTCTCTTCAACGTGCTTATTAGTGTCCGGGACTATTGGATGGCAGGTTGTTCAAAGACCAATGACAATCGAAGGTTAAGGCCTGACTCCACCTTGGAGTAAACAAAAGTTTGGTTCCAGTTACAAAGACCCTAAGGCCCAGGCTTAAAGCACAGCCTGGTTCCCAGAGCAGGCAGGCGCTCTCTCAGTGTTTACTGAATTGAAGTTTGTTCGAAATGCTGATGCTCACGCGTTGAGGACTCTCATTCCAGTGCTCTACGATTGCCGAAGCGGCAAGAAAGGTTTGCTTTTTCTTGTTATTTTAAACTAAACCCTCATTTTACCTGAGTGTTTGATTTGTGTTCGACTCCAAAACCGACTTCCTGCGCACGGTGTCATTTTTATCCTGATTTATGACCTTTCCGTTTATGGCTTGAAAAAAAAAAAAAATTGCCACAAAGGTAGTCGTGGCCGAGTGGTTAAGGCGATGGACTAGAAATCCATTGGGGTCTCCCCGCGCAGGTTCGAATCCTGCCGACTACGAGTTTATTTTCCCAACTGGAGATAATTGGGACTCCAGGAACAGGAATTGCCAGGATAGAATATTGAACCAAACCGCAGTGTTCGGTTCTTCCCCCAGGTCAAAACACCACTGAGATGAGGAAGGGAGTTATCATCACTTTCATTAAAATTAAGGTGATTTTAATAAGTACAGCCCTAGCCCTTTTCTCGTCAGAGGGCCTCCGTACAGTTCTCCGGGAAGCCACGCGTTTCCCTGTTCTCCAAACCCAATTGAAACCTACACTTTCAAGACAAGTCTTTACAGTGCTTTTTCCCCCCACGGAACTGCGCCCTATTTAGAAATCGTAGTCTTCGGTCAATTAGAAGGGAGATTCCGTGGAATCAGTGGCTCAACTGCCGGAATTCGAAGCCGAATTTGCGATTTGTAAATCTAGAACGAGAAACAAACAAACAAAAAACAGCAATTCCAACTCAGCGCAAACCGAGCACCACGGGGTTCCCAAGGTTGTCACCTTTCAGAAGCAGGCCACCAGGGATACCTTCCGAGGTGTCTCTGGGTAGATTCGAACTGCCCATCTTTCAGCTTGCAGCTCAGTGCTTAGCGGTTTGCGCCGGCCAGAAACTCGAATACTGGCTTATTTGCTTCCTAATTAATGGTGGGTCTCCCCGCCCGTCACTCAGGATACCAGGGTTACTCTAATGGAGAAATAGTTCTACTAGTTTTGCAAATTCATCATGTATTTAGAATTCCCGACAAACGTATTGTCACTGTTCTTCTGATTAGATATTAGATTCCTTCTTCCTTTAACTTGAAAGCGGCAAATATCTCTCGAGTCAGTGAGGCTGAGCAGGGCACCTCGTGAACGACCTCAGATTCTACCGGTCGGCTGCAGCTTCTGCGGTCCCCTGGCGCACTCTCCACGACGGCCACTACTGAGCTGCAGGGGGTGGGGGAGGGGTGCTGCTCTTCCTCTTTTCAGTCCTTCGCCTCAGCGACTCTCTCGGTTCCCTTTCCCTTATTCCTAGTTCCGGCTGTTTTGATCAGAGAAACGTTTCAGTTCAATTCTAAAATGTCCTACTTTAATGCTCAGAGGAGAATCTAGGTTTAAATGACACAGGATTTAGGATACTCATTGACAGTAAATAAGAATATGGTTGTCTGGCATCTGCCTCCCGTTTCAATGCAGAAAGAGCAGCTGGAACAGTATGCCAAGAAGATCAAAAAGCCCATGCAGGACCATAGTCTGGTGGAACAACTCGGTTAATTGGTATAATATAGTTCATAAAGTTATGTTCTACTTCCTAGTTTGGTGAGTAGTGTCTGGGGTCTTAAAAGCTTGTAAGTGGCCATGTAAGATAGAACAATTGGTCACTACACGTCCATAGCAAAAGAGAAAGAAGGAAACCAAAGACTCAAAGAAGAAACTAGTCTACAGGACAAATAGTCTGCAACCACGACCTCATCTAACCTGAGACCAGAACTAGATGGTGCCCAGCTACCACTACCAACCCTTCTAATCAGGGCCACAATAGAGGAATTCTGATAGAATGGGAGAAAAATGTGGAACAGAATCTGAAATTCGTAGAAGAAAAAAACACAAATAACAACAACGAAAGACTTACTGGACTGGTTGATACTGGAGGACTCCCCGAAACTAACCCCTGAGGTCACTTTATAGCTAAATAACAGATTAGCTTGTAAAATAATAACTATCACCCATAAGTACTGTGCTTTTTTCAAAAATCACTTACATGAAACCAAACAGTCAACAATTACTTTAAAACAAAGGTGAGAATGTAAGGGGGCAGGGAAACTAGATTAATGGAAATGGAACAACCAGAATGGAAATAATTAGAATGCTCACGCATTGTGAAGAATGTAAACAATGTCACTGGACAATTTCTGTAGAAATTGTTAAATGGGAACCTAAACTGCTGTGTAAACCTTCACCAAAAATACAATAAAATATTTTTTCAAAAAGCCTATGCAGGTATCCAAGTCCTCCATCACCCTAGACATCAAACCCCCTGGGATGATAACACCAACATGGCCCAGCTTCGGGCTTGTGCGTGTTATATCTAGCTGCACCTGCTAACCTGGGCAACTCCAGACTGGTGCCTGTGGACTATAGGACCCATGAACTACAGATTAAATGTGTGGAGGAAGATGACAAAGTGATCACAGGTTTGCTGGAAGAGGAAATCACTAAGTTCTAGGAACATGTGAGGACTGCCAACATCAGCGCTTTTGACAAGATCTGAAGCTCCCAGGAATGTGTTTGTGAATGCATGTCAGAGACTGTGATGAATTGGAGACTGAGCTTTTTTTTTGTTGTTAGGGGTGGAGGAGAACTATTATAATAAGATAGCAATCAAGACCGGGTGTTATTGGCTCAGGGACAGAGAAATAGACCAATGGAACAGTAGAAAGCAACCTAAATAGACCCACTATTTCACAATTACTTGATTTAAAACAAAGACAACCCTGGAGTGAAGGGCTGTTCTTTCAATAAATTTTGTTGCTCTATTGGATATCCATATGGAAATAAATGTAGCATCATCCCCACTTCAGAACATACATAAAACTTAATCAAATGAATTGTACGTCAAAACAATTATTATTAAGCAATAATACTTCTGGAAGATAACTTAGAAGACTATCTTCATGACCTTGGAGTAGGCAAGAATTTCTTAAACAGAACACAAAAAGTAAGCATCACAAAGGAAAAGGTCCTATGACATACACAACAGATAATCTGTACCAAACCATAATGTGCAAGACAAACTACCTATATCCAAGTTCTTCTTTTTTTTTTCATTGTACTTTAGATGAAGTTTTACAGAGCATATTAGTTTCTCGTTAAACAATTAATACACATATTGTTTTGTGACATTGGTTGTCAACCCCATGACATGTCAGTATTCTCCCCTTCTCAACCTTGGGTTCCCCATTACCAGCTTTCCTGTCCGCTCTTGCCTTCTCATCCTTGCCCCTAGGCTGGTGTGCCCATTTAGTCTCATTTTGTTCTATGGACTTGTCTAATCTTTGGCTGAAGGGTGAACCTCAGGATAACTTCATTACTGAGCTAAAAGGGTGTCCGGGGGCCATACTCTGAGGGAAAGCTCAGCTTCTTTTTATGACGTTTTATATGTTTCAAGGTAATACCACAATAAGAGTAACTCCACGTGGACTCGTATTCCAAAGATGAGACCACTAACTGTTCCAGTAATTTGCTGAGTTTACAAATTCTGATCACTCTTTTTACAGACCTCCTTTACTAATTTCTGCTCTAAAACCATTCTGCTCTAAAATGATCTTATGGTTAACCCTGGCCCCCAAACTCATATCATAAGTCCCCTTCCCTAACTCTCCCCTTTGGGACAATACTGAGACTCTTTCAGAATGGGGCTCTCTTTGCTCAGCAAGTTTAATAAACACAGCTTAGTAGGATCAACAGATTTCCCCGGTGATTTTTACGTGGGGGCTTCAGCATGAATTTTGTTTTTAGTTTCAAATCAGAAATTCCCTGTGCTTGGCAGCCAAGGGTTGGCCTTAGCACGTACCTCCTGTTGTTTTAACAAACCTTTTCCACTCTCGGGCTCTGGAGTTTTCAGGCTGATAAGACATGGTGGATATGGTTCTCTTTATAAACTAGTCACAGCAAGCTACAGTAACAATCACTACTATTATTACTCAGAAAGAAGTAAAGCTTCATTGCCTATTGAATGATATTCCCTAAATCCAGGCTAACAAAACACTTAATACACACAGACACACCATTACACCCCAGACCAGCATCTTAGATTTATCCATAGTGACCAGACTCTGAATAAGAGAGTCAGGCAGGGGTGTTAATTCCCAGATTTAGACATAGCAACAAAAGCACTCCTGTTCTTCCTCCTCTCCCCCAGTTGTTTGACTCCCTGGCTATAGACATAAACCCAGGCAGGGTTCTAGCTCAGCCCTGCCGCTTACTAGCTGGATCACCCTGGTCAAATTATTTAACTCTCATGGATCTCAGTTTACAGGTTTGCAAAATGATGGTAATAATAGTATTTACTTCATAAGAATGTTGTGAAGATAATACAACTTAACACTTGGAAGAATATGTATGTAATATGTTCTTGACAAATAGGGGCTAATATTAAAATCATTTCTAGGTATATACTACACTAGAACTGAGCCGGTAACCATTGGTTTAAAAACAAGTGTTCCCTGTAGTAATTGTGAAAAAGTGACTTCACAACCATATTTTAAAAAGTCCATAGTCTAGATACCATTTTACTGTGCAGTGTTAGACAAGTCAGTCTTCAGTTTCTTCATCTTTAAAATGGGGCTAATAATCCCTACCTGATAGTGTTATTTTGGTGATAAAATGAGATGATGCATATGATGCTGGCTTATTGCCTGGCACATTGCAAGAGCTTTAAAAATGATAGCTGCTAGAGTAAATGCTGTTTTATAATTCCTGAGATCCCTAGAACAGATAGTAGCAATGAAAACACCTCTACCCCACCAGAAGAGGATGGAGTTTGACTTTAATACTCAGAGCGAATCCAAGTTGCCTACGACTTGTAATTGAGGAAGAGAGTTGCCTCCCTCAATCACGCTTAAAGTTAAGTGATGCTTATACACTTCTTCTATCTTAGAGTGTAATATTCACTCTTACACTTGAGACAGTTATCAATGTTTCAGACACAAACGTCTTCTAAATGGAAGGTGAAAGTTATTTGACACAAGGAATTGAGGAAAGTGGTGAGGATGCGCAAAAAAAGATGACAACTAAAACGTAGTTCGGGTTTGCTTGCGTTGGCTTTGTCGTGCAAATGGACAGAAAACTATAGGATAGAGCTGTACCGTAGCCGGCAGGACTCGAACCTGCGCGGGGAAACCCCAATGGATTTCAAGTCCATCGCCTTAACCACTCGGCCACGACTACCGGGCACACACACCTCCTTGTTAATATCTTTGACGATATAGTGAGCGGTGTGCAACTCTTGGTTAGTGGAGGTGTTACAATACTGAAAGATACTTTAGGTGTGATTATTAGATCTGGCGACAGAGAATTTTCTAGCTCCATCTCGCTGCTGAATTAAAGAAATCATTCACAGATCATGATTCAACCGAAGAAGATGGAATTCAAAGGATCCCGCAACTAGAGATTAGAATTTCCTCTGCCCCAGAACTTCTCCATCACTAGTCCCAGCTGACACTCCTGTTCACCAGACAATTTCTCCGAAATCGGCAAAAAGAGAGTTTGGAGCCGAGGATGGCTCTTTTAGCCTCGGATCTGAAAATGCCAGTGCGACAGGAAACGGCTGAAAGAAGCTTGTGGGAATCAGAAACCTTGACGTCATCCGCGTTTGCTTTCAGCATTGAATACTAAAACAAAAATATCTCCGATGACTTTGAACTACTTTGCCCTTTCCCTAGCTCAAAAAACTGGCTGAAACCCAACTTGAGTGGGGATGCAGGGTAAGAGCGGGAGGAGAGCGTCTAGCACCTATTCTAATTGGAGAAGATGCTGGGAAAGTCTCCACCCCCTCAGGAAAAGCTTATTCCTCTCAGCCTTCCCTAGTGAGGGAAGCACATAGACCCAGGAGCCTGGGGAATAAGGAGATGAAATTTAGAGAACAGGTTTTCCAAGTTTTTCCAGTCTGAAGACATTCTCTGCCCTCCCAATACACAACAGCATGTGAATGACAGACTAAATCTAGCTATATTAGTAGGATTGTTTCTGGGCTTAGAGACTATTGGTCCAGCAAGCACCAGGTTCTTTTTTTTTTTTTTAATGGGGAATTTCAGGGACTATAGCATCAAATTCTGGAAATGAAGTGCTTCTCCAAAGCACCATCGAGTAGATTCCAACAGGCTTTCAGATACAAACAGAAGAGTTCCTTCCATGTCTGAGTCCCTCAAACTCACTCTTGTAGTTAAAACTCTCCCACTCTGTTTTAGTTCTGGGCAAGCAAAAAAAAAGATGATTGCTCTTGTAGTGGGTTGAACTGTGTCCCCCCAAAAGATATGTCAAAGTCCTAATCCCCAGTACCTGTGAGGGTGGCCTTCTTTGGAAATAAGGTTTTTGCAGATGTAATCAGGTTAAGATGAAGTCCTACTGGACTAGGGTGGGGAGATTTGGAGGCACACAGAGATATAGACAGTCAAGGAATGTCATGTGTTAATGGACACAGAGAATGGAGTGATTCAGCTACAAACCAAGTAAGGTCGAAGATTGCCAGCAACCACCAGAAACTAGGAGAGAGGCATGGAACAAGCTGTCCCTCAGAGCCTCCAGAAGGAACCAATCTTCCTGGTACCTCGATTTTGGACTTCTGGCTTCCAGAACCGTGAGGGAATCAATTTGTGTTGTTTTAAGCCACCAAGTTTGTGGTAATTTGTTACAGCAGCCATAGGAAACTAAGACAGATCCCTTTACTGTATACTCAGAACAAAATCCTTGTTGTTGCCACCTTGGCATTTCTACATTCCTCCATGGAAACTCATGCAAGCAATTAGTCCCTTCAATGTGGTAAACTCATTTTAGAGAAAACTCTCCTAGGGAAATAATCCAAACTAAAGAAAATCATTTATGTGCAAAGACGTTTATGAGAGTTGTAGTTATAATAATTAAATAATTAAAATAACAAACATTTACACCTATGGGAGGTGGGATGATTATAACTTAAATTACATCAACTAGGCAGAATATTACAAAGCCATTAAAAATGATATTTTGGAAGAGTTTGTGATAGCTCAAGGGAAAAGCACATGATATAATATTAAGTGAAAAGAGCAAGATAAAAACATGTATGTATGGTATGGCCTTGGTTATGTAAAATTTTTTCATTATGTGTAAATGGGGGAAGGAGCTATACAAAAATGTTGCCAGTCTGTGGGATGGTGGGGTTTTTTTTTTTTTTTTTTAATGTGAAGCAAACATCATTACTACAGTTTTAAAAATGAAGGTGCAGAAATAGTGGTTTTATTGCTAACACAAAAAAAATATATAGTCTCTAGACACAAGCACTTTGATGTTATGCAGTAGTCAAACATTTGGCTCAAGCGGTCATTGTCCAAAGGGACTTTTGGTTAAACATGTTAGTGAAGGCCAAAACTTTATCTCTGCTTTCTTAAGAAACCCTGTTGTGGATTGAATTGTGTCCTCAAAAAATGTGTGTCAACTTGGAGAGGCCATGGTTCCCCGTATTGTTTGATTGTCCACCATTTTGTGATCTGATGTGATTTTCCTAAGTGTTGTAAATCCTACCTCTATGATGTTAATGAAGTGGGATTAACACAGTTACGTTAATGAGGCAGGACTCAATCTACAAGATTAGGTTGTATCTTAAATCAATCTCTTTTGAGATGTAAAAGAGAGAAGCAAGCAGAGAGACCTGGGGACCTCATACCACCAAGAAACAAGAGCCAGGAGAATAGCGCCTCGTTGGACCCGGGAGCCCTCTGCTGAGAAACTCCTCAACCTGGAAAGATTGATGACAAGGACCTTCCCCAGAGCCAACAGACAGAGAAAACCTTCGCTTGGAACTGACACCGTGAATTCGGACTTCTAGCCTCCCAGACTGTGAGAGAATAAGTTTCTCTTTGTTAAAGCCATCTGCTTGCAGTATATTTCTGTTATAGCAGCACTAGATAACTAACACAAGCCTCTAAGTTGACAGTAAAAGAAATTAAAAGAGGTATTACCCCACAAAGATGAAAGCAGCATGTGAGCAACTGACAGACGGTAAGAAATAGTTTGCTCCCCAAATTTCAATAGCTTGATGCGATAGAGATTTATTCTTTATTCATAAGAGTCCATTGTAGATTTTTGAATCAGAAAAGATAGGAAAAGCCTGTTTTGTCCTTGTGGTGATTTAGGGACCCAAGCTTCCTCTATCTTACGGATCTGCTATTCCCTAAGGCTTGAGAAAATGCATACTTCTTAAAGGCCTTAGCCTGGAGGGAAACACATTATTTGCACTCAGGAGCCATTGATAATAAATAATCACACGGCCACACTGAGTTGTAAAGGGTCCTGCTAAATGCAGCCTCTGGCTGGGAAGCTTATTTCCATAGACAACTCTGTCTTATGGAAGAGGGCACATGAATTTAGGTGGATGCCACAATTATCAACAAAAATTTATGCGGACTGAAAAGAGTTGGAAAAATAGTAACTGAATTAGCAGAGTAGATAAAGATGAAACTTAACTGTCTGCAAGGTGGGAATCCAACAATAAAAAAAAATTGATATTACTGTTTTTGGAAAGGCTTAGGAATTGGAAGAACCATGTAATCTCAGGCTCATTGGTCTGTATTCCCCTGCCCTCACAGAGGTTGAAGACAGGAGGTTTATTTTCAGGTTAAAATGCTCTAGAGATGTTCTTGACTCGGGAACACCAGGCACAGCTGAAGGTAGGGGTGAAAAGCCATATTGAATATTGGGGGATTGAATGAAAAGTTCTATGGGAGACTCTCAGCTCCCTTTCTGTACTTGTTTCAGAAAGCATAGTCAGTTAAGTTTATATTACCTCTGGCCCTAAAGAGGCAGAAGATTGAAGAATTGAAGGAAAAACTGACTGTTACAGGAAAACTAACTCATTGATATTGATATATCAGAGATCCTAACTGAAATGTCTTACCCAATTCTAAAATTAGAACCAACTACTGGCATATCATGGCCCCAATACCAATAACTTTTTTGGATCTGCTTCCTAAATATGATTTGACTGCTAAGTACCACCAGAAATCTGAGGAAAGATAAGTATCAAAGCAAACAAATGGAAAGAAAAGACAGCCTGGTGAAAACAGAGACCGTGCAGGTAAGAGAAGAAAAACAAACTATTATTAATATTCTTTGAAAAGTAAGAGGGTAGTTTTCATCTAAGAGACAATAATAGGATGCTATTATTTTAAGAAAGAGTATTAAGAAAATAAAAACTCATAGAAATAAAAAATGTGATGTTATTGTTAGGTGCTGTCAAGTTGGTTCCAACTCATAGCGACCCTGCATGCAACAGAATGAAACACTGCCCGGTCCTGCGCCATCTTCACAATCTTTGTTATACCTGAGTCCTTTTTTGTAGCCACTGTGCCAATCCATCTCATTGAAGGTCTTCCTCTTTTTCGCTGACCCTCTACTTTACCAAGTATAACGTCCTTCTCCAGGGACTGGTCACTCCTGATAACATGTCCAAAGTATGTGAGAAGCAGTCCTGCCATCCTTGCTTCTAAGGAGCATTCTTGTTCTACTTCTTCCAAGACAGATTTGTTGATTCTTTTGGCAGTCCATAGTATATTCAATATTCTTCACTAATATCACAATTTAAAGACATCAAGTCTTCTTCAGTCTTCCTTATTCATTGTCCAGTTTTCACATGCGTATGAGGTGATTGAAAACACCATGGCTTGGTTCAGGCACACTTACTCTTTAAGGTGACATCTTTGCTTTTTACCCCTTTAAAGAGGTCTATTGCAGCAGATTTGCCTAATGAAATGAGTCTTTTGAGTTCTTGACTGCTGCCTCCATGAGTGTTGATTGTAGATCCAAGCAGAAAGGAATCCTTGACAACTTCAATCTTTTCTCCATTTATCATGATGTTGCTCATTGGTCCAGTTGTGAGGATTTTTGCTTTCTTTTTGTTGAGGTATAATCCATAATGAAGGCTGTGCTCTTTGATCGTCATCAGTAAGTGCTTCAAGTCCTCTTCACTTTCAGCAAGCAAGGCTGTGTCATCTGCATATCGCAGGTTGTCAATGAGTCTTCCTCCAACCCTGATGCTGCATTCTTCTTCATATAGTCCAGCTTTTCAGATTATTTGCTCAGGATACAGATTGAATAATTATGGTGAAAAGATACAATCCTGATGCACACCTTTCCTGACTTTAAACCATGCAGTATCCCCTTGTTTTGCTCAAACAACTGCCTCTTGATCTATGTTCAGGAAATGTTATCCATAATTTGTTATGATCCACACAATCGAAAGCCTTTTCATAGTCAACAAAACACAGGTAAACATCTTTCTGGTGTTCTCTGGCTTTCAGCAAGGATCCATCTGACATCAGCAATGATATCCCTGGTTCCACGTCCTCTTTTGAATCCCACTTGAATTTCTGGCAGTTCCCTGTCGATGTATTGCTGCAACCGCTTTTGAATGATCTTCAGCAAAATTTTACTTGCATGTGATATTAAGGATATTGTTCGATAATTTTCGCATTCTGTTGGATCACCTTTCTTTGGAATAGACACAAATACGGATCTCTTCCAGTCAGTTGGCCAGGTAGCTGTCTTTCAAATTTCTTAGCATAGACAAGTAAGCGCTTCCAGTGCTGCATTGGTTTGTTGAAACAACTCTATTGGTATTCTGTCAATTCCTGGAGGCTTGTTTTTTGCCAATGCCTTCATTGCAGCTTGGACCCCTTCCTTCAGTACCATTGGTTCCTGATGATATGTTACCTCCTGAAATGGTTGAATGTTGACCAATTCTTTTTGGTATAGTGGCTCTGCATACTCCTTCCATTTTCTTTTGATGCTTCCTTCAATATTGCAACTCGAAGCTTGAATTTTTATTACAGTTCTTTGAGCTTGAAAAATGCTGAGTGTGTTCTTCGCTTTTGATTTTCTATCTCCAGGTCTTTGCATGTGTCATAATACTTTACTTTTTCTTCTCATGTCACCCTTTGAAATCTTCTGTTCAGCTCGTTTACTTCATCATTTCTTCCTTTTGCTTTAGCTACTCAAAGTTTGAAAGCAAGTTTCAGAGTCTCTTCTAACATCCATTTAGGTCTTTTCTTTCTCTCCTGGCTTTTAATGACCTCTTGCTTTCATGTATGATGTCCTTGATGTCATTCCATGACTTGTCTGGTCTCTGGTTATTAGCATCCAATTGTCAAATCTGTTCTTAAGATGGTCTCTAAATTCAGGTGGTATATACTCAATGTCTTGCTTTGGTTCTCGTGGACTTGTTCTAATTTTCTTCAGTTTCAACTTGAACTTGCATAAGAGCAATTGACGGTCTATTCAGTAGTCAGCCCATGGCCTTGTTCTAACTGATGATATTGAGCTTTTCCATCGTCACTTTCCACAGATGTAGTCGATTTGATTCCTGAGTATTCCATCTGGTGAAGTCCATGTGTATAGTCGCCATTTATGTTGTTGAAAAAGGTATTTGCAATGAAGAAGTCGCTGGTCTTGCAAAATTCTTTCGTGCACTCTCCAGCATCATTTTTATCACCAAAGCTATATTTTCCAACTACCGAGCCTTCTTCTTTGTTTCCAACTTCCGCATTCCAATCACCTGTAATTATCAATGCATCCCGATTTCATGTTCGATCAATTTCAGACTGTAGAAGTTGGTAAAAATCTTCAATTTCCTTATCTTTGGCCTTTGTGGTTGATACATAAATTTAAATAATAGTCGTATTAACTGGTCTGCCTTGTAGCCGTATGGATATTACCTTATCACTGACGGCGGTGCACTTCAGGATAGATCTTGAAATGTTCTTTTTGACAATGAATGCAACTCCATTCATCTTCAACTTGTCATTCTTCTTTGTTATGGCATAGTAGATCATATGACTGTCTGATTTAAAATGGCCAATACCAGTCCATTTCAACTCACTAATGCCTAGATTATCAATCATTTTTGATGATTTCCAATTTTCCTAGATTACAGATAAGGAAACCAAAATACAGAGAGATTAAATACCTTTCACAAGGTCATAGAACTAGTATAAGTAGGTTACTTAGAAATCTGTTGGCAAATACCTGACCAAACAGCTAAAAATAACTGGGCAGTTGTAGCTGGGAAATCTGAAATCAGGAAAATGCTGTTTTCCTTTGTTTGTTTTTGGGGTTTTTAATAGGACTTGTTGATCAATTTGACTTTTAAAACCATGTATTGTGTCCATTTATTATTATAATAATAAGATACAAATGATTTGAGAGACTGAGGTCCAAACCAGCTATAATCATGAGGGTCATGACTAGAAGAGACTGCTCTTCTGATGTTCAGAGTTTGAGAATTAGCCTTCAGCGAATGAATGTATATATTGCATTTTTCCAAGGGGTATACTTATCTTGTTAGAATTGGACAGAATCAGTATATCATGGATTGAATTGTGTCCCTCAAAAATATCTGTTAACTTGGCTGGGTCATGATTCCCAGTATTGTATGATTGTATACCATTTTGTAAATCTGATGTGATTTCCTTGTGTGTTGTAAACTCTATCACTATGATGAGGTTATACTGATAAGGTTTACAAGATTAGATAGTGTCTTAATCCAATCTCTTTTGAGATATAAAAGAGAGAAGCGAGCAGAGACACGTGGGAAATTCATACCACCAAGAAAGCAGTGCTGGGAGCAGGGCGTGTCCTTTGGATCTGAGGTTCCTGCGCTGAGTTGCTCCCAGACCAAGGGAAGACTGATGCATCACAAGGATCTTTCTCCAGAGCTGACAGAGAAGACAAAGCCTTCTCCTGGAGCTGATGCCTTGAATTTGGACTTATAGCCTACTGAAATGTGAGAGAATATATTTCTCTTTGTTAAAACCATCCACTTGTGGTATTTCTGTTATAGCAGCACTAGACAACTAAGACACAGTACTAAACAGAAGCTATTAAAATGCACTGTAACAAATTATCTCAGTTACAGAGTTGAACACCTTTGAACAAGCAAGATCTTCTGTTCTCCCCCTTGCTAGTTTAGGAAAGAATTTTTATTATAAATTGAAATAGACCAGTTTACAAAAATGCAGCTGGAGAGCAGCACATGTCCAGCAATGCTGGAGCCTAGAGAAAAGCAATTTTTTTTCTTTGTCAGAAGTTCTGCTTTCAGGCTCTCAACCTCATTTTACCCTGTGGGTATCACTATGGAGTGGGGGGAAAAATCAAGTCTTTTCCTCATATAGCTTAAGGTTTAAGAAAGATAAAGAACTTCATTAGCACTAAACCTTATACATATATTGGTAAAGTCTCTGGGATAAATAAGATTTTTAAGTGACTCCCAATGACCATATGATTCCAACTCATGAATTCAGAGCACAATGGAGTGGTTGTGTACCTTGACTACGAGACCAACTCACCACTCCAAAACACCTCTGCGATCTTCTTTTTTACTTTATCTTTCAGTATTTAAGAAGCAGAAAGACCTTCTGACTAGAATACAGATTATGAGCTAATTATGACTTGGAGATAACAAATGCCTTCATGAGTGGAAAAGAAAAAGCCTAGGGAATCTAGGTTTAAATGACACAGGATTTAGAAAACTCACTGAGAGTCCTGAGAGAAAATTGCTGCCGGGCATCTGCTTTCCATTTACGTGCCCACTCCCTCAAAAATACATGAAGAAAATCAGAATTTAAAGGCCTCCTCAGTGGAGAGTGCAGAGTAGGAGTCAAGGACAAGCTGCAGACCTACTTATGTCTGATTAACGTCTCTCTAAATTGCATTGTCAAGAATCTACATCCCAAGGCCCTCTGAAAATCAGTTTGACTAGTATCTCAGCTTCAGACATGCACCTTTGACCTCCTAATTTACAACACCAAGATTAACTAAATGTTCAGCCAGAATTAAAAGATGATGTTACTTTAGCAGCATTATGCTTAATTTCTACTTACAGAATTTGTTCCTTATTATTTAAAAAATAGATTAGACGGCACAGGGGAGAATCTTAGCCTGGGGTCCATGAACTTCAAGTGGTTTCATGAACATGGAGATAGTTTGCAAAATGTTTTGTGTATGGATCTAGAAGCATCTTTATGGGAAAGATTTTAGTCAATGTGATTTACAACCCAGAGTCAAAATATATAAGAATCTCTTGATCGTGTAAATGGGAGGGAGAAGAACTTTCCATTGGCATTTTGGTTTTTGGGAAATAAACAAAATGCCTTTGAGTGAACAGGAAAACTCCAAACCAAGCCTGGTACCAACAACTTCCCTGATGTGGAACCGGCCTCAACCTCCCAAGGAACAGAACAATGCTCACACTACCCAAAGGGTGAAAGTCCAAGTGAAATCTCCTATGCTCCCTGAAGTCACTCATGTTCTTCCCTGATGTTCACAGTCAAAGCAAACACTTGTGCCCCTAAACAGCCTTGAAGCCCAGGCCTGAATGGTGATCTCAGTCCACCAAACTTTTCCTCAATTCCTCTTTTACTTTCACTATGGTATTGCTGCCCAGACAACCAGTCTACGGACTGTGCCACTACCTTGCATTTTATCTGTGAAAAAGTTTGGGCCAAGGCTCCCTTCTAAACAGTATCCTCAATTCCTGCCCAAACTCAGACATTCAGTTTTTATTTTTATTTGAGCTTCCCATCTTAGCTGTGTCATTAGCTTTCAATCATTTGCAGCTTCCTCTAACTCTCCCTTTGTGGGAGTTATTTTATTCAATTTTTTTTTTTTAGTCAGTAGCCCATCATTATAAACCAAACTCTCCAAGGGCAGGGCTAGTTCCTAGTGTCTTGTTCAATTCTATGCCCATAGCACTGAGCACAGCACTTGGCATGTCACAAGAATTTCTCCTTCCTAATTCTAAGTCTATATACTCTTAGAATAGTTTAGGCTCCAGATTAGACTGGGGTTATGGGTTTTGGAGAGGAAGATCACAGAGGTAAAGTGCCATTCTCATCACATCATATCAAAAAGTTCGTACATATTATTAACCTGATTTATCACTGCTGGTGTAGTATTTGTCAAGTTTCTTTACTGTTTAATCTTTTCCCCCCTTCCCATACTGTACTCTTTGGAAGGAAGTCATTATGCACAGCCCATGATTAAGGAGTGGAGAGTTATGTCATTTGGAATTCCTCTGCACAGGAGAGTCCCTGGGAGAATGAGGTTGGTTCTATGTCAGGGAAGCTGCTGGCACCAGGCTGTAGAAATTGGTTTGGAGTCTTCATGTTCACTCATAGGCATTTTATTTATTTCCCTACTATCTCCTCTCCTCCAATTATTTATTTATTCAATAATTCATATCAGCATGGACTCATGGATATTTATTTTATTCTTTAGATTATAATTCAATACTATTTTGTTTCTTGTTGCTCAGATTGTTCCAGTTGTGGCCACTTCAGGCATATATTTTTACATCTTTTTTTCAGCGAGCCTAGAACCTGGTACAAACTCTAGCCCTCAGAAATGCTCATTATAAGCTTGTTGCCTGGACTCTAAGCTTTTCAAAGGCCTGCAGTAAGCTACGGTTATGTTGAAAGTGCTCACTAGCTTCGTGTTTCTTATTCCCGAGGCTTCTGGAAATCACCTTTATTTATCCCACAGGGCAGGAGGGTTTCATTTTGTTGTCTTCCTCCTCCTGAGCCAGTGAACCAGGGGGATGTAGGAGTTTGAGAAGAGCTGGAGTGAGTGAGATACATGGAGATGTTCCCTCTGCCAGCCTAGCGGCCACTGTTACTCATATCACAAAACACACTGCCTTGTAAACCGGTCGGATTTAATCGGGTAGTGACGGTGCCCACTCAATCAAGCTGGAAGGATTTCATTTCAGGGGATCAGACGTCTTTATGCAACAAAAAGCGTCTTAGCAGAATGCCAATACTTCTCATGGGATCTTGTGGGGAAGGTTCAAATCCTAACATCTGCGATTACTTAGAAAAGACCATTTTCTTCTCTCACTAGCCATTCCGCTTGACCATCTGGGATCGCGCCGGCTTCCTGCTGTTTCCTTACCAAGGTTGGGGCAGCAACGAACAGCAAGTCATGTCCCGTTCTTGATACGAGGAAATCTTTACTGCTGCGGAGTTTGGGAGAGCCTTATAGTTGCTGCGCGGAAAAGATACCAAGTCAAAGCTTGCTCATTGAGAACCAAGTTACAAAGCCCTGCTCTGAAAACATTTGGGCTTTTTACAGTGTTTTACCCGTAATTCTCCACAAGGTGGAGCCTTCCCGGGAAGCAGGAGAAGGCATCTCTCGGCGGCGCGCCTTTTCTTCCCCCCGGACAAGGCCAGAAAGAGCCAGCACTGGCTGGCACGCCGCTTCAAATAAAGTCATCCACAATTTATATGATCATAAATTAAACTGCCAAAACTGTCCCTAGAGTTCGGGGGGAAAGGACAAGGAACACGCGCTCGGCACCCAGCTTGCCCCGCCGCTCCCACAGCAACGCGTCTCGTCAGCGCAGCTTGGCTGAGGCTCTGTAGGAGCCGCTGGCCCCTCGCCTGGGCAGCCTGGCTGAGCGCGGCCGAGCGCAGGCTAGGGGCCCGGCGAGCCGCAGAGGAAGGCAGAAAGGCGCTAGGAGGCTGCGGGAGGCACAGACCTATCATATTTATCTCTAGAAACAGATTTGCTTTTGCATTTCCACTGAGTAAGAGCACTATGCGCAAGAGAAAAGGAATGTTTGCAGTGGTAGCAGATAGTGAAACTAAGACACAAATTTAAACTTTTATAAACATTACATACGTTTAGAAACTGTGATTTATTCTATCAGGAGGGAGTGCTAAGAGTTGTGTCAGCCATGGGGTTCCATGGTGTAATGGTTAGCACTCTGGACTCTGAATCCAGCGATCCGAGTTCAAATCTCGGTGGAACCTGTGGTTTAGCTTTTTTTCCCCCTCGTATTTCCCTTTTCAGGCATGGCTCGCAAGGAATTCTGTGTTCACATGAACCCAGAGTGTGATCTAGAAGATGTGGTGGTGAAACAGACTCCGTGTGGGTGCTACTGACTCCCTACTGTATATTCAGAGCAGTGAACTGCCTCTCCCCCTCCCCGTTAACCACACACCCAGAAGGATTTTGCATTTAGTTAAACTTTTCGTTTGATTTATTACTTTGTAAAATATAGTGATCTCTTTTTGTGTAGGAATGAGAACTAATAGAATTGAGGGAGAAGACAGAGTCAAATGATAGATCTTTTTGCCTAGAGACAATGAGGTTTATTGTGCCCATTAGGTACAATGACCAGAATTGTGTTTCATTTTCCACTGAGAAATGAAGAACTGTGAAAATGTTCTACCTGTATTTTAAAAAAAGAATCGCTTAAACTTCCTCAGATATTTGAAGACTACTGGACTCTCCCATGAATAACTGAAGCACTGGCAATAGAACAAGTAAAGATCCAGGTACATCTTCTGAGTGCTTCCATGGTGTTTCTTTAGTCATCTATACGACATTAATCCACCATACAGAATTGCTGTTTATGCTGAATATGTCCCACAGAAATCATAGTTTTAAAACTATCTTAGGATGTCTATGTAATAATTTCGTTTTCATAAAACTAGATGTCTTCTATTGCAAGTTAGTCAATTTTTTTTGTCAAATGTCTGGATTTGCCACAATTTAAGGCAAGACAAAGACGTTAACTGGGGTCCTCAAGAAGCAAGTCCAAAGTGTTTCGTTAGTTTTAACTCACCTACATATATTTCTAAAAATTGTATTTTTAAAATTTCAGATACAGAGTATCAGACTATAGATACTCTTACGAATCTTACTCTCTTCTATTAATATTATACTGCTAAAATTAATTGTTACTTTTGTTGCATGTAGCTGTCATTCATTATCAGTGCTGGCTGTTGTATAATACTCTGCTTGTTTTCACTCCTGCCTTCCTCCGGGTTACTTCATTTTTTAGAATTCCGTAGTATGAATGTATCACATTTTATTTAACCATTCACCTGTTGAAGGGCATATGGATTGTTGTGTGAATATATCACAGTTCACTCATCCACCCTTCTGTTAATGGGAAACTCACAGAGTTGTACCTAATATGAAATTCAATTTTATAAACTCTGGGGCTACAAGAAATTAGAAACTGTTTTAAGGCAGAGGAAATCCTTGGTTCTGTAACCACACATTCAGCTGAGAATTTATAACTTTGAGCTTGTCATAGTCTTCCTCCAACTGCTTTGGCACAGTAACGACCACTCACCCTCTTATATTATACTACTCAATCCTTCTAATTCTTCACGCATTTCCTAGAGTTAACAGCCAACAGAATTATATCTCTATCATGGAATGCCATTACTAGGCCTTATGCTACCTCTGCTTCTAAAACTTAAATATTTCCCCGACAAACTCTATCACGCTTAACAGGGAGCAATTCTGCATAAGGCTTTTTCCACATGTTTCTTTCTTCTGAAAAAAGAAATCTTGCCTTAATACATCTGATTGGCAAAGCCTAGGGCACATGTCAGCATTTTAGCTGCACAAAAAGCCTCAGAAATTTAGTTACAACTTTTCCCCTGAAGACACATAATTCATTGCTAGGGAATTCTGCCTAACTTACAAAGTCTTAGTCATATTAGACCAATATGTTAATCAATTTGGTTATCGTCTACAATTCCTTTTTCATAACTTACCAAACTTTTCTTCTTCCACTATTTTTCTCTTCCACTATGATTAAGCCACAGAATATATTCTAAGGGAAAGTAATCAAACACAGCAAATAAAAGAAAGAGATCCTTAAGAACTTAATTATGAGAAAGATCACTTAATAAAGAACTAATAGAACCACAAATGAAAAATATATTCATTGATATTAAAAGCTCAGATACATAGTTTGAACAGTACCTGTAACAAAGGTGATGAACAAATGAGTAAACCAAAAATTGGAACTGATGAATAGTATGCAACAAGCTATAAAGAACAGGGAAATACAGAAACATATAAGAATATCTAAACAGTGAATGCATAAGACAATATTATTAGTAATTACTAACTTTGAAATGTAGAAATAACAAGATAGAATTAAAATAATAGTGAACAGTAACATATAAAATAGGATGTTGTGATCAAGGTCAAATTATAGTAGAGTCATTTATTATGCTGTAAGATTAAAACTAAAGTTCACTAAATTTGTAATTCATATAAATGATGAATGATAACTATTAAAACCAGAATTTGTCTAAAGTCATGGCCAAAGCCATACAGCACCCTTTTGCAATGAAGGCATACTTTGCCAGGATATAAAAATAATTATGCAATTTTACTGAAAATTTAATTATTATTACAATTATATCATTAAAATTTTAGTGGTGAAAATTTAAAAGATTGATATTTTTATACATCATTGTAATTTACCAGATTATTCTTTGGTCATTCTACTGTACAATTGAGACAATAAATAAATTTCTACTTTCAACTCAGATGGACCTCATTTGTTTCTAATTATTTTTTTCATAGATTTTATCGTATTTGAATAAATGGAGATATCATATGTAATTTTGGAGTTTTTTTAACCTCATGAAAGTTTAATATGGCAAAATTGACATTCTGCTTTTAAATTATCTTGACAAGATGGGAAGAATTCTTAAATAGAATTTTTTTTCTTAAAGGCTCAAGGCCAAAATAGAAAATAGTTTTAAAAAGTTATTAAAAATATTTTAGAAATGAATAAGATATAATCACAACTTTATTGCTCCTCATTGTACTCTAATATAAATATAAACATTTGTTGGAAATGAAAGTATATGATGTTCTTCCTATAGTTACCCACTTCTGAAAATTAGCCAACAAAAACTCTATGGGTCACAACAGAATATTGTCCAATATAGTGCTGGAAGAAGAACCCCCTAGTTTGAAAGACACTGAAAATACATAGTGGTGCAACAATGGACTCAAGCATACCAACGATTGTGAAGATGGCTCAGGACTGGGCAATGTTTCATTCTGTTGTACATGGGATTGCCATGACAACAACCAACAACAACCACCAGGCATCTATTGCTTTGAAGTCCCATCATTGGTCATTTAAGTCACAAGCCACTTATCATCATTATCATTTTTTTAGTCTTAGAATGGAGAATTTCATACCTTTGCATTTGTGGCAAGCTAGCCAGTATCTAGGTGAAGGCTAGCTAAACCATTGTGCCCTTGTGTGGATTTTATTTCATCTTTATTGATTTTCCTTTCTCTTAAACAACATCCTGGTGCATAGGGAGTTGGCAATTGTTCTTTCCTGACGTATTTGGGGGCATACAATGCTCACCAGTTTGACAATCTCTAGGACTGCTGGAGAGAAAGTTAGAATTTACAATCAACCATCCTCCCCACGTCATTTCCATTGGACACATGGAAATGTTGGTGAAAGGACCAGTGGCTTTTTTTTCCCATTTCCATGAGGAAAGAGCATCGCATGTGGATTAAGATAAACTAGGAGGCTGCTCCAATTCCAGTAGTCAGTAACTGTGGGTATTTGAGTATTTCCCTTAGTCACTGATTTTCTTCATTTTAAAAATGAAGATGGGAGCACTTCACAGAGCTGATGGCAGTATGAAATCAGGCTACCTTTGTGAAGAAATTTTGTAAAACTTGATGAACTAATGAAATGTTAGTTATTTTACTTAATCTCCATGCCATGCCATTTCCTGTTTTTGTAAACCATTGACAATTGATGTAGAGTCATCCTGGAGTTTAATGGGAAGTGAGTGACACCTTAAAATACAAATACTTAAGAATACACATACTTTGTGAGGACCATCATCAGGAGGAAATACCGAGGAGGTTTTTGTTGTTGCTGTTGTTATAATTTTTCACTTTTTACACTTGGGACACAAACAAGTGGAAGCAACTCCCTACCTGAAACCCATTACTCACTGTATCATGCATAGAGTAGCCCTGGGCTATAGGAAGTTCCAGTACGTTTGCGGAATCCATCCTGGCCTAGTACTAAGATTGAGGCTTGGCTTCATCTGGATGCAAAGAAAATTTGGTTGCAGGTAGAGCCCAGTGCCCGACCTAAAACTCTTGAAATCCTGGAAAAGGCAGTCAGTGTTTGCTGAGTTGATCTGAAGTTTGTTTGAAAGACTTGTGCTAATGTGGTGAGGTCTCTGGTCCCTGTATCCCTTGATTGCCAGAATTGCTTGATGGAGAGGTTGGTTTCCTTTTCCCAAACCATTATTTCTATACTTTAATTTTCATGTTCTGGTTCTGAAGATAATGTGGGACCAGGTTAAAAACACTACGAGGGTGCCCATTCACATACAAGTTTCTGCTCCCAAGAGTAAAGTAATAAAAGAATTGTATTGCGTTTTTGTAAGGGAATACCATATGGCAATATGAATCCGCAAACTCTTAATACGTGAATTATGGGTAACTCTTACAGTATAAAGTACTGAATGAAAGAAAACAGACACAAAATAGTACAATCTGTATAATTCTGCTTATATACCATTTTTTAAAAAGACAAAACTTACCTATGTTTTTCAATACAAAGATCGTAGTTATCTTGGTGGACAGTGCCTGGGAGGGAGTATCTAGGGTACCTGTTGTGATGTATTTCTATCTGGGTCACACTGGTGCATGAACACTGAGAAAAGTCATAGAGTCATACACTTAGGATTTGTACATATTTCCATATGTGTTTTATTTCAATAAAAACAAAGATCATTATTTTCATTAATTCTAGAGAAAGTAATAATAAAATGCAGTATTTAATATAGAGGTTGTCCTGCGGCAGGGATTTTTCTAAGTACTGTGCACATATTAAACCATTAAATCCTCATTTTAAAGACAGGTAACCGGTACAGAGAT
Source organism: Trichechus manatus latirostris (assembly GCF_000243295.1). NCBI lineage: Eukaryota > Metazoa > Chordata > Mammalia > Sirenia > Trichechidae > Trichechus > Trichechus manatus. The sequence continues at coordinate 463,326 of NW_004444116.1, forward strand.
CTTCAATAACTCACTCAAAATCACAGGTACTAAGTAGTAGAGTTGGTGTTTGGACCTACCAGAGAAACCCGGAAGTCTGGACGCAGGAATCTTAATCTTCACTGAAGAGAAAAATAGGAGCTTCCTCTGTGATTCAACCATAAAGCAAATCTAAGGTTGAGAAATATCCCACTACTGTCAAGTCCGGCTCATAGAGACCCCGCACGACAGAGTACAACTGCCCTACAGAGTTTCCGAAAACCGCCTACTGGATTCGAATTGCTGACCTTTGAATAGCAGCCATAGCTCCTAACCACTACTCTACCAGGGTTTTCCGATGTGTGTGCGGTAGGGGTATAATGGAGTAAGAAATTTTACCCGGAAAATAAGGAGGAGGGAAGCGAGATATGGAAGGGGGAGGGTGAAGGACGTGAATTTTGTGAAATATCTTAAAGTTTGATGCTGATTTTATCAAGCAATGATAAGGGAGAGGCACTAGCAAAGCGTGGGCAGACTCTCGAATTTACAGCCACCACGAGACGCTTCTGTATTTAGCGCTACCGGACGCTTCTCCCTGCCGGATTTCTTTCATCTCTTCTCTCTCTCACCAGGAATTTTCTTCCCATCTTTCTTTCTTTTGGTTGGTAACCAAACTAACTCAATGAATCTGCCACTTGTTTCCCGGAATCTTTTGTGAAGCTCACAGAAGCATTCAAGGTCACTGAAAGTATTGAAGGTAGGGAGAGGGCAGGTAGGATGCGGGATAGAGGCATTTGGCATTTTTACTAACGGGAAATTGCTTTGCCGAATTTTGCCACCACTCTTTCCCCCGTCCCCCAGATCTGGTTTTCCTTTGTCGAATTTTTTAAATCCCACTTCGTTTTAAAAATAAGTGTCAATTTACTTTCAAAACAAACAACCCCGGTAATAATCTCTCGCTGTTTTGTGAAGCAGAAGGAGTCGTTTACTGGGATAAAAAAGAGGTTGGAACTTTTGTCAGTGTCAACAGAATATACTCCCAAACAGGAAACAAATGTAATGACCGTGAACTTCTCCACCACCTTGACCATTGAACCACGACTGCAATAAATGTAAAAAACGCAATGAAGTACACCTCATTTGTTTTAACAGGTGAAGAAGCTTCCACTATGTGGATGTTCTAAAAGTAAAACGCTGATGGTCATTTAAGGTTTTTCAAGTCTTTGCTATACCATATAATTATGCAATGACTGTTAGAGCTTGTCCCAGTTGTGGGTGTATCTCATGGATCCTCATCAGAGACTGACAGAGCAGAAAGCTGGTCGTTTGGAATATCTCCTGTTTAGTTTCATCTTTTTCAACACATCAGAGTAAGGAATCCTCTCAGTTCTGAATATAAACTATTATCTGCCAATTTGGTGAAGCAACATGATGTTAAAGAGTAAGAAATATTGACAGCAAATGACACACTTGCAGCATAAAATGCAACCTCATGAAGAGCTAAACTTCACCACAGCCACTTTACGCTAAAGACAAACATAGCCTTAGCGTAGTCGTGGCCGAGTGGTTAAGGCGATGGACTAGAAATCCATTGGGGTTTCCCCGCGCAGGTTCGAATCCTGCCGACTACGGCCTTTCCGTTTTGGGGAAGGTAATTTACTGACATGTTACCAGTTAAGAGAGTCTGGTATTGCCTCCTAGAAACTTCCTTCTGCCTAACTTGACTAAGCTTCCTGTTTTTAGTTCCAGGAAAAAAAAAAGAAAAAGAACTTGCCAAAACAGAGAGAGGTTGTTATTACTGGTCTTTTAAAAAGTAAGTTTGACCAAGAACTTCTGATTCATCCCAAGCAGCAGATTATTACCACATTTTTTTTTTTTTTGGTAAGTTCAATCTCAGTCCTAATGATGTTTTCTTTTCCTTCTAGAAGAGGTGAGGTTTTGACGATTCTTCGTGTTTCCTGAAACCAAAACCAGTTTGATGGCAGCCTTTTCCTAAAAAAAAAAAGTTGGTAGGAGTGTTTGCATCTCTACGAAAAAGTTCCTTGTCAAGAATCTTCTCCAGTCATGCACGTCTTCGTTCACGCAGAAAAGAAAATTTTAAGAAATCCAGCATCAAATGTGAAGGAAAGCCAAGACTCACAGCTATGGTCGCCAAGACACTAATGCAAATTGAGGATTAATAGGCAAACCACTACACCGTTAAAGAAATTCAGTAAAATAATTTTCTTTTAAAGGGTCAACGACGTCAGGCTAAGTCGGCTTGTCCTAGATAGAGTCCAGGACCGTGGTGAAGTGAGAGGGGCTAAAAATGAGGTGAAATTTTGATTCACCCTGGGTACAGAATCAGCCCCTGTTCAGATACAGAATGGCACTCTATGATTAACAAAAGCATGGGTTAGGTATCTAGCAAAGAAATGTTTGACTCTGTACTGGGACCTGGGCTTCAGGAGGATGAGCCTGTTCCTTCTTTGCAAAACTCTATCAGTCCTCTCTCTCTCTCGTCCACGTCCACTGCTGGTTGCTTTGACTCGAGAAACAATCTCATTCTAGAAACTCAATGACATGCTTCTGAGAAATAATTCCTAATATTAGAGTTGTAAATGTGTCCTGCATCTTAGTACAGAATTTGGAAAAAATTTTTTTTTGTTCAAAAGGTCCTTAGAGTGTTGATAGCATAGGTGGGAGCTCCTCCTGTTGTGGAAGCTTCCTCCCGGCAGAATCCAGGAAAATTAGGCTCAGGTCCTGGGGATGGGAGCAGAGGTCCTGGGTCAGGGCTGATCATTACATAAGATTTTGCTTTGTGGAGTAACAGTGTGTGCTCTGGCTGCTGAGTACTGCCATCAAGATTCAAGAAGGAATTCTTGTCTCCTTACTTTTTAACTGCTGAGCTGGCTTGTACACAAGGAAAATAAAACTGAAAACAAGATACTGGTGGGCAGTATCACAAAAACCAGAGTTTCAGTGACTGAAAATGAGAAGTAAATGAGAAAGTGGATACCTGCTAGAGCCACACGTCACTTCCCACTGTCATTTTGATATTCAGACAGAAGATCTAGAGCATCAGTACATTTCAAAAGAAATATATGCAAGCCACATATGTAATGAAAAATTTTCTAGTAGCCACATAAAAAAGAAGAATAAACAGGCATAATTACTTCTAATAATATATTTTATTTCACCCAACATATCCAAAATATTATCATTTCAACATGTCAGCAATTTGAAAAATGGAGATGAGATACTTTACACTATTTTTTGCACAAAATCTTCAAACTCTGGTGTGTATTTTATACTTAGAGCATATCCCAATAGGAATCAGTCACATTTCACTGTCAATAGCCTAGGTGGCAAGTGGCAACAGTATTGGACAGCACATCTCCAGCGTGTGTGAAGAGTATAAAATTGAGTTGACAGAAAATTGAAACAAGAGATGGTCTACAAGTTTCCTTGGCTACTCAGTGTGTTAGAGCCAACTCTACTTGATGCTTTAAGGACTATTGCATCTGCTACCACCCAGATACTAAACTCACTGCTTCTGTGTGTTCTTTCTTAAACTCCTCAATGTGTCTGCCAAAGCCCAATGTGTGCTGCTCCTGTCCCAATATGGTTGGCAGCTCCTTAGACACCATTGTGGACAGCTCCTGTTTTAGTACTGTGGGCAGGGACTATTTCTGGAAGACAGAGGCCAAGAAGTCTATACACCCCCTCCACTCATCAATCTCTTTTATTTGTTTCAGCAGTGCCCAGTGTTCATCCATTATTGGCTGGGTTCTAGTTAAAGCCAAGGTAGGGTTTCTCAATAGCAGAAATTGAAAATTATTTTCAGCATTGGAGTCCTTCACTCCCAGCTTCTTTGTGAAATCCTTTACACCCTTAAAGACTGCTCTCCCATGTCTCCTACCCTGAAAAGTCTTCAAGTTCATTCCTCCTCCCTTTGCTTCTATGCCCCTTATAGTGACTTTGGAGATAGAATTGTTGAAGAAAACATAAACAATAAAATAAGTGCCCCTACATACCCTTTTATATGTGTCAAATTGTTTCTGTATTTATGATTCATTCTGCCATGCTAGTGGGTGTATTTATGGACAGATGAACTGTTTAAGTCATATCAAATACTTATATCCCAGGTGGTCCGTTATTAACTAACTTTAAATGATAGTTTTATTTTAGGCAGAAACTAGCCCCGTTTATGAATCTTACTGACCTCATGTCATAATGTCCTCCACAAAATAATAAGTTCCTTTAGAGTGTCTTTTAATTTCTTTCATGTTCTTGGCACTAGTAGAGGTCTCAGTAATATAGGTAACCAATTAAATCATCATTTTTTCCTTATATGCTTTAAGAATCCTTGATTTTTCTTTTGCTGTATCTGTTAGTCTTCCAAAGCAACAGAACGTCCTAAATAAAATGCTATTGATGAAATGTCTATGATTCTAAAATGGAAAGGGCCACCTCCAAGTAGCAATTGCAATAGACACCCAGTGAAAACACAGGATTCAGAATACTCATTGAGACTCAATAGAAATCATGTTGCCTTGCATCAGCCTCTCTTTGCTTGCCTCATCCTTCAACAAGAAAGGAAGAATATCACAAATCAAAGGTTTCTCAGTGGAGATCTCAGACTAAAGGGTTGAAAAGGAGCTGAAATAGAGGTTCCAATCATCCCCTGGTTAAAAAAAGAACTGGATTCCATTTCATTCTGCTGGACCTACCTGTGTCTCATTCTAGTATCCCAGAAGTATACTGTCAGGAATCCACACCCCAAGAGCCCTCTGAGAAAGGAGAGAGAAGCTCATTGAACTGGCATGACTAAGATGTCAGCTTAGGGCATGGGTACACCTTTGGCCCACTCATTTACACGACGGAGGTTAATGACTCATTCAGCCGCATTTCAAAGATATTGCCTTAGCAACTTTGTGCTTAATTACAGTTTAATGATGGTGAACCTCATTAGTTAAATTAGGTATGTGACATAAAGGAGATACTTAAATGCAAAGGATTCTCAGCCTGGTGTCCATGGTTTCTCTAACAGTATTCATGAACTTCCTACCATGTTGCCACAACTGCTAGTTTTATGTCAGAGGTGTCTCTTTATGAGAGGATGAATAAGTTTTATTCTACATATGATGGAGTTTTGAGCAAAAAAAAAAAAAAAATTTTTTTAAGTTTTAAAAGGCTTTGTGGGATTTTTCTTCTAGAGTTATCATTTGTAAACAGAAATACATCCATGAAACAATCATAAAGCACTGTGGGAGACACAAAAGAAATTTGAGTTCTTAATCCAGCCCTAGAGGTCATTTTAGACTCAGAGGGGATGATTGGCAAGTTGTTGAAGAAAGAACTGAAGACTGTGAAGATGGCAAGCCAGAGGTTTTGTGACGATAATTTGAGAATGACACGGATGGTAGGAAAGAAAGTGAGTAATGTGCATAGAGGAGATGGGTAGAGGAGGAGGATGTTGTTGTTTGTTGCCCTGGAGTCGTTCCAACTCATGGCGACCCCGTGTGTTGCAGGGTAGAACTGCGCCATGGGTTTTCTTGACTGTAGTCTTACAAAAACAGATCACCACACCTTTTTTTTACTGCGCTACGGATGAGCGGGTTTAACTGCCAACCTATAGCAGTCCAGTGCAGTCTTCGTCACCTAGGAACCTTGTGTCTCAAACACTTTTAGAGTGGATAAGAATCAAGAAAAGTACCTATCTCATAGCTGGTAGCAGAGTGGCTCACCGGAAGTGTGCTGGGCCCATAACCCAGAGGTTGATGGATAGAAGCCATCCTCAGCTAGATTCTTGCCTTTTGATCTCAAATGTGCTACCCTTCCCAACGGGAAAATCCACAAAGCTGGAATGGTAGCCGAAAGAAAGGACCACACCCGTAACAGTCTCACAACCATTCTTGCTCATGGATAGAATTACCTCACTTTCACTGCTTCTTCTATTATATTCTCAAAGCTCACAAAATACTACCTAGTTTCGTTTCTCTTCTACCTCAACTGTTTACTCCCTCACTGCTTGCTTGACTCTCACAGCTGTTGTTAGTTGCCAGTTGAGTGGATTCGGATTCTTGGTGACCCCATGCTAAAAAAAATCTCTGATGAATCAGAGAAGCCTTACCATGACTATGGCCATGCACGTTATTGCTTCAACTGTCAGACTGTTCCTGTTTTTAAATAAGAAGAGGTCAAGGTAAAGTGTAGAGGGAAAACATTAGAGAAAGACCTGGAATAATGTGGAAATCTTCGTGTGTTGGGCAAAGTCAAGCAGTGGATTAGTATGTGATTCCACCTTGTCCTTATCAAAACCAGTAGAGGAAGGGAAACAGAGGAAAAAGTGTTCAATTGGTAAATGCTGGGTAATGGCCGGTGAGTGAGGTGGAGGGAGGAGTGGAAAGAAGTGGGAAAAGAATAGGAGAAAGGATATTGGAGAGAGAGGGTGGAGAAAAGGGGGAGAAAGGGAGGACAAAAGGAGGGATACAGAAAGGAGAACAATTGTGTGGGAGTACAGAAAGAGGAAAGAAGAAAAACACGATTTGGACAATGTGAGGTGTAAGCGAGATGCTCCTCGCCGACTGAAGTTGCCCTGGAGTCTCTTCAGGTAAGGGACCAAATGAGAACTCCAGGCTTGAACCAAGGACCTCCTGATCTGCAATTAAATGCTCTACCACTGAACCATGTCACCACCTTTGCCTAACAGGTATCAAGTGAGATCCTTATCCTTATGTCTCCATCGTCAGTGAGTTCTATTCCTTCTTCACATCAACATCCGTCTCCCTCCGCAAATTTTTATATGACCTTGAGCCTTGTGCTTTTCTCTTGACTCCGCAGAGATAACATGATCCCCTGCACGCAGTCATTGCTTCAAGGAATAAACTCTCCAGAGTCAATTTCACCCTACTTATGGAACCAGACTTTAATCTACTTTGCCTCTGCACTTGCACTCACTAATCATCAATAGTGCTGAGGTTAAATGATATGTTCATTGAGAAATGCTCAACTGCCCAGGATTTCCCCATTGCCAAGACCTAAGGTGAATTAAGATTTACTAAAATTTAGGAAAGACCCTATATTCCCTCAAATCATGGACAGCTTAGTCAATAGATCAGCAAATTTTAATCTAGGTCTAGGGTTCAAATTCCTGTTTTCTTCCTTTTGATTTCAGGCTCAATAGATATGGCCCACCCACCACCAGGGAGGATTTTGCCCATTGGAGAATTGCTGGGGACCCAGTAAGTGAAAAAGAAGAAAAAGTACAACTTGCAGATCTGTCTCTGGTGGTATCCATCACTGCTTTTGGGTTTATTTGATTCTCATTTAATACTCTTGGAGGAAAAGTAAACACATTGACCATCCTAGATTGTGTGCAAAGAACATTCATGTAAAGTGTTCCTTCTTTTTCTTTTCTTCCTTTCTCCCTTCCTCCTTCCTTCTCTTCCTTCCTTCCTTTCCTGCCCTGGATCTCCAAGCTTGCAGAGACAGCAGAAAAACAAACCAACAGACAAATAAAGCAATGGCTTACAAGGCAACACTTTGGAATGATGCTAATATTCCTTGCCATCATGGCCTCAGTTAGCTCATCCCAGCGATTCTATACTTTTACAAAATGACTAGGAAAACTTTGTAATATCTCTGTTGATACTACATCAAATGTTTAATCTGAACATCTATGTTTTAGGTTCCATGATTTCATAAACATCTAAATACGGAACATGATCAAAAGAATACCTACATATGCAAGAGCATTTCCAGAGATTAAAAACAAACAAACAAACAAAAAACCTTTGCAGAAACTTGTTCTCCTGGAATGAAGTCTGGGCAAACATCTTATTTTCAAGACCTCTTTTACTGAGTGCTAACTATAATCTAGACTCTGATTTTGGACCTGGAGATATCACAGGGACCAAAACAGACAAGCTGAGATTTTTGAGAATCTGTCAATGAAGGCAGAACAATGAAGGTCATCACTGGGACAGGAGAGGTGATGTGAGGGTGTAACTCAGTGGATGACCTCATTTGGCACGGTGTGTTAGCCAGACCTGGTCGTTATGAGGACTTTATAAAGAAAAAAGTACTCGTACCAGCAGATGGTTTTAATTTCTTGGAATGGGCTCCACCACTCCACTCCTTTGAGAATATACAACTTTAAAATACTATTCTCATATTTCAGGCTTTATGGAGAGTTGTTTTCTAACAGAGTTTGGAACATAATCCTTGCATGAGAATACTGTTCTAGGCTCTTGCTGAGTAATTACCATAAGCCTCTTCCAGGCTTTTCTGTAACAAAGTTTTCTTGATGCCAAAAACAGTAGAAAAAACATCAAGGACTGATCATTATTACCCCAACAATGGCAAGGGAAAGGCAGGAGAGAGGAGCAATCCCAGATTGTCAACCTGAAGGGCCACAGGGAGAAGGAAATGGTCTTTGCAAAAGAGTAAAGAATCACAGGTATCAGGATTTGAACCTACCCAATTAGACCCCAGTGGACTTCATAACCATAGTGCAAAGACAATTTTGTTGCATTACAAATTTCTAATACTATGGAAGGAGACACTCCCAAGTTGAACGAGATGGCTGTAACTACTCAGTAAAAACTTGTGCTGCACGGAGAACTCTGTGCTCTGTGATTTAAGGGACAGCAGCCACTGGATTAACAGAGGAAAATACCTTTCCATCTCTCCCTCACAGTACACTGCCCACTTGGAAGGAGATAGTCAAAAGAAAACTTACTGAAAAGTGGAATTAAAAAAAAAATTGATGTTAAACAAAGGTGTTGAACCGTCTCTACCAGTGATCTCAAGGGGAAAAACATACAAAGAGCGTTTTTAATATTTGTTTCAGTATACAGTGAATTTTAAACTTAATTCCATCCAATACATTTGTAGTGAGCACCTGCTAAAAGAAAAGCCTTTGTGACAGTCTCTGGACTCTCTGCAACAAATATGTAAATAGTATGATCTAGTAAATCAAGTATTATTCTATTCTTGTATGAATAAAGAACTAGAATTTAGACAATGGAAGGAATATCTCCAAATGAAATTTAGAAACCAGAGCTCGCAACATAACAGATACAATTTCTCTTGCTTCAGTAAATGAGCTACCTTCTCAGACCCAGTAATAGTCAATGGTCCTGTGAGCAGCCATTTCTTGACTAGTTTAGAGCTGTTCTAAGAGACAATATAGACCTAGAAGGAGGAATTGAGATGAGAAGGAATTTGAACTGAAGTAATCGAGGGGTAATGTATAGAAATTAACAGATCTAGGTTCTTGCTCCACTACCTGGTGTCAGTTTGTTGTACTGTGGTACCCTGTATGTTGCTGTGATGCTGGGAGCTATGTCATCAGGATTTCAAATATCAGCAAGATCACCCATGGTGGATAGGTTTCGGTGGAATTTCCAAACTAAGACAGACTAAGAATAAAGACCTGGTAATCTACTTCCAAAAATTAACCAATGAAAACCTTATGGACCACAACAGAATATTGTCTGACTTGCTTTCTTTGGACATGTTATCTGGAGGAATCAATTGCTGAAGGAATATATCATGTTGGCTAAAGTGGAGGGCCAGTGAGGATGAGGGAGACACTCAGTGAGGTAGATTGGCACAATGGTCTAAATGATGAACCAAGATAAACTGGTGATTGTGGGGATGACACAGGACTGGGCAAATTTTCATTCAGTTATACGTAAGGTCATCATGAGTTGGAGTTGATTCAACGGTAGCTACCTATCTAAGTTCTTGCTTGTGAAACATACATTAGAGTAGAAGCTCCATCAAGGTCATTCTTTCTACAAATAGTATTACATTTTTGTGGTGAGTCAGGTGCTGTGCTTGGTGCTACAAGCACAAAAGAAAACAAGAAAAAGACACAGTCCCTGCTCTTGTGGAGATTAGTGCCTACCAAGAGGGATACTCTAAAAACATAAATAAAATATAGCCTACACAAGAAGAGTTTGGGAAAACTGCTTGTGGCTGGCAGCATAATGGTACAAATGAAGTGAAATGCACAGATAAAAATGAAAACTATAATTTCTAGGTGGAAGAGCATTAGAGAGACTGATTGGAAGAAAAGATTGAGGCTACCATTTCCTACATACAGGATGTGCACCCAGTAGGGGGATAGCTTGTGCGCTCTGATCATCAGAGGAGGTGATTTATTCTGAGGAGAAACAATATGAAAGAAAATAGAAAGAATAAGCTTGGCAACAGGATTAGCAACATGGCTCAGGCAAGGCCTTGAAAGTCATTTGCTTTAGGGGCACATGTGTCTGCTTTAGTCTGTGAACATCAGCAGTATACATGGGCCATGGCAGTGAGCACAGCCATTTCCAATAAAACTTTCCTCCCTGGTATGGTGATGAGGGTAGCCCTGTCACTGGGATAACAGATGCTTGGCCCATATCAGAAAAACTGCTTGCAACAGTTAGAAGACACCTGTTTGGAGTCCACCTATTCTCTCATAGGTATTTTATGCATTTCTCAAAACAACAAAAAGCAGCTGGAAAATTCCTCTCACTCCCATTTCACATCACAAAGTTTTATCAGGAAAGAGATTCTTAACTTTTTTGGGGAGAAGGGGTACTCAAAATCCCAAGGCATATAGAATAAAACATATGAACCCTATCACAGAAAGATGCCCTAGCACAAAACATACAGCTGTGGGAACCATGTCAGGGAGTTTACAAAAACTGTAGAAGACCATGGGTGCCAAGCTAGGAATCCCCTTCATTTTGAATTCCCTTTCATGGCATAATCTAATGTAACCAATAAGTTTCAAAATCACCAAACTGTAATTAAGCATGAGGCTGCTTAGGAAATATCACCTTTGATTTAAGGCCAAATGATTCATTAACTTCAATCTTGTAAATTAGGAGGCCAAAAGTGCACACACACCCAAAGCTAAGATTCTAGTCACAACAGTTATTTGAGCTTCTCTCTCTTTTCTCAGAGGGCTCATGGGGTGTGAGTCCTTTACAATACACTTTGAGAAGCTTAGTAGGTCCAGGAGAGTGGAGGCTGATTAGAAAGGTGATTGAAACCTCTACTTGAAAATCCGAAAATATTACAGATGAACTTTTTAATGTATACATTTAGCAAAGTTATTGGATACGTGGACAACAACAAAAAGTCAATTTTAAATTCATAAAGCAGCAAAAAGAAATTAGAAAATTCAAACAACAATGAAGAGTTTTACAAAGAAGGAACATGCTTATCTTACCGAAGCTTAGGTCTCAGCGCACAGAGCCAAGTCGTGTTTTCCCCGCGGGCGATCTTGCAACTCAAAGCTTTTTATTATACTTCGCGGCGCTGAAGAGATACTTTACAGAGGAAGGGATCTGGTATTTAATCAACGATCAGAGAGGGACTGTGTTTACGAAATCTTATTAAAGTATTCTTGCATGCAATGCAAAGTATGACAACTCTGCGCAGATCTCCCCATGACAGGTGAGGACATAGTTCCACAAAACTGCCAAGGCAGTGATTGACCGAACTCTCCTAAGAATCCCCATGAAGATATTCAACTGTGGTTAGCCTTCCTTTGGTCGATACATTAACCCATACTTTGTTCATCATACAGTGTGATTTTGAGTCTGAACCGGGGCTGGTTCCGTGTCCAGAATGTGTCGAAATCTCACCTCGTTTTTGTCCTTCTCGCTTCACCACCATCCTGGACCCCAGAGCAAGCCAACTTGGTGTGAGGTCGTCGAACCTTTTCGAGTGGATTACAGAGAAAATTGCCTTACTTAATTTCTTTAATTGTATACTAGTTTGCTTTTTAATACCCAATTTGGGTTCGTGTCTTGGCGACCATTGCTCTGAGTCTTGGCTTTCACCTGTATTTGAAATTTCCTTTTCAACGGGAATAGGGACGGACATGACTGGAGAAGATCCTTATAGGAGACCAATCCCGTGAAGACGCAAACACTCCCAACAACATTTTTCTTTAGAAAAGGGATGCTTTCAAGCAGGGTTTCGGTTGCAGGAAACACAAAGGTATCTCCAGAGCCTGGGCTCTTCTTAGAGGAAAAGAGAACACCGTTAGGACTGCGGTGGAACTTACTTTAAAAAAAAAAAAAAAAAAAAGAGAACTAATAATAACCTCTGTTTTGCGAAGCACACGGGTTTTTTGCCAAATCTACTTAAAAACAAAACAACAACAACAAAATACACAGTAATATTAACCTCAGTTTTTGGCGAAGTACGCGGAGTTATTTTTTATTATTTTTTACTGGTATTATAAAGACAGAAAGTTTAGTTAAACTGGGGGAGAATTAAGTTTGTTTCTGGGAGGCAATACCAGACTCTCAAACCGGTAACATGTCAGTAAATTACCTTCCCGAAAGGGAAAGGGCCGTAGTCGGCAGGATTCGAACCTGCGCGGGGAAACCCCAATGGATTTCTAGTCCATCGCCTTAACCACTCGGCCACGACTACACGATAAAGTTTTCTCTCCTTAGCGTAAAGTAGTTGTAGTGAAGTTTAACTCTTCACAAGGTCCCATTTTATACCAGAAAGTGTATTTGCTGTTAATGTTTCTTAATCTTTGACCTCATTTAGAGGGCCATTATGCAGTTGCGCCAAATTGTCAAGTGACACTTCATCATCAGAACTGGTAGGACACCTTCTTCTTATGAGCTGATGGAAAGAGACATTTCAAGAGATCAGTTTTCGTCTCTGTCAGCCTCTGATGGGGATCCATGAGATATATCTCACAGCTAACATTCTCTGTAGAGTGATGAGTTACAGCAGCGACTTGAAAAACTCGAAATGATCCTTAGTTTTTTACTTTTTAAGTAAATTTTGGAACAGACATACATATAGTGGAAGATTCTGCAGCTAATGAAATGAATGGTGCACTTCTATGTACTGACAGGAAATACACTACAGGACATACATTTAGGGGAAAGAAATAACCAAGATGCAAACCGATTTGCTACCAATGGTACAAAAAGAGAGTGGAAAGAAGGTTGAGCATAAGTATGTGTTATAACTCTGGAAAGTTATACCAAGCCTGATTGCAATAAGTTTGCTGCTGTGGATAGAAATTTCATCACTAAGCATACAATAGAAGAGATTTTAGTTTTCACTAAATATACTTCAACATAACATGAGTTTTCAGTACTTATTTTTAAAATAGTCAACTATATAAAAGGAAATTGTTAATGTGCAAAGAAAATAAACTTTATACCAATTGGTTATTGCTTTTTATTAGACTTGGTTTTCTAGTCACAAAGAAGCAATGCAATTTTGTTGTTCTGGTCCAGTATTTACTTTTGACTCTTCTTTCCTTCCTTATGAAACAGGCTGCAGCTGTCTGAAGCCACCTTACCATTTATATAGACCAAAAAAAAAAAAAAAAAAACAGGGAAATAAAGTTGACAAAGAAATAGACTCACCAAGAGATTTGAACCTGCATCACTGAATTCAGAGTCCAGAGTGTACCCATTACACCATGGTACTAAGCTGAGAAGGCTTTCCTTTGTGATATGATTAAAGCCCCATCCTTCATTGGGCTTCATCTAAAATCCTCATCTATATTTATCTCTCTTGTAAAGAAATCTTTAGTTAGGAACATCTGCATGTCTATTCAGGAAACCCTTCAGAAAAAAACAATAGGAAGAAAATATCTGCCCCTCCTCTCCAAAACACACAATTCCCATTTCTTTCTTTTCTCAAACGACTCATGTACTAGGCTGCCTTGGGCCTTGCTTTATTCACTGGGGAAAATTCATGGAACTCTTAAACATGAAATATGGTGTAAGTCATTCTGTTGTTTAATGTTTACTGTATGGTAACATACATATAAGTGTCCATTTTAGAGATGAAGAAACTGAACCAAACATTATATTAGAAATTCCTTCAAGACCATTCTTTTAACAAATATTTATTGGTTCAATAATGTTGTGGTGAGCCAGGTGATGCTCTTGGTATTGTAGAAACAAAGATAAACAGGTAAAGGACATGTTCCCTGATCTTGTGGAGATTAGTATCCACTAGGAAGGATACTTAGGAACCCTGGTGGCACTTAGCTGCTAAGGGAAAGGTCAGTGGTTCCAAATCTACCAGCCTCTCCATGGGAGAAAGATGTGGCTATCTGTTTCTGTAAAGATTACAGCCTTGGAAACCCTATGGGACAATTTTACTCTGTAAGGGCAGTTATACTCTGTATGAAGCTCTACTCCATAAACATGCAAATAAATACAGCCTGCAAAGGAAGAGTTTGAGGAAACTGCTTCTGGCTAGCAGCAAATTGGCAGAGATAATGTGGAAATCACAAATGAAAACAAAAACTCCAATTTTGGGGTAGAAAGGAATTGTAGATGATAATAGGAAGAGAGTGCTGATCTACAATACACCATATACAAGGGACAAAGGAGGCAAGCACCTAACAGACTAACAAAGCCAAATTTTGTTATAGAAAAATACTGCTAAAATTAATAAATTCCTGCAAAATTTGATTTAAAAAATTTTTTTAAAGAAAGCAGAAATAATAATAAAAAAAGAAAGCAGACATAATAAGGACAGGTCTATTATCATAACTTTATGCATCCAGGCTATTAATGATACCAAAATCTGGTAAGGATATTATAATAAGAAAAATTACTTGTCCAATCTCACACATGACTTACATGCAAATGTATTAAATAAAAAATTAGTAAAACAAATAGAGAAACACAATAGACGTGTGTATATGATAATGTATATATACAGAAGCACATCATTACATATTTAGTTTTTTTCAGAAATTATTCACAAAATTAACACAATAAAGAAGAACGATTATAAGACAACTTCAATATGTGTAGAAAAATAATTTGGTAAAGTACATCCTTGGTTTATAAATTTAAAATACTCAAAGTAAACTAAAAATACTTTGCTAACTAATAAATGGGGGACAAAAAAACCCTACAGCAAACACCATATTTGTGGGACAAGACTGAACAAGGGTAGTCAGGTTCACTACTTTGTTCAACATTCTACTGCAGAATCCAGTTGATGCAGTAAGGCAAGAGAAAGAAATAAATGACATAGTGAATTGAAAGAAAGAAATTGTCAGATTCACACATTATATTATTGTATATGTGGAAAATTAAGAAAGCTACAAGTGAAAAAATTTTTATTTGTACAAATTTATAAGTGAATTAATATGTAAATTTAGCAAAGTCATTAGATATACGGCCAATATAAAAAATAAATTGTATTTCCATAAAGCAGCATAAAGCAAATAGAAATTCAAATAAATACTATTTACGTATCATCTAAAACATCAAATACATATAAATAAATACAATATAAGATGTATAATACCACTATAGAGGATAATATAACATCTTACTAAGAGAGATTGAAAAAGAATAAAGTTAATCAAGATATACTATATTCACTGAATGGAATGCTCAGCATTGTAAAGAAGTTGATTCTAACCCCAACTGGTCTGTAGATTTTATGCACTTTTATTCATAAACCAGCATTTGTGTGGAATTGACAGATTAATTTTTATAAATATGAAAGAGCAAAGGGCCTAAAATAGCCAAGACAATCTTGAAGAGGTTAAGTTAGGTGACTTACTTTACCAAATATCAAGACACATTATAAAGTTACAGTAATTTAGAAAATATGCTATTGGTAAAAGAATAGGCAAACAGACCAAAGAGACAGAATAAAATACAGATAAGAGATTCGTATATAGTACTTTGAGAATACTGCTCAAAGACAACGGGCTTCATTCACTCTTTATGACGTTAAATGGAGGTAGTGCCATGGTTGTAGCATAAAATAATATTTGCCAAATACAGAGAAGGAAGCATTATTCTCATTGTGCTAGAGGATAATGGGTGTTGGACAGCTTTAACTATCAAAGAGATATTGCCGGCCTGGATTATGAAGGTTACTTTCCTTTTGTATCTGAAAATCTATCTAAATCTATTAGTTTATGCCCTAGAGAAGCAATTCTATTTCTAGAATTCCAAGGTAAAGTCCATGATTTTAGAGTCCTTGACATTTCTGCAGGAGCCGTGGTGGCCTCGTGATTAAAGCGCTCGGCTGCTAACCGAAAGTTTAGCGGTTCGAACCCACCAGCCACTCCGCGGGAGAAAGATGTGGCAGTCTGCTTCCATAAAAATTTAGCCTTGGAAACCTTATGGGCCAGTTCTACTCTGTCCTATGTTGTTAGTTGCCGTGGAGTCAGTTCCGAATCATAGCGACCCCACGTACAACGGAACGAAGCACTGCCCGGTACTGTATCGTCCTCACAATTCTTGTTAGGCTTGAGCCCATTGTTGCAACTACTGTGCCAATCCATCTTGTTGAGGGTCTTCCTCTTTTTCACTGATCCTCTACTTTACTAAGCATGATTTTTTTCTCCAGGGACTGATTCCTCCTGTTAACACGTCCGAAGTATGTAAGACGAAGTATCACCATCCTTGCTTCTAAGGAGCATTCTGGCGGTACTTCTTCCAAGACAGATTTGTTCGTCCTGTAGGATTTGCTCTGTCCTATAGGGTCGCTATAAGCCGGAATCGACTCGAAGGTACTGGTTTGTTTTTTGTGTTTTGGCTGACATTTCCGTAAGATGAAATCTGATGCAAGCGTCCCCCTCATTACCCGAATCTAATAAGCCATATAGTCTGTGACCCAAGAATCAACCCTATTTTAGCCGAATGTTTTCGACATTTATGTGTTTTCATCTCTTTTTTGCGGTTTTGTGTTTTCTGAGGGACAGAGAATATCCTCCCGCGGAATCCGGATCCTTGGAAAAGCCTGTATTCTGAGTTCCTCCCTTTTCCCGGGGCTCTGGAGGCCGAGAACGTCCCTTTCTTGTGAATGATCGCGCGTCCTTCACCAGGACTGACTGGAGTCACCTTTCCCTGAAGTAGTCGGAGACCTTCCCAGCATGGTCCTTTCCAGTTAGAACGGAAACTGGTCCCCTCCTCCTGCCCTCACTCCCGCTCCAGTCCGGTTTTAACCCTTCTTTTGGAAGGGCAAGTCAGTTTAATGCCCTCGAAGAGATTCTTGATTTAGGTTTTTAACTTTGTAGGCAAACGCAGATGACTCCCTTTCTCTGACGTACCCTTCATTCCCGTTCCTTCTCCCATTGGCATTCACAAGCCCGAGCTTGTTCAGACCCGACTCTCAACTTAAGTCTTCTTTTTTGCCTGTTTCTGAGAATCGTCTGGGAAAGTGCACGTCTGCGGATATTAGCGGCTACTGGACAAGCTCCCAGGAAATTCTAGTCGCTTGTCTAGGAGCCCTTTATTAAGTTGCAACATCATCCCCTGTCTCTTGATTTGCTCTTGATGAGTTCTTTCATTCATGAGAAGTCTGCACAGAACTATGAAATTCTTCGTTGTCACATCTACTGATTGTGAACGCTCCATGCGTCCACTCTTAGTTCACCTCAGTCTTTCAAACGCCTGAACGTCAAGTAGTCGTGGCCGAGTGGTTAAAGCGATGGCCTTGAAAACCATTGGGGTTTCCCAGCGCAGGTTCTGCCGACTACGGCTTTGCCACTGACTTCCTTCGGTTTCTCAAGTAATTTAGCCAAAATTGACTCAAATTCCTGCACTCCAGTTGTTCCTTTCCAACGCTCATCCATCCGTAGGATCAGATAACGTCCTTTTTCCCCGTCTTTGGAGACTTTCTCAAGACATTCTGTGGGCCTTACATTAAAATCAGCACAAGCTACAAAGGAGAATTCCCTTTACTTCATTAAATGCGTCAGATGATAGCCAGCACAAATCACTGTGAGGTTTAACATTTAACGTCGTGTCAGACTCATACCTCCTGCTGTAATAGAGCTGAGGCAGCACTCTCGAAGCCACTGTCATGTCAAGGGCTATCAAGATACATAAAAGGTAGGAACACTGACAGATATTTTTATTGAACACTTAAGACGGACCAACATATGAGTTAAGTTGCAACCACATAACATTTTTATCCTCATTTTACCGATGAAAAATTGAAGATTAGTTTGCTTGAGGCCAAACATTGAAACATATTTAAATAGGGGACTTCTAGATAGAGTTGTGAACCCAGGTTTCCATACGTTCCACAGGGAATATCCCCCAAATTATCAAGTGGTTAGCAGATTCAGGGTTGAATTTGTTAGTACCCTCCCCCCAAATGATAAACAGCAGGTCCTATTTTTCAAATCTTTATTGCATATCACCGTTCCAAAGGCTTTTACATGCCTTATCGTTTGCAGCATCCTCACTACATACTCATTTTACAGACCAGAGAGTCCACAGAGGTAAATAGTGGAGCCAGGTCTCAGAGCTACAGAGCAGCAGGTTGGAACTTGAACCTTTCATGCTTTTTTGTCTTCAAGGTCCTGGTGCTCAATTGGTGTCCCAGTCAGCTTCTGCCTGTACTGGGGATTAACACTACCACCTGCCTCTATGATTCAGAGTTGGTTCATTGTTCTGGGATTTATCCTCCCTTATCAGGCCACGAGTGCTATGATTTAACCTGCTGGATTTAGCCTGGGGTAGGATGTTGCTGCCTATATAGTGTCTGGGCTTTTGCTATCTACAGTACAGGGACTATTATTACTAGTTTTTGAGTTGTGTGTTTCTTAACAGTTTATGAAGAGCTCCCCACACATTAGATCTTTTCAGCCCTTGGGCCCCAGCACCTGATACTCAGAAAGACTTATTTAATCAACAGGATTTGGGTGCAAAATCCAAAACTGTTTGAGAGAAAGGTTCAAAAAAAAGGAAAAAAAAAAAAAAAAAAACTACCTTGGCCCAGAGATGGAGAGAAATTGGGGGTACACCACGCATATTGGAAGGAAGTGAGATTTCCAAAAATCTGCAAAGCTAAGAGCTACAAATTAGTCCAAATTTCACATTAGTAAAAATTAATGCCTCAATCCTGTTGCATAGCGATGCCAGAGAAAATTCTTTTGGCAGCACTCCCTATCTCCTCCAGTACTGTCAGTGGACAAAAGTATTTCTGTGGGTTTCACAAACGATTGGGAGAAACAAATAGTAGATACAGAGGCTAATGAGTTTAGCTTCCATACAGAATAAAGAAAGATGGGAGCAAAGTTCTGGTTGAGAAAGAAGGTATGGCAGGAATGGGGCAGCATAAAAAGGTGATAGCACTAATAAGAGAGGAAAAAAAAAACCTTATAGATGTGGACTATAGGAAAAGAGATAAGTATACAACAAAGTTTATGAGGGAAAATTGATCCCAACTGGTCACACCAGGATATTTTTTGGTAAAATTATTTGACTTTGAAAATAAAAGATCAATCATTTAGGAAGCCAACAAAAAAAAATCACTTTTGAGGAAGAAAATCCTACAGGAAGCAGCCTTCTCTAGATTAATATTCAGTTTCAAGAGAGTGGAAAAACACCTATAAGAAAGTTAAAGAAACCTAAAGTGAGTCAAGGATTTCTATTCAACTAAGATGTATTTTGTGTTAAAGACAAGTGGATTCACAGCAGAAAGTAGTATACATCATTGAAAAGGAACAGGTAAGTATATATGGCTAAATCCAAAAGGTATGGTGAAAATTTCAGAAGCAAAGTGAGACAGATAGCTAAATATTATTCAGGTAAAATAAAATTAAATGCACATATAATGCTAATATCTGTTTTTCTGG
The DNA here is from genome assembly GCF_000243295.1 of Trichechus manatus latirostris. NCBI lineage: Eukaryota > Metazoa > Chordata > Mammalia > Sirenia > Trichechidae > Trichechus > Trichechus manatus. Next base: position 482,890 of record NW_004444116.1, read on the forward strand.
GGCACATTTTAGTAAAAACGTAAACATTATATACATTTAAAATAACCTTTGTGAGAAAGATTGGAGGGAGTCCATTATGGAGATAAGGAAGAGTCAATCAGTCAAAGAGAGGTCTTTATACAGACCACTTTACAGATAAGATAACCTAAAATTCCTACAGGTGCTTAAAATCATTGTAATCTTTGAGACACAATGCAAAACAATGTCAATACTTGAACCTTGCATGCTTTTGGCTCCAAGGCCTTGGTGCTCAACAGGTGTCCAGGCTGCTTCTGCCTGTGTTTCACTTGATACCCTTTAAATGGGTAAAAATTAGAGTGACAAAAATTTTCAAAGTGTTGGCAGTGTTGTGGGGATATTCAAATACTTGTGACCTGCTGGTTGGAAATTTATGGAGTCATTGTGAATAGAAATCTGGCACCATCCAATTAAATAAAATACAAATCCCAGTGACCTTTCCCAAGAAGTCTATAGGAAGCTATCTAGGAGTATGTTCGATGCATTGGCATTTATACTGGTGAGATTCTTAATCAATTTGTTCGGAACTTGGTGAGTTGATAAACAAAACTGGTGTGGATGCACACACTGAAGTATCATACAGCAAGTAAAAGTAATAGATTAAATGTAAAAATTATGTTTGAATATTTTACCATTTATATAAAATAAAAACATGGAAATAAAATTACCTAATTTGCAAGAAAACATTTTTTTAAAAGTTACATATTAAGTAGTAAAGATAGTTGCTACTGGAATTAGAGGGCATGGAGTATGTTATGATGTGAAAGGGAAAATGTCAATCAATCAATCAATTGTTAAGCCAAAAGAGGGACCCTACATGGACCCATAATGGTAATGTGCCTTGAATTGTGGAACACAATTAAGTGTCTGTGTTTGAATTCCAAAAAACAAATTATAACCGTTTGATATTTTGTGGATAGTATCATTGTCCTCTAGCCAAAGATTACCAGGAATATACCTATAGTTGAATACATTCAGTATTACTCATTGCAGGGTGGGAACATGCACACTATAGAGAATCATGAAGTGTTTGAGTAGGAGGGTGTTAGAATCTATTTGAGAATTTAGGCTAGATTGGATGCCGTCAGAAGCCAGGGGCTATTTTATGACTGGGTGTCTTAATTAATCTTATTTATAGGGAGGCAAACCAGAGCAAGGACAAAGTTGTAATCGGTGAAGAAGTGGTAGTCACTCATTTTAGCTGAGAAAGAGGGATGTTTGGTGCTCTGTGGGTGGCACGGTGACTTTGTTCTTGTCTGTTCTTAGATAAAAATATGAAGTGGCCTTGTTTTCTCTTGCTTTATTATGGTCTCAGAGTAACTTTTTCTGTTAAGGGTACTCTATGAGATTGCTTATGTTCAATAGGAGAGTAACGTGGTCTATATCTGGGTGCCAGGCCAACTTCTGGAAGTTGTAGGCTGCTTTTTTAGCCACACTTCTCTTATGACAAAATGCTGTTTTACCTCTTAATTTCAAAATTGAAACTCAATACATCAAAATTATTTTGAGATAGGCATGAGAAATTGATTTTGGCCGAACTCTTTGAGTTTCATCTCAGAACAAGACAGCATCTAACATATGGGTAATGAGGTATGTTAAAACTATCTTAATTGGAGTCACTTGTTTGGTGTGAGATGAATGAACTTTGAGCTGATCTAAGGTCATTAGCATGATGAATTCCATTTTAGGACAATTCCTATACCAGAAAATATCTGATCTGTCGGCAGGGTATGTTTAGTTTGCAGACAATAAAATGATCTACCCATAGAATATTCTAGAATACAGACATTAAGAGGGTGTTGATATATGTGGCAATATTTTTGATGGGTGAACATTACAAAAATGACTCTGATCACACTTGAAAGAACTACCTGGATCTTTTTCTTAATGGAAGCAATAAAGAAGGCCAGAGAGCTTAAATCATTCAGCTAGTAGTACTTGAGTTTTTAGAATGAGGATTATACACAAATATATGTATAATCTTTTTCTGTTGAGGAACAAAAAACATTTAATTTTTTTCCTGCGGCAACTTTATCATCGATATATACGGAGTGACTGGCATTGACTGTTGGTAAACCAAGTTTCTACTTTCTCTGGACATATATTAATCTATTTCATCCATGCCTTCCTTCTTCCTACATTAGGCTGAGTTCTCTCAGGTTTAGTAAGAAAAACCAGAAAGGGGAAGACTCCTCCTACTTCCCTTCTATGATAATCAGAGTAACCCATAGGGCTGTAAGTTTTAATTAAATGTGGTTACCAAATTTTGAGCAGAGAGAAAATATCTATTGACAGTCTCTTCTCTCAAGTTTCTGATTTTAACTCACCTATGCAATTTTCTGATGACATCAGTGTATAAGATAAAGACTTATGGTTTTACGGTTACATAATGAAGACATTCTTTTTACATTTTCATCTGGGAAAGAAAATTAAAGTTTTGAGGAATATAAGAAAGACTAAAGCAAACTTCAATTTTGAACAAACTAAAAGTAATCTATTTATATGAATGATGGTGTATGAAGAGTAAATTCCACATACTGTGAAGTTCAGCAGGAGTGTAGTAAGACCATAAATGGTATTTCCCCAGTACGGTACTTGCAAAAATTCCAGAAGTGCATAGTGTTTAATGGTTAGTGACACAATCTGAGGAAGAAAATCAACAGTCTCTGGTTTTAAATAGTGAAATATGTTTGCGTCTGGCAGCAGAAGCTTTACAGAACTCTATTATGAAGCAGAACCTGTGAATGTTTGAATAAGCAATTTACACAAAGGGCCATATTGGGAGGAAGCAGACAGTGAGTAAGACCAGTAGAGGGTGGCAAGAGGGAACAATCTGCATTTTGAGCACATTTGGAGTTAGTAATATGCATTGGTTCTGAGAAAAATACTTGCTTAAAAATCTCACACACACAGCGTGGTATTATAATAAGAATACCTGTTGGAGCGGAATCCATCCCACCCCCTATTCCACATGAAATGTCTGCAGCATTCTAATCCAGAAAAACAAAAACAAAAAACAAAACCTCACTTCAACCAAAACAAATAACATGCTAAAAGTAAACAATATTCCCAAGACCAATGCAAATCAGTACAAGAACAAATGACAAAAATACAAAAGAAGAAGAAAACTTGTACAAAGAATGTAATTACTAAATAAATAACAGTCACTCATTTTAACCGATATTTTGTAGGTGGCACAGTGACCAGATTAACATTGTAATCAAAATATCATTATGGGTTTTCCCCAAATTTTGGCTTTGAAATCTGTTAAATTTTCAGATATTTAAAACATTTTTTAAGTCTTATATATCCTTTAGAGTCACCTAATTTAAGATTTTATATACTGGTTTCAGTGACCGTTGGGGGGATGGGGCATAAACTGCGCAGCTAAATGTCATGGATAGAACAGAAATTTGCTATTAACTGTATAACCTCCTATACCATTAGAATTATTTATGTCCCATGTTTAAAATATTTAACCTTTTCGAACAATGTTTTTCATGTGCAAAGAAAATAAACGTTATTTGAGTCGATTATTGCTTTTACTAGAGTTTGTTTTCTAGTAGCCCCAGAGAACAGAATTTTTGCCAGTTTCCTCCTGTATTTACTTTGGATGCTTCTTCTTTTCTTCCCTTTAAAATAAATTGCGTTAAACCAGAATAAGATTCTATCGCTGCCTTTACAGCCAGATACAGGTGTGCCGGGACTGGTAGGAACTCGCAAGAAATATCAGGGACAAAATTTAATTTGATCATTTAGGCGGTCAGTGTTACCTATGAGGAAAACCAAAAGAGAAAGAAAGAAGGGGGAAAAAAAGGGAACGCTACCGCAGGTTCCACCGAGATTTGAACTCGGATCGCTGGATTCAGAGTCCAGAGTGCTAACCATTACACCATGGAACCCCGCTGATTGCAACGCTCCTTGTAATGATCCATGATAGACAACGTTAATTCTGCTAAAAGGATTTAGCCTACTTCCTCCATCAAAATTCTTAGCCTACGCCTTCCTCTTCACCGCCCTATTTCGAACAAATCCCTGGGAGATTTTTTTTTTTTTTATACAAGTACTCTAACCCATATAGTCTCCCCCCACCCCCACACCTTCCGCCCAGTTAACTCAGATGCTTGGTGATTTTGGGCCTTGGTTTCTTCTTTAGGAATAACCGAGTGAGCGCTTCTTATATATGCCAGCACTGGACTGAACGTTTTATATTGATTACATGGTTTAACGCTTAAAACCTGGCGAAGTGGGTAATTTTAGTCCCCAAATGGATGGGAAAATTGAGACTTAGAAATTTCCTATCTTTTGTCTGCAATTCTGCTCAATTTCAGCTCTATGATATTTTTCTCCACATAAATCATTTAGTTAGACAAACTTTAGTATGTTGGATTCTGGTGCATTTACGGAAGAAAACTAGTAATAGATTCTGTGCTTGAGAGAAAACGGAAAAAGGTGTGCTTGAAGAAGAAGTCTGAATCTTGTCACAGGGAGGTAAGAGGCACATCATCAGAGATCATAGACCTAACCAAGTCACCCTACCCGCCTTCATCAATCAGAAGGTGCCCAGTGAAGGCTGCCAAAATGTTCCCTGCTGCTGTTCCGCAGAGACCTTTCTCTTAACCTCGCGCGCTTCTTTCCAGAGCGGGGCTAAGTCAATTTCTTGGTGTCGATCCTACACCAGTCCCTTATCACCCCTCTCGCTTCTTCTCCAGCTCTGCTGGTCTCTCACCTTCATTCCACAGCACACACTGAGGCTACTCAGCAGCAAAATTTCATCAAAATTTCAACAGAACTTTTACTCTTTGGAATTTGTGTTGGTGAAATTACGGGGGTGAAGGTTGTCTTTCCGCGCACTTGTCCCAGAGGATGAACATTCTCCTAAGAATATTCTTCTTGCACAATGGCTTCTACCACCACGGAAGGAGATCCTGCCAGCTTAAATGAGGTGGCACGGGGACTACCCGGTTAAAACGTACTTCCGCCCTCGGGACTATGTGCTCTACGAGTTAAGGGACCAGAGGCCTCCGGATTTGCAGAGAGAACAGCCTATGCACCGCCCGCTGCGTCTCCGTAGCCGCTCCCTGCACCCTGGTGCCCTCGCCTAAGCGGAGGAAGACCGTAGAAAGGAATCCTTCTGCCAACTGGGATGAACAAAACTGATTAGCGAGGGGAAAAAAGCACAAGTAATTTAAGCACTTTCCATGTAAACTTCAGTTCACTGTGTGCTTTTGCAAAACACCAGTTCCTTGCAATTCCCTTATAGTGAGCACATTCTAAGGACAAGGACCTCGTGCCAGACTCAGTTCTATGCACACAATATATACCTGGATATGATCCCTAGCATAGGTGTTATGGATTAAATTGTGCCCCCTCCCCCATGTGTTGGAGTACTAATCCCTATAGCTATGAGTAGGAATCAGACTCGATGGCAACAGTTATGGCCGTGGATGTAATCCCATTTGGGAATAGTTTTCTTTGTTATGTTAATGAGGTCATATAACTGTAGGGTGTGTTTTAAACCCAATCACTTTTGAGATATAAAAAGAGCAGATTAGGCACAGAATCAAGGAAGAACACATGGGGGAAGATAGATGCCAGGCCACATGAAGATCTCCAAGTAACCCAGAAACAGAAGCTGAAAAGAGACAAGGAACTTTCCCCAGAGCCAAAACACAGAGTCTTCCCCTAGAGCCAGTTCCGTGAATTTGGACTTCTAGTCTTCTAAACCCTGAGAAAATAAATTTCTGTTTGTTAAAGCCATCCACTTGTATTTTCATTATAGGAGTACTAGATAACTAAGACAACAGGAAATAAAGTGTTATCCTGTAACTCACAGGAGTACAGACCAAAAACATAGCGAAGGAAATAATTATAAAGGAAATTTTGAACTAGTGCTTGCAAAATACAGATAGGAAATTCCCCCTCGTTTAATGCATAAGCCACTTTCTCAGGCCCCTGATAGCTGATACCCCTCTGGGCAGCCCCTTCTAGGCTTAGGGTTGTTCTAAGAGAATACGTAGACCTGAAAGCAGGAAGGAGGAACTGGGAAGAGAAGAAGAGAACTGAAACAAATTAAAGGATTCAAACAGGACAATATATTCTTTTAAGTTCTTCTTATTAAAAAAAAGTAATTAGATTAGAGCCTTTTACAAGATTATCCCTTTAACTAGATTTATTGGACTCTTGTAGTGGGCCAGGTGCTTTGCATGGTGCTGGAGACACAAAAGTAAGTAAGATAAAGGCACAATCCCTGCTTTTGTGGAGGTTAATGTCTACTAGGAGAGATGCTCCATAAACATGTACATAAAACAAAGCCCTCCCACAGATAGGTTGAGAAAATTCTTGTAAACTGGCTGCCTAATGGCACTGATAAGATGGAAAGCTGAAATACAAATGAAAATGGAGATTTCCGTTTTGGACAAGAATTGATAATGTTGCTCTGAGGAAAGGGCTAGTCCATGGCTTTCTATACAAAATGCACAGCAAGAATGCAATTTATGAATACTAATAGTAAAAGAGGAGGTAGTTCATTCTGACCAGCAACAAGTCAGTAAAATACAATAGAAAAGATAAAGAATAAGTTCATAATGGACTTAAAATTATGGCTCAAACCAGCCTCCAAAGTCATTTACTATTAGGGGCACGTGCCATTTTGGGTGTGTGAACATGAAAAATCTTGTTCAATACCCATGTTATTTCTACTCTGCTATTATTATAAATAAAAACACCGTAACTGTTTCTGTACATAAAACGTTTGTGTTTGGTTAAGGTTAATTCCCCAGGACAGTGTACAATGTACTGCAAAACGAACTAGTGATTCAAACGTTACGGAAATGGCTGTATTTGTTAACGCTATGGTTGCAGGAAGAAATAACGTCTTGCGAGAATACAGAGAAGGGAACATTATTTCTGTTGTCCCGGAGGAATACGGAAGCGGGTAAAATTTAACTACAGAAGAGAGTTTTCGGGACAAGGGTATAAGCAAACTTTCCCCCTTTGTCTCAGAATTTAACGAAATCTACTTGTTTGCTTCCTGGCAATGTTCTTCTGTTCCCAGAACTGGAATTCAGAGTCTGCAAATTTGCTGGCTCCTTCTCTTATAAACCACTTAATCTCTAAGCCCAGAATCAACCTTATTAATAATATAGCCTAATTTTGTCTAGAGTTTACATGTTTTTATCTGTCCTTTGCGCTCCTGGGCAGGACAGAAGGTCCGCCGCTAAACCTGGTTCTTAGAAAGCTTATCGTCTGGCCTTGTCCCTTTTCTTCTGGCCCCTCTTGGCCGCGGGCTCCCTTACTCGGGGACCGATCTCTTTGAAACGCTCTTGCATCTCTCACGCAGGAGCAGAGACGTGAATTTTTCTGAGCGGTTGGGGACCTTGCGGGAATCCTCTTCAGTTAGGAAGGGAGCTGGTCTATTCTCCACGACCTCTCACCGGGCATTCCCGCTCAAGTCCCATTTCAAATTGTCCTTTGAGCCAAAGGAAGGGCAACCCAGGTTAACGCCATGAAAGAATCTCTGGTTGCATGTTTAGCTGTGAAAGTAAATGCAGATGGCCCCGATTATTTCCAGTTCCCTTCACTCCGGTTCCCTGTACCACTAGCATTTACAAGTTGAGGTTGCTTAAAGGCCACACTCGGCCCCAGCAGAGTTCCCGAGACCACTGCAGGACCAAATTACAGACAAATAAAAAAATCTAAACACCCCTGATTATTGCCTGCACAGGAAATAGGTAGTCTATAATAAATTATTTACAATAGATGTTTAAAATGTTTGGATCCTTTCCAATAAAAAAAAGGTCTCTGAAAACTATTAAGTAGGAAGAGTTACTATGTTACAGAATGGAGAGTGAATGGTGGATGAAAACCACTTACCTTCGTCAAGGTATAAAATACAAAAGAAACCATTACTTAGCAGTGGTTACCAGGTGGTTACAAGGTGAAGGGATTCCTTCAAATTCTTAACTCTCATAGAGCCCAACATCCCATTTCTTTACTTTTCTCCTTTTTCCTTCAGGCAGCAGGAAAAATGAAGAGGAGAAGTTATGAAAGGGAAGGAAAAGAAAAAAGTCCAGAAAACGGAAAAAAACAAAAAACAAAAAACTGAGGAAGGAGCGGTGGGGGCTATGAGGAGGGAGGACCACTCAAAGGAGGCCAGTTAAGGAGGGAGGACCACTCAAAGGAAGCCAGTTAAAATGCTGAAAGAAGATTGTACAAGGAGCCTCAAACCTTTCTCACCGGCACACCCTCCGGCTGTCTTAATTCTTACTTTGATTGGGAGTGATTGAGAGTGAGCTTAAATTGATTGAGAGTGAGCTTTGCGGGATACTGGCTGGAAGAGACCTCTGCAGCCTGGCGCCGACACGATCTGCCCGCCACCTCTCCCTTCCTAAGGTTCCCCGAAGTCCCTTCGAGGAACTAGGAAAGTACTGGGGGTTGGCCCGTGGGAGAAGCGTAGTGCCGTGGGAATGGCGGCCAAGCAAGAACGGAAGGAGGGAGAAGTGTACGGAAAACAGCCCTCAGTACCCGGGCTCGCAGAGTCTAGGGCTCAACCTTCAGTTCCGGTCTAAAACTTCTTTCTGCCTTGTGTTTTTGCAGACCGTCAGTTCAGAGCTCATGTTTTGTCCTGCACGTTTCAGAATTCTTTTCTGGATGCATCGCGGAGTTGAGAGGTCACAGTCTCCAAAAACTGCCTTTTCCCCGCTCGTTATTGTTAAGTGTGTGAGGATAGGAGACTCGGGGATTCTGGGCTCCACGTGAAGGTGTAAGTTCAAATCCCACTTCTGAGAGTCTGCCATATTGCACCAAGACCACTTTTGGGCGGGATCACCTGATACTTTTTTCTCTTCCCTCCACAACTCTTCTCCTGTTGTTCGGATAACAATCGCTCTCTTCTACAAACCTTGGACTCTCTTGCACTTGAGCAGTAACTTCACCTACAGTTCACTCCTTTTCTGTCCACAAAGACTTGGACCCACCTGACCAAGAGTTGCTAACAGAGCCAGTGCGTCAAGAGCACACTGTCTCAGAGAAGAACTCCAGCAAAAAAAAAAAAAAAAAAAGGCATTTCTTGCATCTCAGCCCAAACAGAAAACTTGTGATATTTCCAAAGTTACTTGGACATGTTCTAAAACCTCAGACCTCTCTTCCTAGAGAGAAGGCGACGGTGGACTTGCGTCACAAGGTTATCGTTTTCTCCGTGAGCACATTGACAAAACACCACAAGGAACTGGTCTTTTCCCAAAAGAACGCACGCAAATAAAAAGGGCCTTCCTTCCTGGAGAGAGAACTTCAGGCTGTAACTTGAGGAAAAGGAGTGGTGGTAGACTGAGTCCAGCATAACTAGATGGTGCCCGGCTGCCACCACTGACTTCTCTGACAGGGATCGCAGTAGAGGGTCCCAGACAGAGCTGGAGAAAAATGTAGAACAAAATTCCAACTCACAAAAAACCAACCAACCAACAACAACAACAACAAAAAACCCAGAGTCACTGGTCTGACAGAGACCGGAGAAACCTGAAAGTATGGCCCCCAGAAACCCTCATAGTGCAGTAATGAAGTCACTCCTGAGGTTCAACCCTTCAGCCAAAGATTAGACAGGCCCATAAAATAAAACCTGACTAAATGGGCACACCAGCCCATGGGCAACGACGAGAAGGCAAGAGGGGACAGGAAAGCTGGTAATGGGGAACCCAAGGTCGAGAAGGGGAGAGTGTTAACATGTCAGTGGGGTTGACAACCAATGGCACCAAACAATATGTGTATTAATTGCTTAATGAGGAAATTGTTCGCTCTGTAAACCGTCATCTAAAGTACAAAAAAAAATTTTTTTTCTTAAATTCACACAAGTATCAAAAAGAAAATAAAATAAAAAGGAGTGGTGGGGCCAGGCTACTTATTAAAAATGTCTCCTAAGGGCACATGCCAAAAGTCCCTCAAATTCCATTTTGTGTAGCAAAGGGTCGCGAGTGTGGGATTGAAACAGGTCAAACTAAGTGAGATGTGACCTTTGATCGTCTGTTTTTTATTTCATGGAGAAGAAAGATAATAGTCACTGTAAGGCTCAGAACCTCCCCTCCCCCCCCCCCCATGTCGAAGATAGCATGTCCTGTGCGTTGTCTTATTTGTTTTTGTGTTCCTTGAGCTTTCATGCTTGCTGGAACAGAGTAGGTTTTCATGAAATGTATTACGTTAATAACCAAATAAATGTACTCAACAGTCTTATGACACCAGTCAAAACAGGGGTATTTGCAGGCTCTGTGGCGCAATGGATAGCGCATTGGACTTCTAGTATTCCTGTGGAAAGAAATTCAAAGGTTGCGGGTTCGAGTCCCGCCAGAGTCGTAGGTTTTTTCCTTTTCATTCATTTAGGACTTTTTACCCAACAGTCCACGAATCTCTTGTCCCTACAAGGCTCACTGTCGTTCAATTCTGCTTTCTGGTGTTTACGTTTGAGGAGCTTCTTCATGAACGTTGCTATATGCGTCTACAGTCGCTCGATACTTACATGAAACCCAAGGGAAAGAGAATGAACACACTTCAATAAAAATTGAGTATTAAAATGAATACTAATGATTGTTCCTTATGAAAGTTTTCTGATAAATTTTGTGTTCTCCTGGCCTCTGTTTGAGGATTTTTTTTTGTTGTTGTTGGAGGATTATTAGCAGGGTTCAAAGCCGTTCCTATTAGAATACTGCAGAATCAACTTGAAAAAGCCCCCTTTTTCTAGCTTGTGAAACCCAACTCCACCCTTTTCCACTCTCCTCCTCAAACCCAATAGCACTCGTTGGAAACACGAAATGCTCACCTTTAAGAAAGTAATTAAAATTTAATTTGCTTTTAAATAAAATATTATGGATGAGGATGTCTACAAATGATTTTGATCCAAAACAAAGATCACAAAAGCCCCCCCCCCCTTAACTGGACAAATAGAAAGAAAGCAGAAAAATAAATCTCCTTTCCATCCTAGACGACTTCTTCCTTAATTCCCTCAACTGGTATGTAGTCTCAAGTATCCTGTGGATCTTACCAGATATTTTACGCCCATATATCTCCACTCAACTGGTCTTCTCTTTTATTCAATCAGATAACTTCTGCCATTTAATCAGAGTTTTAGTTTTTTACAATTATGTTAATATGATTGAATTTAAGTGTATCAATTTGCTATTTGTTTTCTATTTGCCATTTTTGTTCTTTATCCCTTTGTTCTTCTTTTCCTGTCTTTTTTTGGAGGGTTAATTGAATATTTTTAAAAATAATTTTATTACTTCCACTGACTTTTTACCCATATATTTAAAAATATATTTTGCATTTACAGTATGAATTTCTAATTTATCAGAGTTTACTTCTAATTAATACTATGTCACTTAGCATATAATGTAAAAAATATTACTACAGTATAATTCCATTTAAACCCCTCTCATATATGTATTGTGCTATTATGGTCATATATTTTACTTTTACACTTTATAAACCCCACAGTACATTTTCATTATTATTTTTGCTTCAAGTAGTTATTTGACATTTAACAAATTCAAGAAATAAGAGAAAATATAGTCTTTTATATTGACCTATATATTTCAATATTCAGTGGGTTTTATCTCTTCCTGGAAACCCAAATTTCCTTCTGAAATCTTATTCTTTCAGTCTGAAGAGATGTAATATTTTAGTATTTCCAGTAGAGAGGGTCTGCAGGTAGCAAATTCCCTCAGCTCTTCTTTACCTGAAAATATATTTATTGTGCCTTTATTTTTTGGAAGACATTTTTGCTGGATATAGAACTCTAGGTTGATAGGGTTTTTTGTTTGTTTTTCTTTAAAACTTTAAAGATTCCATTTCTTTGTGTCTAGCCTTGCATTAGCTTTAATGAAAAGTCTGCCGTTATTCTTATTATTACTTCCCTGTGTACAATTTGTCTTTTGTCTCTGGCTGTTTTTAAAAATTTCTCCTTATATTCGGTTTTAGCAGTTGCACTATTACTTGCCTAGGTGTGGTTTTCTTTGTATTTACCTTGGTTTGGATTTGCAGTTCTTCCTGTTTTTTGATCAAATTTGGAAAATTTTCATTTAACATTTCTTCAAAAAGTTCATTCAGCTCCATTGTATCTCTTCTTTGCTTTGGGAATTTCAATTACATACGTTTATGTTAGACTACTTGATACTGTCCCACCATGGAGTCTTTTTAAATATTTTCAATCTTTTATCCCTCTTTGCTTTAATGCATATAATTTCTATTGTCTTTCCAGTTTATTAATCTTTTTTTTCCTCTGTTGTATCCAGTCCGGTTTTTATTTTAGATATCATATGTATTTTGTTTTAAGGTTTCCATTTTGTTATTTTTAAGAGTTTCCATATGATCTCCTGAAGTTCTCCGTATCTTTACCCTATGAGGTTTACTTTTTCTTGCAGATTCTTTTACTATACTATGCTATATTAACTGTCTATAGCTGTGTAACAAATTACGCCAAAACTTAGTGGCTTAAAACAACAAACATATATTGTCACATATAATTTCTGAGGGTCAGGTATCTGGAAGTGCCTTAGCTGGTTGCTCTGGATCAGTGTCTCCCATCATGAGGTTGCAGTCAAAATGTCACCTAGTTCTGCAGTAATAGGTTGGCTTGACTGGGGCTGGAGGATCTGCTTTCAAGATGCCTCACTCACATGGCTGTTGGCTGGAGGCCTCAGTTCGTCATTGCATTAATTTCTCTACAGGGTCGCTTGAGTGTCTTCATAACATTGCAGCTAACTTCCTTTACAGAGAGCAATTCAAGAAAGAGAAAGCAAGGCAGAAGGCACAATGTCTTTTATGACTTAGACTTGGAAATCACATGCTATTGTCAAAAACTGTGAAGGATCTGAGATCTTATTCTACTTGTATGCTGAGAAATTAGACTGTTAACAGGTTCATGGATATTAACAGAAGATATGAGACTCTTGGGCAAAGGACATGGGATGTTTTGTCATTCACTACAATAGTAGTAAACAGAGTGACATCATTTGCACTGGTTCTCCAAGAACCATTCCCATAGGATGGTGCATTGAAGGCCAGGTGTTGTCTGCACATGTAGCAGGTGCATTATGAGGAAAGAACTCCAAAATCAAGAAGCTCAAATCTTACGTAAGTGTTTGCTAATAAACCTGCCAAGTATTTAACCCCAGAGAAAGATAGTGTTTTTATTATTTAGGATAGTAAACAAATCTCCATAAGGAGACCCTATATCTTCCAAGGCCTCTTGCTATACAGATGCTCATAAATAGATAGCATGGAGCAAAAAACTGTTAATGCCTTTGCTCAGAAGATGGGCAAAAATGAGAGAAACCTAGGGAGACATCCATCACCTCTGCCCTGATACCATATGGATGGGGCTACACAAGGGCTTGAATACCAGTAGGCAGAGATCACAAGGGACTATCCTGGAGGCTGGCTACCAGCTATGTCTTAGTGTGGTTTTCTTTGTTTTTATTCATTTTGATTGTAATAGGGCTTTTTGAATATTTAGATAAATTTCTAGTCATTATCTTTTCAAATATTGCTTCTTCCCAATTTTTTTCTCTCCACATCTTCTTGGCTTTAATTGTCAGTATGTTATACTGACAGTAAGAGTGGCTGCAGCAACCTACATTGAGGCTCGAACCTAAGAGGCGGCAATGGCTCATAGGTAGCCAAAGACCTAAAATGTGTCCAACTATGAGAATCTATATTATATAGAAGATTGTCAGTCCATGAAACTACACAGTCAGGAGAGTCCAAGAATAAGGGGGAAGAACGGGTGTCTGTGTAATCAACAGCACCAGCTTCTACATTGCTCCCCAGTCTGTAAACAACTGACACCTCAGATTAAAAGGAAACAAGTAGGTAGTGATAGAAGCAAGATTTGGAACAAAAACCAAAGAGTACAGTCAGAAAAATTATCCGAAACTTAGACATAGGCAAAAGGCATTACTGGTTGTCATTTTGCTGCAGTGCTGGGCTTGATTTTCTATTAACTGGGTTATTTTACAACTCTGGAGGGGCAAGATTAACTTGTAGATTTTTTGTCTGATAGATATGTACATTGTACATCACTGTCTATTGGAACAGATTACCTCAAATGTTATGGTTTATGGTCCTTAAATCAAGTCCTTAACCAGATTTATATCTAACACAGCAATCTCATCTTAACACTTCCTTATTTTCTATAATTGTCTAGATTCTTAAATGCTCTTTGAACTGATTTTAACATATTTGCTCCCTTACTAATTAATCAACTAAATTAAATATTTTGCCCTTTTTCATTTTATATTTTTGTGAGATCCATGGTTTTACTTTTTTGAAAAATGTACCTTAAAAATTTGTTTTCATATACCTTGCATATATAAAAAGACCCTATTAGAAAGATGGTAAAATAAGGTAAGAGAAAAATAATAGAAAACTGCTACCAATGACAACATATAATGCCTCCATTTTACAACTGGTTAAACTGAAGGCAAGAGAGAGAATCAAGTGACCTAACGAAGGGTCTCACCATCTTCCCTATCAATTAAATGTCTGGAAATACCATGCTTATTGATTTGATTTGAATCAATCCATTATAAGTTTTGGGGTATCATAAGACTGAAAACAATAGCATGTTCTTGGAGGACAAAAGAAGGGAAAATAATTTGTGACTGGGACACCAAGATGATGGAACGTACAAAATAATTGGATTTAATAACTTTGAAAGATTAGGGGAGCAGAAATGGCAAGAAACACATTATGCTAGTGGGGAGGGACTAGGGCAGATTTTCCAGTGCCCATGAAATGTTAAATACCTAGGAAGATAAATTTGGAAAGTGGGTTTGGAGCAAACAGCGGGGAGCACAGAATGTCAGAGTAAATGGAAATATGAAGGCAAATCATTTGGTGCACACGTGATTTGCGTCATAGGGTTTGAAGGCAGCTTATCAAAGTCATGATTCCTTTATTCTCCCCCAAGAACCTCAAGGTAAGAATTGTTGTTCCCATTTTACAAATAAAAGAATAACAATTATAGAAGTAAATAATCTGAAACAAAAGGAAACTATTAAGTTATAGTGCCTGAATTCAAACTCATATCACATAGGTCCTCATCGTTTTGATTTCTATACATTGTTTTTAAAATAACATCCTCAGTGTTCTCTCTGAGGAAGAACAACAACAAAATTAAATCAAGCAAGCAACAATAAGCAAACAATACTCCCAGATGATCACCTATACATGAAATAGATAGCCTTAAATAATTGATAGACAATCATTGCTTATAATATTTGAACTGTATTCCATAGAAAATGAAAGCCTCTGAAAGCTATTAATTACAGGAGTAACCAATAAAACTAATAAATACTGGTAAGAAGAGTGACCACTGCATGAAAAACTCTCACCTTCAGCAGGTTAGGAAACACAGAAGAAATCACTTGTGGTAGGTTGAATAAGGGTCCCCCAAAGATGTCCACATCCTAATCCCAGGACACTGTGATATGTTACCTTATACGATAAAAAGGGACTTTGCAGGTGTGATTGAGTCAAGGATTCTGAGATGGGAAGATTATGTTGTATTATACAGGTGGGCCCTTTGTAATCACAAGGGTCCTTATAAGAGGGAAACAAGAAGGCCAAAGAGAGAGAAAAAGTAGATGTGATGATGGAACCAGAGCTTGGAGCGATGCACTTTGAAGATGGAGAAACGGGCCATAAGTCAAGGGATGCAGGCGGCCTCTAGAAGCTGGAAAAGACAAGGAAACTGATTCTCCCCTGAAGCCTCCAGAAGGAATGAAGCCCTCCCAACACCTTGATTTTATACTTCTGATCTCCAGAACTGTAAGAAAATAAATTTGTGTTGTTGAAAGCTACCAAGTTTGTGATAATTTGTTAACAGTGATTATAAAGCAAGGAGAAGGGTTCTTTCTAGTCCAGGGTTTCTCAACATTTTAGGCCATATAATTCTTAACTGAGGGGTAGGATGTTTAGAAGTATCCCTGCCATCTACCCTCTAGATGCCAGTAGAACTGCACCCCAGTTGTGACAACCATAAATATCTCCAGACACCACACCAAATGCCCCTTGGGGGATGGGAGTTGGGGCAAAATCCCTCTGTAAGAATCATTGTTCTGTCTTTCACATCTTTCTTACCATTTGCCATAAATATATCTCATCCTTATATCCTTAGGCCAGCAGAGAGAAGTGATGGGGTCAAGGTATGCAGGGAAGGAAAGAAGATGGCCAGCAGATAAAGAAAATGATGAGGACCAGGTGAGGGATATGGAGAGAGAGGGACACACAGGAGAAGTGAGGAAGAATGCTGAAAACACCTGCCACTTACCTCACGGGACAGTTAAAATACTGAAATTAGAACGCACAGCTATCTTTTCATCTATGTTTAAGACCTAGATTTTAAGACTGAGATATTACCATTATTCCATGAAAAATTGATACACATGCGATTTTTATCAAAAAAAAGGTCCAGAAAAGTACCAGCTGAAGGTGGAAGATGGGAAGGTGACATATGGGTGATGATTTAGTGAGTCAAACAGGGAATTGGCGGGAAGGTGGGAGGAGGAAAGATCTGGTGATGTAGCCAGAGAGAGGGGTCGTGATTCGGTCAGTGAGGAGTTTCGGAGGGAAAAAGAGAAGAAACCTTTATGGACTCAAAGGTGAGATTTTTTTTATCGAACTTGTCAGAAATAAAGTATAACCTTGTCAGCAGAGGGTTTCCAACTCACGTCTCCAGCTGGAGACCAGAAGCCCCAATGGCGGGAAGGGAAAGCTTGAGTCTGGCGCCTTAGATCACTCGGTCATCCTGACACACCCATCTAGAACTGTCACAAAGTCAACTTCTGTAATCAATAGCCAATGAGATTCGGGTACAATCGGAAGGTGTGAGATGAAATAAGTTTCAGACGTTAGGCCTCTCCCGCCCACACCTCCTCTCAACTTCTCCCCCACCGCACTCCACTCCTTCCACCGACCAGCCAATTCCACCTCCTACTACTCCACCCTGAGACTTATCTGGTCTCCCATCCTATCGTTTCTTCAGTCTCCGATTTGTATCTCATCAATGACCTTAAGAGTAAGAAAAAGACACCTAAAATAACGTGAACCTCAGAAGCAGAATGAGAATATCCTGTTTCTTACGTTACTTGGAAACTGGGAAAACAAAAATCTAACCCAACCCTGTAGGTGTTATGATTTGTTTTTTAAGTCAAGTCTAAATGACTTCTGATGGACATTTAGTAATATATAAATGTCATTCCCCCAGGTATATATCTGTCATATTATTTTTAATTCCTGAAATTATATATGTAATCTATATAATAAAATGACACACATATACTGTTTTATAATAATTGGTATCATGGGTACCATGATTTTTATGCATTATTTCTTCATATTTGGTTAAAGTTGTATTTGTCTTCCTATATAGAAAAAACAATAAATATTGTCTTAAATGAGAGAAGAATTATTGAGTCAAAAATAAGTATCCCTGTGTTAGGCAGTCCAAGACTGGTACAGTTCTTCAAGGAAAAAGGCTCTTCCTATCTTCTTCTGCCATATTTTGTCCTCATGATCTCTCTCTTTAGGTGCTCAAAAAGTGTCTCCAGAACCAATGAACAATGAAATGAACCATGAACACTATGTCCTAAACTGCCAGGTCATTCCTGTCTTTGAATGAGTTGGGGCTCAAGATTAAATGTGGAGGAAAAAATGTTATAAGGACCTGGATGTTTTTTCCTGGCCATAAAGAACTCAGGCATACCATCTCTGAAAGTGCAGGGAAAAATACGGAAGGATGCAACCGAACTTGATTCCCCTGTTTTGTGTCAAAGTGCTAATTTTTCATCTTCTTTCTCCATGTTGATTCTCTCGAGGATTACTCCAGCTGTAACTCAATTAGTAATTAATTACTCCAGTTGTTCCTAAAGTGGTCATCTCTTCCCGCTCCCCCCACAGGTTAGTGAGGAAGCCTGCTCATCCGCTCTTCAAACAGATCTGAGAAGTCAATGCGGTCTCCGAGGAAATCTCTGGCCAGGCCAACGGTATCTCTTCAGCAACAATTGACTGTAGGAATAATCTTCTTTCTCCTTACAATTTGCACTCTTTAATCAACTGTTTAATGAACGTACAGCGTGAAGGCTGAATGATCTACTTGGTGATAAGTGATTCAGGAACACTTAAACCTAGTTGATACAGCTATACTTTTTGGAAGACTAAGGGTCTTGTAGCCAAGGATTTCTCTAGCTCTTCCTGATACTCTAAGTGAGTAAGTCTCAGGGAGCCTGGGTAGCTCAGTCGGTAGAGCATCAGACTTTTAATCTGAGGGTCCAGGGTTCAAGTCCCTGTTCAGGCAGGGACTCTGCTTTTGATTTCAGCCACATGTAGGACCCTTGAAAGACAAACTGAAACACCCCTAGATTTTCCAAGGGAACTTAAAATCTTGAGCAATAGGAAAAATGACATAACCATACAAAATTTGTGATCAAATTACTCGCGAGTGATCCACATTTAAATTTTGTGGCTGATGTGGAAATTGCTCATTATTCTAGTGGGTGGGGTGCAGTTTGGGTGGGCCCTACTAGAATACAAACTCTGAGAGCAGCAACATTGTGTTTTTGATCTCTGAGGTTTCCCAGGTCTTAGACCAGATCCTAGTACACAGAAGTTTTGCCCCACCCTGCAAAAAAAAAAAAAAAAGTCTATAAACTAAAATCCAAACACATTTTGAGAAATTGTATTAGTTGTCCATCTGTTCTGTCATTATAAAGCTACTCTCCTTTCCCTGAGACTTTAGATAATCTATACAACTTTTGGCAATGGGCTTCTGTGCAGTTCTTTTTCCTGTGTGCAGTACTATCACTTTTGTAAGACTGTAAATGGTTATTGGACAAAAAGTCAAGATTTTCACCCAGTGGATACTGTGTGTGCAGAGAAAGATTGCATTACTTCATAATTGTTTCTCTCATTTCCAGGATGTCATGTTTCCCCAGGGGACGAGTGAAAGGGTTTCTATCAAAGAAATACATATGTAAAAAGTTGTGGGGCCTCCCCGCCCCCATCACCTTAAACTGGACTTCAGAAGTCCTCCAGCAGGTAGGGCAGCAGGAATCTTCTGTATCTAGAAGTGCCTGACATACAAATGTGAAGTAGCCTCTCAACAGAAACATAGAATAAAAGATCAACAGTCTGCTGTTCTCTCGATTGGTGCACTCGGCTCTCTGTAGAGTTCTAATTCGGTTTGTGAAACGATGAGCTCTCCAAGAAGAGGTAAAGAAGTCCACAGCTTCAGGGACTTTTAGGGTCTCCCCAAAGTGTGGTTGAATCATCCAGGGCCTAGAACTGGCACCTGAGCTTTTTATCGCTGAGAAAATCATTTAATCTCTACACTGCGCATTTGTTAAAGCAGTTGATTAAAGCGCACAATCGCAGGGAACATGAAGATGAAAGTCCAGCTCAGAAAAGAGTTAAAGCCATTCAGGAACATTTTCACTGGAGTCAATCAATGATTGCAGAAAGGGAGCAGCTGGCAGAGCAGAGGGGCCCTGGGAGATGGCATATACTTAAAGGACAAAGGAGAAGAGCAGGAGGCGCAGGTTCTTTTATGAATTTAAGGAGAAGAGGCTGTGTCTAGGAGTCCTGGTGGCACAATGAATAAGAGCTTGATTGCTGGCCTGTCGCTCCTTGGAAACCCTATGGGGCAGCTCTACTCTGTCCTGTATGTAGGGTCTCCATGAGTCCGAATTGACTAGATAGCAAGGGGTTTGGTATTTTGGCTTCAGGGTGTGTTCAATTTAAAACGCAAGAGAATTAAGAGACGGAGGAAGAAAATGAAGGTTACAATTTACAAGGCACGGGGTTTAATTCTGTTGCCTCCCTTCAGAGTTTTTCTGCACTTTCATAATTGGGATTTCCTGGTTCTTTAGGGGCAGGGCGGCGGAGTGGGAAGTGATGCCCACTTCTAAGTGTTTCTTCAGTCGGAAAAGATCACCTCCCTCAGAACCCACTTTCTTGCACTTCTCACTTCTCGGCACACCTCTCTCCAGTCTCCTCTCCTTGCCTGTTCTGCTCTTTTCTCCGCTCCGTTCCCTATTACCCCTCATTTGGAACCCAAGTTACTTTTGGCACTTAAACCTGTCCTTTCTCGTCTACAAGGGCAAAGTGGAACCGCTTGATAATCCACCGCCTGCTAACACTCAGAGATTCCACATTAATCCAGGTCCTCCTGTCATGTGCGTCACCACGTTTTATCTTGAGTCCCATTCAAAGACAGGAACGACCTGGCCGTTGAGGAAGTAGTGTTCGCGGCCACGGTCACATTAGGTCTTCAATCGTTTATGAGACATTTTTGAGCACCTTCTTTGAAGAGAAACCAGACACAGACGACTAAAGGAGACCTAATGTTTCCCATAATAACGTCAGTTTTTAAAACGTTGAGAGCGACGTAAGGTACTGGACAGGAAAAGAAATGGAAAGTTGTGACTATATCTTGCGTTTGACAGCAGCTTATTGACAACTTCGTGCTTCTTTGTTCCGGCGAATCTCAGCGCTCGGGAACAACGAACTTGATTTGTGTCCCCACGAAGAAAAAAAAGGAGTAGCAGAGGATGGTTTCGATCCATCGACCTCTGGGTTATGGGCCCAGCACGCTTCCGCTGCGCCACTCTGCTTCACACCTTAGTGGAAGTCATCTTGATGTAATAAATTTGTTTAACAACGCAGGTGCCCAGTTTGTGTGTGTGTATTTGGTTTTTTGTTTTCTTATCTTTTTTGATTTACTTTCCTACCATTTTCATTCATCTCCTCTAGCCCTTCCCTTTTATCCCAAGACTTCTGAATTTCTTCCTTCTCTGAACATAGTCTACTAGCAAGCTCTGGCCAAAGAATGGGATGGATATGAAGGTAAGTGTGGGCATGGCAGTGAGTATTGCAAGGGTGAAACCTATAGAAAGGGACCGGGAACCCAAGTTAATTTCAAGTTTTCACAAGATTTCTGTAGCCAGAGAAAGTTAAATTCAGGTTTTTCTCCCCTTCCTAGATTTAGCATTCTCAGGCTTTTTTTTTCTACTCAGGTAGGTACAACTTGATGAAGTAGATTTTGTGGAAATCACTTTACCAGTATTAACAGATGCTATAAAAGACATCCAAGGTCAGCCACCCCGTAATGTGATGTTTGACTGTTTAAGGGCATAATCTATTAATAACTGAGTTCTGAAAACATGAGTTTAAATTCTCAGGAATTTTTATTTGTTATACCGAATGACATTATTGGGGAAGGCACCAGTACTTGGATGAAAGAGACTTCTTGCAATCTCTGATTCACTCTGAGCTGTTTAAGAAAAGTATCTTCTTTTTAAGACCACTACAACTCCCTTGCCTTTTATTCCTTTCCACCCAGTACTCCACTTAACTAGTTATCTATCAGCTCTAGTATTCTCTAACGTCTAATGTAAGTTTAAATGTCTGTAGTCTACTCTCAGCAATAATATTAACAGCATTAGTAATAGTAATAATAATGCTATAGTTCCCTAGCTTTTATTTTAGTCTCATTTGAATAATTTTCCTATATTCCTATATTTCTAGATTACTTCGTCTAGCGTTCTGGAACTGATATTATGATTTACAAGTATTAAGAAGATGACCCGTTCTCACCAATTTGAGTGTGTTTTCTCTTCTCAACCTAGGATGAGGGCAGAAAGAGAATGTGTTCATCTGTAAATGGATTGACAATTTCCCAAAGAATTTCGTCCTCAAACTATCTAACCACAGTAACGGTAGTGGACAATTTCACGTGGGTTTCAGGTGAAATGGTTCACTACAGATTAGTAAATACACACAAGTAAGCCTGTGCATACCTTGTTTACTGGTTAATCCATTCCTGGATCTGTGTGACTCAGATCGAATTGTAGATCTTGATTCCAGCATAAGCTGTGACTGACATTAGGCTCAGGGGAATAACTCTTACCCTGTGACCATTAGTTGTATGTATCAGCTGGGCATTGGCCCCCATTCTATAGAAAGCTCAAGGGAAAGATTGATAACTTGTACAATATATGAGTCCATCAGGTGGTCACACATGTGAGGAAGAACAGTCGCCATGTGATATGCTGAGGTCAATACTCCTAAAAGCAGATAGCTCACTATGATCCAGTGCTGCTGCTGTTGCTGCTGCCTATGAATCTGTCACCAAAAAGATACTGATCCAGAGGTTATAAGAAAAATATTCATGGCACCGCTGGGGCATAAACCATAAAAATGGCTCTGAATACTTTACCCACCCCTCCACACATCTCTTAAAGGATGGGAGGACACCATCATCCTATTGGATAACTGTGAAATACACTGACAAAGATTCTGGGTTCAACTGAATGCCTCAACTTATCAAAACACAAAGGGGTTAATTCAAGCCCAACTTAAGACCAGGGTTCTTAAACTTAATAAGGCAACAATTGCCATAGGGAGGTCCCTAACCCTGAGGATACTGATTTGGGACTTGCTGGAGGAAGAAATATAAATATAAGAATCTTGAAGTCGGATTGTTATGCTAAGTTCCTAGATGAAGGGAGAGGGTTCAGAAGGACAAAATAACCTAAAAATCACCCAACTTGGAAGTGGTGGAACCTAAATTTAAACATTCATATACCGGATCCAAGAGCCCCATGTTTTCCAGTACTCTACATTTCAGTAAAAATAATATTTTAAGTCTTCTATATGAGAACCAAAAAAAAAAAAAAAAAAGCAAAACAAAGCAACTGCCCACACAAAGTATGCAGCTGTAAATGACTGCCAATATGTGCCTATAATTTTTGCATTTTCTTCTGTAGAAAATGAAAGCCTTCGATAGGGACTTTGATAAAATGATACTACGGTACAGAGGAAAGAGTGAACAGTCAATGAACACCTCTCAACTCACAGTAGGACAGGTTTTTTTTTTTGTTTTTTTTTTTTTAAGTAGCAGTAATAGTGGTTATAAACCAAGCAAAGATCTTCCTTCTTGTCCTTCTTTCTCTCACATTTCTCTTATTATATGTCACAAAATAAATCACACCTCGCCTCCTCAACCCACGTTGCCTCTCCTGCGTCCAGCAGAGAGACTTGGAGAAAGGGTACCTGAGAAACAGAAGAGGGCGGCCAAGGGAGGAAAATAAGTGAAAGGCGGCCGAGTGGTGACTGGAGGGGCGGGGCTCAAGAGGAAGTGAAATAAAGCTCAATACTCCAGCCACCACCCCGCAGAAACCAAACCAAACCCGTTGCAGTCGAGTCAAAGTGAGATAGTTAAAATTCTAAAATTAGATTTTTAGATGGAGTGTTTAAGCCCAGCCCATGGTCTCCCTCCATACCAAGGTTATTTCTTAAATTAAAATTTGAGTTCGGTGGAGATGGCGTGGACCCTGCGGGCAGCCCCACGCCCATGCCGTCTAGACGCCAACTCCCTTCTTTCCGAGATTCGTGGAACCCTTGCGGGTAGAAGCTGGCTGGAGTAGCTGGGACACCGGCGGCAGAAAGTGAGCGGCGGGCATGTTCTCCCGGTCTGCAGGGCAGCACGGTCTCTGACTCCAGAGACGAATTTTAGATTCACCGAAACTCATCCTTTCCCGCCTTCCCACTTCATAGCCCGCTCGGAATTGCTGCTTCTTCCAGAAGTCATTTTTAAAAATCTTCCTAAATGCAACCTTGACCAAGTGTTACCTGCAGTCTTGGGTTATCACAGAAACTATGGTGTTTGGAAACGCAGTGATTGAATGGTTTAAAGCTAGACACTTTCCGCTTTTGGTGAGTCTGGCCCTGGTAGAAAATTGCGTTCGAATCCTACAACTGACAAAGGCATAATTTTGCTACTGTTTGGCCATTTTAGAGTCTCTCTCAGTCCGCAGCACCTGAAGTTTCCTCTCGCTCTTTCTCCTTCAATTCTCCTCCGGCTCTTCCAATCACACCCACTCGCCCTGTCCTCCTCACTCCATCTTAGGCTCCCCGGCGCACTAGAGCCTCACTCTCTGTCTTTTCACCTTCCATCCCATCTCAAAGTTCAGCCTCCTCTGCTCCCCGAAACATCTTCTTCCGCCTCGCCGCTCAGTAGCTTGACACTGACTGACACTCGCCGACAACTCAGCGCTCCTGGAATACGTTGCAGCAAAGTAAGAGACGTTTCTCGCACCTCAGACCAAGCAACTGACAAATGAAAACCTCCAGACAGAGATCTTGGAGTATTTCAAACCAACTGAACACACTTAAAATTACGGCAAAAACTAACACCTTAGTCTCCCGCGTGACAGGCGGGGATATTCACCACCATAGACATAACAAAGACTTGAAAAGAATATCTATTGAAACATCGACACGCTGGGTTCAGGTTTTTGTTTTTCTGGGCAGAAAATTACTGGGGAATTCACTGATCCTCACATGAAAAACCTGTAATAAGAATCTGTAAAACAGGTTTCTTCATGTTACTTCAAAACTCCAAAAAACGACAGCCCCGTAAAAGACATTGCTGTAAATATTTTTAGGTCATTAATAGCAAATAAATGTTATTAATAGCAAAGAATGCGTTCAACTTAAAACCTTTCCTCCGCTCAAAATAATTTCTCTCTTTCTTCACTTCAAGTTTATTCAAAATTTTAGATGTATCTCGAGGCCCACCTTCCCTTGGGACGTTTTCTCAGACCAGTGTGAGTTAGA
Source organism: Trichechus manatus latirostris (assembly GCF_000243295.1). Taxonomy (NCBI): domain Eukaryota; kingdom Metazoa; phylum Chordata; class Mammalia; order Sirenia; family Trichechidae; genus Trichechus; species Trichechus manatus. The sequence goes on from NW_004444116.1 coordinate 507,571, forward strand.
TATCCCTCCTCTGTTTCGGATTGTGATGATAAAAATTGCATATGTGTAAATTTAAGATCCAGTCTTAAAATCTAGGTCTTAGAACAGTGTTGGCATTAAATGAATTCCCACTCCATAGAAAGTTTCTCAGTAAAATTCCAGCTGAGCCCCACCCTGTGTGGCTTCAGCGAGATTAGTCATTGTAGCAAGCTGAGGTAGCAAAGAGTTGGAGGCAACCTAGATGCCCATCACCAAAATGATCAAGTAAGTACTGCGGGGGAAAAAGTAATAAATAAGAATAAAGGGAAAAGCGTTGCATGCATAAGCTTAACTAACTAAACCAATGTAAACATTAAGAGCCAAAGATTATTAAAAGTGGTTGTGGAGAGGAAAGGGAGGTGGGGAGGAAGAATATACAATCTTATTTTATATTATATTATTGTTGTTCAAACTAAGCAAATAAAAGAGATTGTCTAACAAAAGAGGGAATGATGCTCTTATACAATGATACAATGATGAAGATAATGGATAAAAAATACAAACTTTCCAAAGATATTAAAAGAGGTAGAATGACAAAATAGCCTAATTTCAGGATAGATGTTAAAGACCTAAATAAACAGAGAAATATATCATGTTTATAGATAGAAAGACTTAATCTCAAAGATATTTATTTCATCCTAAATTGAACTGTTGGTTCAGTGTAATTCCAATATAACTTTCAACAGTGTTTTCCAAGGACTTGATAAATCTGTTCTACAGTTACACAGAAGTGCGAAGAACCTGTAACAGCATGGACACTTTTGACTAAAAATAGGTAATTGCCAATAAGCTTGCAGGACTTATAAGACACTATTTATTAAAACATTATAATACAGGCACTGGTATAGAATCTCAAATGGACAAATAGAGAGTTCAGAAACAGATTCATGCATATATATAATTTAGTATATTGACAGAGGTGGCATATCAGATCAGAGGAGAGTATGGCTATTTAACAAATGGAGCTAGGAAAAATAGTCTCATGAGAAAAATGTGAAATTGGATAAAAATTAACACCAGAAGAATCAAGGATATAAATGTCAAAAATGACATTTTTAACTCTTATTAGTATGTATGTGAATCAATGAAGACCCTGCATACATTATTCTAGATAATAAAATGGAGAAATTTTTAAATAGTAAATTAACTACACTGGAGATAGAAGAGCTGATATGATAAATGGAACAGCCATCACCAACAGTAATCCTCTGAATCCAGTGAACGCCAAAAGCCTGGGCCACCTGGAAGAACCTGAAACCACAGCAGACTTGCCCATCAGGCGTTTGAGTCATTGAGAGATGTAATTAAGGCCAAGCAGGGGTGGGTAATATGTTGATTTTGATCTTTCTTGCCTCTAATCTCTATCTGGTGCTTAACGTTAGCTAAACCCAGCCAGAAGCCGGCTGATAACGGAACATGGGAAATGCAGCTTATACAGTCCCGCATCTCGGTTGTATAGAGCACAAAAGAGCATGAGTGGTGGATAAATCTGGGCACAGATAGATAAGTGAGGTCTACGAAAATTACCACAAGTGGGTAACTTTAAAGAACAAAAATTTATTTTCTCACAGTTCAGAAGGCTAGAAGTCCAAATTCAGGGTGTGGCTTTAGGGGGAGGTCCTTCTTTGTCCATTTCAGTTTCTAGTAGCCAGCAATCTTCGAATTCCTGGGCTTGCCTCCATTCGCAGATAGCATCTGTCTTCTTTTCATGTGTGTCTCTTTGTCTATTCTGTTCTTTTTATAACTCATACATGATTAGGTTTAGGACTCATCCTATTCTGGTATAACCTCATTAATATAACGAAAGAAAATCTATTTTCAATCGGGATCACAACTACACGTGGAGGTGCCAGGACTTCAATACATATTCAATACATTCAGTAACAATCCACAACAATCCCCCCAAAAGATATGTTGAAGTCTTAACCCTGTACCTGTGATTGTGACCTTGTTTGGGAAAATAGGGTTTTTCTTTGCAGATGTTATTAGTTAACAGCACCCTGCCAGAGTAGGGTGAGTCCTAATCTCCTCTCAACAGAAACCAAAAAAATCAAATCAGCTGCCATTGAATCAATGCTGACTCATGGCAACCCCATGTGTGCAGAGTAGAACTGTGCTCCATACTGTTTGCAAGACTGACCTTTTGGAAGCAGATTGTCAGGCCTTTCTTCCAAGGTGCCTCTGGGTGGGTTTGAGCTACTAACCTTTTGGTTAGTAGCCACACACTTAACCGTTTGCTCCACCCAGGGACTCCCCCATCCCCACCCTGGTAGTGTCTCATAAAAACAGAGTCACACACAGGGGGAATACAGCATGTGAAGATCCGTTTAAATGCAACGAATACCAGTAAATGCCTGGGACTGCCAGCAGCTGAAAGAGACAAGGAAGGCTCTTCCCTAGAGCTGACAAAGAGAGAGAATAGCTCTGCTATGGAAATAAATTTCTGTTCCTTAAATTCACACATTTTGTAGTATTTTTGTTATGGCAGTCCTAGAAAACTAAGACAAGCCCTATCAATATGGGGGATTTCCACTTCATTGGCATTCAGTGCTGTAATGTGGGGCTGTAGTGCTCTAGAAAACCGTTTTGGCTTGCACTCATACACCAAGCTGACACATCAGTGAATTAAACTTGGACTTTTTGTTTCTTCATCTACTCATCATAAGGATTCACCTGAAGCAATAATTTCGAATTGAGGGCAAGGAATTGGGGCCCAAGTGGCGGGCCCAAGTGGTGATTGATACGATGGTCTGGAACACATGCTCATGCAGCTTTCTTATCCTGGATGTATCTCTTTGATTGTACAATGGATTCCTGATCTTATAACTTAGTGTGCCTAACTGAATCCAGCTGATAATAGTCATCTCTGTCTAAGAGACCCTTTAATTTCTTGTGGTCACATGATCCATCTTTACCAGGGCCCAGTAGCACACCCAGAACTGCTTTTCAAATAGTGGCATGGCTTTGCTTCAGAACTCTTTGGTCTGTATTATAGCATAGAACAGGAGAGCTGTCATAGATCTGGAGAAAGACCTTAAACGTATACAGTATCCACCCTACATTAATATATTGATACCGGTCTTGTTCCAGATTCTGCTACTAGGACTTGCAAAAAAAAATTCTACAAGACTTTTTTTCTCCTTCACAGATATTTCTTTTAAAGTTAAAAAGTCTGCTGGGCCATATGGTCCAAGTGGCAGGGCAACTCGCTAGAACAAGGGCCACATTCCATGTCCGTAAGTCTTTATGGATCTGCTGTAGAGACAGAAGATGTAAAGATCACTGCTCTCAAAGATCTTACGTTCTACTGGGCTTCCCTAAACTGCTCCTCCAACCCCTAGATTAATGAACCACTCCAAGGGAATTTTAAAGGATTGACTTCCCAGTAATTACATCACTAGTTTATTATTTTTACATGAAGCCTTTTCTATTTGCCTTGGAAACTTGGCAGGTGGTTCAGTTAACATTGGGAAAAGATAACAAATGAAAACAGACTAGAATATAAGCTCTTTCAGGGCAGTGCCTTTGTCGGTTTTGGCTGTCATGTATTCCAATGCCAGAAATGTTCTGAAACTGGCTTTGTTATCTAGCCCTAAGTGAAGTAAAATTAGCATGCACCACCTGAATAGGGACTTGAACTACTGCATCTCAAGATTAAAAGTTCTAGGTCTTATCAAGTGAGCTACCCAGACACCAAGCTTGATATTGTAGCTTTTAATTCACTATATAAAATGACTGAGATCACCAAGAAGTGCTAGTAATGATCATGATTTCGGGAATTACTAGGATTTTTTTTTTTTTTTTAAGGCTGTTAGGGACATACCCCAGGCCTCAGGACTGCAAATGAGCTTTATTATATTGAGCGTTCCATATAACCACCAAACTGTTTGTTACACGATTATTGCTCATTGTTTATTGCAGGGAGAATGACGAGGAAAGTTGGGCTCAGAACAAGGTGGATCCATTCGGGATCTCCGGAGTTTTCAAAGATACTCCTGGGAGTATCTTTCGCAGATGGTTGAAAGAAGAGACAGCTGGTAGAAGGAAAAGGAGGAAAGCTGAGGGAAAGGGCGTTGCCTGAGAAATGACGCGATGGAAAAGCTTTAAAATGACTTTGCCTGATGCTTTCTCTGGAAGAACCAAGACTTGCTGACAAATCCGGTCACAGACATAACTAGAAAGCGATTTTAGCCTTTCTTTTTTGATCCAACGCACAGAGACCAAGTTGTCAATACACACACACTCTCTCTCTTATTCGGTCTTGCAAATAGAGAGATGCCGCCCCTACAATCTTTGTGAAGCAAGTTCCATTGTGTAAGGGAAAAGGAGCACTGAACCTTCCGTGTGTCGTTGTGTAGTCTCCACGTCTCCCTCATCCTTCGCGAAAGACGACTCACAGAATGATTTGGTTTTCTTTCTCTTCTGTTCCATCTTCAGTTTTTCCTGGGTCGCTCCAGCATGGCTGGGAAAAGGGCCACAGAAGAGTGCAGTGCCCCTGCCTGTCCTCTGCCTTCCCTAGGATGCGAAGAACCAAGGCATTCCAGCTTCAGAGTCAGTACGTGTACTGTGGGAGGCGCCGGAAAAATCTGAGTTCAAAATCCCTCCCTAGACATCGGTATTTGAGGCCCTAACGAGTTGAGTGCCAAGTTCCTAAGAGTTTCAGAGCTTCGGTTTTCTTCAGTAAGTTGCAAAGGTACAGACATCTTAGAAATTGCTTTTAGGCAACAATTTTGAAAAGGAAATGTGGAGCAGGCCTAAGATGAAAGACAAGAAGTAGAGGATATAGGTGGAGAGACAGGAAAAGAGATACTGTAGTACTCATTGCAAACAGAAGAAAACAACTAGAAATCTGCATGGGAGTGTACAAAGACGATAACAATAACTGAGAAGCAGAGTGGCGCAGCGGAAGCGTGCTGGGCCCATAACCCAGAGGTCGATGGATCGAAACCATCCTCTGCTATTTTGATTTTGTTTTTCACCACAGATTCCTGGGTTGTGCAAACGGCTCTTGTCAGCTAACCGAAAGTTTGGAATCCACTCAAAGGCCCCTTGAAATAAAGGCCAGGCATCTACTACCAAGAAGTGTCGCCATGAGTCAGACTGACTCCCCAGCATCTGGCTGTAGATAAGAGAAAAAGAGCACTAATTTGTAATATGAGGAGAAACCTCGTACAGTTGTCATGGGGCCTTAGAAGAACCTTTTTTTGATGTGCAGTTCTTTCAGACTTCTGCTTCTGTCTGCCATACATCACTATCCAAAAATTAACTCTCAAAAATAGCAAGAATAATAAAAGCAACAATCATGGTTTTTATTGATTGCTTGAGCACTTATGTGCCATGTACTATTGCAAGTTCTAAATCATTTAATCTTCACAATTCTACAAAGTACTGTTATTACTCTCACTTTACAAATGAGAATACCGAAGTTTTTAGGGTTTAAATAACTTGTTCAAAGTTATGCAGAGCAAAAGCTCTACTGCATTCATTTATTCCTTTACTAATTCCCAAATTTTCTTTACTGTTTTTCTTTCTAGCTGTTTATTCATTTATTCAAACAATAATATTTGATTGCCAGTCACTGTGTAGTACCAGGACTACAGCAGTC